>NC_142699.1:28052687-28359927 GCF_029339155.1 Prunus mume | reverse complement strand
ATATGTGCATTATATGTTCCTGGCAGAAATTAGGTATAGTTTAATATAATTAATAATCAGCACCTGGGAAGACTGATTAGGGGCTCTGATTATGATCTCAATGACACCGGAATATGAGCTTCCTTATTACCATGATGCTTCTCAGGTGACGTTGGATATGGTAATGGATAATGATAATTTGACTCATGTTCTATGGAATAGATATTCATGCTCTATCGGGGATGTCTCTCCTTGCATTGCATTTACCACTTTTCATCATAGTACATTTTAGTTTTGCAATGAGTACTAAAAAGCCGAATGGATCGGTTATGAATTTTATGACCTTTGTTCGTGATAGTTGAAGGGATCCATTTGCTGCTACAGAAATTTGCCTTTAGGTTATTCATCCGAAACAATAATAACCCATTTGGTATTGTTTCATTGCTCTTCGTTAATCAATTTACCTTTTGAATTTGCGGCAACTTGGTGCAAGATGGGTCACCTAAGAGAAACCAACAACACGAAGCTGAATGTTATAGATGGCCACCTGTTTTCTAGCTTTCATGTGTTTTAATGCTAGTTTAGCTCAGTTCTTGAATGGTCCCCGGGCATTATGGAAGCTTTGATATAATTAGACTGTCTCCATAAACGAGTCAAATTAAAATTAAAAATCAGATCAACTATGTTACAAGTCAGGGATCATATTGGTTGTCTTCTTGTTTTGCTTTCTGATGCCTTGTAACCATGCTCAAGCATCAGACCATTTGGTACAAGGTTGGATTTCAGGCACATCACATGGTGTGAAACGGTTTGGTGATGCAGCCTAAATTTTGATCCAACAGTTAGTGAAAATGGTTTTGTGCTCTAAGAGAACTAAATTACTTTTAAGTTAAAAAAGAAAAAAAGAAAAGAAGCCTCAAGGAAAAGCAAATGCAGATAAGAAAATTTCAAGGCTAACCCAGATAATCCTTTTGCCTAATTTCTCTTGGTACATCAAGCTTTTATGAATTTGGTTAAACAGAACTTTTAGAATTGAGGATACTTAGGTAGGTATTCTTGTTTCTTCGATGCTAAAATGGTAGAAGATGAGCATGATCTGCATGCAAAGAGGACAAAACCAATTAATACTTTACGGAAAGTCCGTGTTTTCTCTTCCCATCAAAATGAGGCTAAACAACATTAAAGAAAGTGGTAACAAAAGCAAAACCATTTCTTAATTTAGAAACAAAATCAAGATAATTTGCAAATGTTTGGAAGTTTGGTCAAATCAAAAGTTCTAAAACATGTGATGCTGTCTGTGAACTTCAAAGGATTTTCAGGACTCTTTGGTTGGTCTTGCAATTCTGAAGGACCAAAAGGTAAGGTTTAAAGGACTATAGGACCCTATAGGTGCAAATGTTAAAGGGAGGCCTAACAAGACCTTTAGGCCTCGTTTGGTTCACGAAATAAATTTGAGAAATAATTTCTCATGTCATTTCCCAATGAATGGGAATGAAAGATTTCTTTCCCACGTTTGGTAATGTCGGGAAAGTAACCGGGAGATTTCACTTTATTTCATTTCACATGTTTGTTTTGAGTAGGAATAAACAAAGTTTGTATAATTTTTCAATTATACCAATATTAAATCAAATGAAAAAAAAAGAATGCATTTAATGATACGTTATAATTATAAATTGTTCATAGGGACAAAATAATCATGAAAATTGTGCATTAAATGTTGGCTTATTTTTCCAAACTTTCCCATGAAGAGGGAAAACAAAACCTAAGTTAAAAGGAGGCTTCACTTTCCCTATTTTCTCATGTGTAAGACAACTACTTCCCTTGCTTGAACTTACCAAATATGAGAAAGCAATTGAATTCCCATTCTCAAACCCCCTTTTCCATGAACCAAACGGGCTTAGCCTTATCTTTTTTACCAGTGGGGTTCACAAAGAAGACAAGAAATCGTCGCCTACCATAATCACTGTCATTATCTCCACGTGATGTTACGTTAATGGGATAATCATACAGTCACGTAAAGCCATTTCTTTGATTCACAGTATTGACCACCTCTCTGCACAAATTGTACACAAGGTAAAGCTTTTTTTGTTTATTTATTTGTGCACTATTTTCTTTTCCCATGTCCAGGAAATATGGGAAAATTATGCATCCTTCATATTTGATTTTGGGTTCTTAGCCAAGTTGTGGGTATTTGAGATCTTTCTGGATAATCCAGAAAAAGAGAATTGGGTATTGTTTAAAGCCCTCTGTATGATTGTTTCTATTTTTCTCTTTCCAAAATATTCTTTATTGCGTATGAATAAGTAATTATTTTCGTTTGGTCTCACTCAGATTCAGATTCGTATTTATTTTTTATTTTTCAGTCACATGAAATCTAATCTTCTATTGCAGGTGGAATTGTGTTTAACGACACAAGGTGCACCCAAATGCATGAACTGTTCTTTGGATCTTCTTGAGTAAGTGTTTGCCACTTTGGGTTGCTTTTTTTCTGCTCTTTAAAAGTTGTCGGCTGGGTATTGGCGATTTTATTTTGTGGAGTTCTGTTGTTTGGTTGATGACTTCATGGAGAGTTTTACTTTTTCAGTTGGTGAAACATGTAGGGAAGGCTCAGTTGGTCCACAGATAGGTTGGGAACAGTCAAATTTCTTTGACCCAGAACATCTTGATAGGCTGGCCTTTTTGGGTCCTTGGTAGTTCAAAATAATCTTCACTTCCCAGGTTCAGCTGCGGAGAATTATCTCCAGATCTTTCCCTTGACTGGGCAAAGTTTTTTGCTGTCGTTCTACTGGCAAAAGCTGCAGTTTGTGATTGTAAGTTGCTTTATGGTTTTCTTTGATTGAGGACCTTCAGTCTGATTTCTGGGATTTGTGGCTACTGGCTAATGAGTAGAGGAAGGAGGAAGAGAAATTTTTGAGACTTTTATAAAACTTGATACTGAAATTTGATCCTGAAGAAACTGAATTACAAGATGGGTAGCAACAAGACTATAGTTTGGTTTAGAAGGGACCTCAGGATTGAGGATAATCCTGCCTTAGCTGCTGCTGCTAGGGATGGTAGCGTCTTCCCTCTTTATATATGGTGTCCTCAAGATGAAGGACAATTTTACCCGGGTCGAGTTTCGAGGTGGTGGCTAAAGCAGTCTCTTGCTCACTTGGACCATTCCCTGAGATCCCTTGGGGCTGAACTTGTGCTAATCAGAACCCAGAGCACTCTTGCTGCTCTCTTGGAGTGCATTGAAGCCATTGGAGCTACAAAAGTAGTATTCAACCATCTTTATGGTATGTTCTGGAGCCAACCCTCAAAGTAGTTTCAGTCAACTGATATAACGTTGATTTTCTAAAAGCATAGTGAAGATCTAATTTTCATTCATTTCTGATACCTTATTTCGTTTGTTCTCTCAATATTTTTGTTTATGTGACTTAATGCCCCTCTGTGAGAGACAGAGAGAGCTCAAGGTCCATCATTCATTCTGGATTTCTATATATTGAATTAGAAATTTCAGTCCCTTTCTGGACGTCTATATT
This sequence comes from Prunus mume, assembly GCF_029339155.1. NCBI lineage: Eukaryota > Viridiplantae > Streptophyta > Magnoliopsida > Rosales > Rosaceae > Prunus > Prunus mume. The sequence continues at coordinate 28,356,424 of NC_142699.1, read as the reverse complement.
TGTTTTTTGTTTTAGGGTTGTAGAGGATGATTGTGGCATCCTTAATGCTTTACCCCTGTGCAGTTGTAACTGTTAAGTTAACATTGATCCCAAAAGCTAAGGTGTTAGCAAATTGACCAGTATAACATACACCACAGCTAATGGTTATTTTTCAGCTCGACTAAAATGAAGATTTCTCTTGTGATATCAATGACATTTCACAAATTTCACTCACGAAATGAGGTCAAAGATTTTGTTGTCTTATAATCGAAGGCACATGTCACAAATCAAATTGAAAATGATTTTATTTAGTCGGCAATCAGCGTTGTGCTGGAGAACAGAGCCCTTATCTGTCATGCATGCTAGGTGTGTTGATGCTTCTTGCAAATTGCTTCAAGGTGTTTCGTTTCTTTCCAATTTGTAAATATTCTATTGCTTTTCCTTCCCAGATCCTATTTCACTTGTTTGTGATCACAACATCAAAGGAAAGCTGGTGGAGCTAGGCATTTCTGTGCAAAGCTACAATGCAGATCTGTTGAATGAGCCATGGGAAGTATATGATGCAAGAGGGCAAGCTTTTACAACCTTTGAGGCGTACTGGGACAAGTCCTTAAACATGCAACGGGAACTTGTCACACTCCTTCCTCCATGGAAATTGGTGCCAGCAACAGGTACATTTCGACTTTCTGAGTTTTGTGTGTGTGTGTGTGTGTGTGTGTGTGTGTATTTGCTGGGAAAGAAACAAATAAAGAAGACAAATTTATTTCATTTGACAGGAAATGTAGCAAAATGTTCAATTGAGGAATTGGGTCTTGAAAATGAAACAGAAAAATCTAGCAATGCCCTCTTAGCAAGAGCATGGTCTCCTGGTTGGAGCAATGCCGATAAGGCTCTAAGTGAATTTTCTGAGTTGCACCTGCTTCAATATTCAAAGAACAGGACAAAGGTTGGGCAAAACTCTACATCACTTTTATCCCCATATCTTCATTTTGGAGAACTGAGCGTGAGGAAAGTTTTCCAGTTAGCTCGAATGAAGCAGATACTGTGGGCAAAAGAAGGGAACTCTATAGGGGTTGAGAGTGTGACTCTTTTCCTGAGGGCCATTGGGCTCAGAGAATACTCACGGTATCTTTGTTTTAACTTTCCATTCACTCATGAGAGACCACTGCTTAGCAACTTGAATTTTTTTCCTTGGCAAGCTGACCAGAACAATTTTAAGGCTTGGAGACAAGGTCGGACCGGGTACCCTTTGGTTGATGCAGGAATGAGAGAGCTATGGGCAACCGGGTGGATACACAACAGAATAAGAGTGATCGTATCAAGTTTTGCTGTGAAAGTATTGCTTCTTCCTTGGAAATGGGGAATGAAGTATTTCTGGGACACACTTTTGGATGCTGATTTGGAAAGTGATATCCTTGGTTGGCAGTATATCTCAGGGAGCTTACCAGATGGCCATGAGCTTGAGCGTTTGGACAGTCCAGAGGTGAGTGTTTTGCTTCAGTACTTTATAAATTGAAAGCTAAAGAAAATGCAGCTACCTGAATACCCTAAAACACAACAAATTTATTCTTGAGGAACATAAAACTATTTTAGTCCATTCTAACTTTAATTCATGTGAATTTTGGGAGTCAGGTTCAAGGCTCAAAATTTGACCCGGAGGGTGAATATGTAAGGCATTGGCTGCCTGAGTTAGCGCGTCTGCCAACTGAGTGGATCCATCATCCTTGGGATGCACCAGATAATGTGCTTAAAGTTTCGGGGGTAGAGTTAGGATTTAACTATCCAAAACCTTTCATTGAGATAGATTTGGCTAGAGAACATTTGACCAAGGCTATATTCAAGATGTGGGAAATGGAAGCAGCAGCAAAGGCTGCAAACTCAAATGGCACAGATGAAGTTGTTGTTGACAATTCCGATGGTATTGAAATTTTGCCTATCCCAAAAGTGATCTTAAAGAATAATGCTCCTTGTCCTACTTACTCATCGAATGATCAGAAGGTGCCTACATGTCAAAATTCCGAGAGTAACCAATTTAATAGGAAGAGATCCAAACATATGCAAGAAGAAAGGCCACTCCAAGATAATTTGCACAATCCTAATGAAGCTGGGACCTCGAGAACAAATGAAGATTGCAGCTCTACAGCTGAATCTTCAATGTCTAAGAAGCAGACAACAAGCAGAAATTCATTTTCTGTTCCACAGTCATGTTCCTCATCAAAAGACAACTCTTTTTTGGAGTGTGAATCTTCTGACATGAAGCAGTCATGGCAAGAACAGATTGACATGGAACAGAGTTCAAGCAAAGATGGTAAGCAAAGAATTAACTAATTGTTTGAGTTTAAATTCATTCCAAATTCCAATATATGAAAGCAGGAACAGTTTGACTTAGTGTTGATGATTTATTTTGGAAAACCTATCTGCAGTTCATTCTATTAATTAAATTTCTGCAGTTCATTCCACTGGTCTCCTCACTATTCAATTCAGCTATAGTTTTGACAAATTTAGTTTCTGGTGCATGCAAAAAATTGTTTGAGCTTTGTGAATTTGGCTTTCAGAAACAAGTCTACCAATATGAACAAGAAAACAAAGAAAGTTCTGGACTACAAAATCCACCAAAAGTTAATGGAAATGCTGTTAGATCAGACTTATATCACAATAATTGCGAGGTTTACATATTACTGTCTCCCCAGAACAAAAATTAGAGAGGCAGATTTGTGTGTATGTGTTTTAGCCAGGTGGTTTTGGGCTGTGGAAAGGATGAATTGGCGCATGATAAATGACTCAAAATCTGAGAATTTCTCTCCGTACCTTCCTTTCTACCATTCAATGGTTGTAAAAGTTAGTTGTGTGTCAGTATTTCAATTAAATGTTATTGCTTGTATTGCACTATTTAATTTAATTATTTCAAACTTCTGTGGGAGTAGGAGCTACGGGAGATGAATGCCTATAAGTCGGAATACATTGGCGACCGTACTGTTCATCAAGAAAGAGGATGGTTCTGCGTTTGGAGTAATGTAATGCAGTATGCATGGTGCAATTGTCCTTTAGGTATGACAACAATAACTCGAGTGTAAAATCCATAGCATGTAAATGATTACTGGCTGATAAGATGTCCATTTTTCCTCCATAATAGTAGATATAGAGATTGAAGAACTAACAAGCTTGAAACAGAAAACTTCCCAACTTTGTTGGTGCATGCTTGCTCTATGTACTGTTGTTGTAAGAGAAAGGACGCATCATATGCTTTATTAAGGATTTGGCATGGCATAATAAATTTTGTAAATTTTGAAGCATCATATGCCTCAGTGGAGCCATGGCTCAAATATCTTGTTCTTCCTATTTCTATTGCTTCCTTTCATATGTAATAATCACTTAACCAGTAGACTTTGATGGTTAACTTAAGGTTTCTGAGTGGTTTTTTTTCCCTGCGAAGGGTTTTTATTTATATTTAAAAATACAATCACTTGAGTTTTATTTTCCTCAACTCTTATTTATCTGTTAAAAAATATCTGATACATTCAGATTCAGACATGATTTCATCTGCTGCTTGGTCCTGATTTGGAGAGAAACTCTCATGCAATGGGGATATCACTTTTTAGTATCCCTGATCAAAAAACACAATGAGATGTGAGATAACTTTTCCACATGTTATTATGTTATTGACTGGGAGTTTGTTTTTTTTTTCCCTGATTTGGGTGTCTAGTAAAATAACCCACCAGTATTTAGAAAATGTTAGATTGTCTTGTCAGAGAAGATTATTTTAGAGATACAGGCAACTTTATTCTATAACTACAAGACACAAGCTGCAAATCCTTCACTAAGAAATGGGCCAGCTTGTCACATCCTTTATAGTATAGAAACACAAGCAACTTGACAGCCAGAGTCCAGAGATACTCCAGATATTTAATTAGCATATTGCTAATAAAATAAAATTCTGTTAAACAAAGCTGCTTGAGAAAATCGCCAAAAGCACAACCTTAGAGCCAGCATGCATGCTAAATGTTTCTTTGCCTACTTAGAATTTGGCATGAGTATGGCGTATTGGTTAGGTCCAAGTACGTATGGATTCAAATAATTGAAGATCACCACCAAAACTAAGGTTTCTTTTTTTATTTTCTTCTTTTGAAATGCTAACTCTATTTTAAAGTCAAAGTTCACAACTTGCTTTTCGATACAAACCGAAAGGGTTGAGAAAATCTTCGACCTCTCGACTTATTGTCAATTATTAATTTCGGGTTCGATATTTACATTCTAATAGTAATCCTAAATGGGGTCATATTTTATTTTGAGTTTTATTATTAAATTATAAATTATAAACGAGAAACCTTAGATTTGTGGTACACAATACAATTTGGATGGAAGTAAACAATACAAAGACAAGTATATAATATGGTGTGAATCTTGAAAAAGAAAAAGTCCGTCAATGCATGCATACAAGATCAAATACCAAGCTTTTGTTATTTGTAATTTAAAACAAAAATCTTCCATGGCAGTGCCTGTCAAGAGTTTGACAGCTGAGAATAAATTATCATGAAACAATCTTAAAACACAGTCTTGTTGGCCATGGCGATTAATCTCAATTTCCTATAAGACAAACCACCCATAAATACACTTAAAAAATAAATAAAATAAAGCGAAAATAGCATAGCCACACAAGCAATATTTTGCATTGAGTGGCGCACGCCACATTGGATGCACAAACAATCGCTTGTTCTGGACATTATATGTATAAACATTATATTATGGGCATAATGTCCGACGCAAACAAGGCTTGTGAAGTGGAAGTCTAGGTTGATACATTTGTATTTGTTAATGTGTCCCCCTCATTACCTAACTATTGATTTGGATCTCTTCACTAATCCAATACGTTAAATTAAGAGATTGTGTTATGTCTCCCATGACTTGCCTTGCACCATTCAGTAGGATTTAGGCAAGGGGCTTGTAGCTTAGTTGGTTAAGAGCATTTTACTTCTGCATATGAAGTTTTAAGTTTGATTCCCCCCTCTCCCAATATCGCTTATATATATATATATATATATATATATAAAGTTGTAGGATTTAGTTCTCCTCAGGACTTATATTGATAGAGGTAATGATTCATCAGAAAATTTATGCTGATCACCAATTGTCAGTCATTTATGTTGATATGCCATTACTTGTTCACTACTTTAACTTAAATTTAAACATCTATAAAAAGAGATTAGGATAGACTAATTATAGTTAAAGTTTGGAAACTAGCTGACTATATAAGAGATTACTTGAAAACTTGTGATTCCCCTACTCCATTCTTCACTAAAAACAAACTCTATGATTTACATGTGCATAAAAATAAAATAAAAACCGTACTCTCATGAATACGAATAGAATATATATAATGTTATGATTATCTTATGATTTGATACGTATAATTTATGAGTGATTTTATACGCAACCCTAATGTTCATCATACAAATAAAAAGAAGAAAAAGTTTTGTATTTCATGGACCATTTGGAAAGGGACATTCGCATGTATTCTTCCGCAAGTTCATAATCGTCCCCCTAACCTTTTGTGCAATTATTGTCCTTGGTTTGTACTGCATAACTCTGCAAGCATATCTCTGAAATTGAAGAAGTAGCTATCAAGATTCCAATGTACCGTTTGCTTCCTCCCAAAGGCCATTTGATTCCTCATCCTCACATTTGTACATTTGTGAATTTTGCGAGAGTCTCTTTGTCGCATTTCAATGACTTTGGAGAAATAGAAAATATATATATAAAGGCCTAAAATATCTAAACTCAGCTCCTTTTACTAACCGCAGGGGTCAGCTCAGCTCTGAGGGACGAAGGTGAGGTTGACGGATCAACACCAATGCCCCGATCGGATGGTGTCTCTTGGATCGCGGAGAGGACTTCTTCAATTTTCTAACAAAATTGAAAGTTGAATCAGTTGTCAGAATGGATGGGCCAGACTGAGGCCTCGTCGAACAACTCCTTTTAATACTGACTCTTGTCGTTGTGTAGGCGTGCCACTATTGGGTATACAACTAGCCCAATAGATCTGGTGTGAATATGGATGATGGATACTTGTGGAGTTTGCGCTTTCTTTATGGACTTTTATCGGGTCATTGTGCTCTAAGAGGGGTACTGGCCTAGATGGATTCTTTTCTATGCCTTAGTTAAGAGGACTTCAAAGTTCTTTTCTTCGTGAATGTCACCCTAACAGGTATGAGCAGCATCTGAACAGGCAATAGAGTAAGACCAAGTTCGTGATTAGTAAAGACCCTGCTTTGGCTTTATTAACCTGTTTCAATGTTTTTCTCGTTTTCGAACTAAATTAGTAATTAATTTGGGCCTGACAATATAATGTTCGTGCCCAACTCAACTCCCTGTCCTTTTCTTTATTGTATCGTTCAGGCCCCTATCCCTTTTCGGGCATGAATATCAGTTTTCCTAGCTTTTCAAAGAATAGGATGACGGGAATCCAATTATAAGTATTAAAATTATTCAAAGCTTTCTTTGTCAAATGATTAATTAAAATTTAACTACCAAATCTTCTGCAATTTATATATTACTTAGAACTTCAAATTAAACAACATGAGATTCTTTGGTTAATCCATTAATTTATCCTTAAATTCAAGCAAAAGAGCAAAGATAAAGGAGCTGGAAATTTATCAATCCAGTCCAGAGATTACATGAATTGAAACGACATACATATTAAAAGAAAATCATACCATGGACATGGCAAAGCTATGAGAGATAATCACAGGATTTGTCGACTGGATATCTTGATGGCAAAGTAGGCAGATTGTTATCTTGAAAGAGCTTTTGAAGACTTTTCGTCTGGTTTTGGAGAGAGAGTCCTTTCTCTGAAGTAGACCCTTATTATTTATAGAGGGGGATGAACTTGTAATGATAGAAATTGCGACAAGACCTTTGGTTTGTGGTTCAAAGTCAGCTGCTAGTTCGTTGATCTTAACCAGTTCATAGAGGGAATGATGGAAGATTTCTGGCAAGGACCGCCGGTTTCCTTTGTGGAGTTTTCTTGATTTGACTTCTTGTACTTGAAAACCTGGCTGGCAATTTTGATCTTCTGGTTTTTGGGGGCTTCAATACGACTTGCTTTCTTGCTGGGCGAGTAAGAAGTCAATTCGTCATTAAATGTGATAATCTCCTTCGACCTCCCACGTGGGTTCAGAAGACACGTTTATCAATTTCTGACGTGTAGTGTGAGATAAGGGTTTGACTTTCTTGACCTTGGGCCTTTTCATTTATTCATCCAAAGAGGCCCAGTCGTGAGGAAGACAATTTCATCGAGACAAACAAGTGCTAATGGGCCTGACTCCATTTTTTAAAATATCTTTCAAACCGTGCAACCACTTTTGGCCCGTTTACCAAAATTGAATGATGGAAGATTTCTGGCAAGGACCACCGGTTTCCTTTGTGGAGTTTTCTTGATTTGACTTCTTGTACTTGAAAACCTGGCTGGCAATTTTGATCTTCTGGTTTTTGGGGGCTTAATATTATGTTGGTTTCATGATGAAAACATTTTCGTTCTAACATTTTTATGGGTTTAATTTTGAGAATATTGTTGAATATAATTCCTTTACTATATATGAAGAAATAATAATTGACGTCCTAGCTTCCCAATCTCATATCCAGGTTGAATCAGAATACAAATTTGTGAGTCGGATTTTATATTTATTTATTGAATTTTCATGTGACAAAACCCAAAAAATGTGTCATACATACCACCATTATTTTCTTTACTTTTTGATTTAGTTATTAATATTAATTCGCTTGCCCATGGTCATTATGTAAAATTGGGCAAGAATCCACTATCTAGAGTCCATGTGATTGGTTATTTTAGTTTTTTGGTCATTCTCTTAATTATATTTAAAAAAAAATTAACAAACCATTCACATAACCACTTAAGCTGCACGCTTCTCACAACTTTTTTTGTTTTTGTTTTTGTTTTTTTTATTGGCCAACAATAAGATATTATCTTTTTGAAACACAAGGGTGATAGTGTTTTATTAATGACGAGAAAAGGGTAACAAGTACAAAAAACCGGACCAAGCCCTAGAGGATTAGGTAAGTACTCTACACCCAACGAAGTGTAGTAATCGTCGGCTACGAAGTAGCCTGCCTCCTCAACCGCAAGCGGCGCAAGCTTAAGTGTTTTATTATTTAAATATAATTAGGAGAATGACAATATTAGAAGATCTGGCGGTTCTTCAAACCAAGTAGTAGTAGTTCCAATGTGGGAAGCATAACACGCCAGACGATGAGCCGCTCCATTTGCAACACAACGGATATAGGTAAAACCATCCCCAGTGATTTGAGTTAGTAGCGTCTTAGTGTCTTCAACCACTGGGCCTATAGGGGACCTATCAACAGAAAGACTTCGGATTGTTGACACGATCTGGAGAGAATCATTCTAAAAAATTACATTAGTAAAATCCCCTTCCACCGCCAAAATTCCTCCTTCACGAGCTGCTATTGCTTCAACCTGTAAAGCTGAGAAGACATTGTCCACATACAACGCTCTTCCCACAACAAAATTACCATTAGAATCACGCACCATGATTCCCACACCTCCATCTGTGTGACCTGCTGTCCAAGAGCCATCAACATTAATTTTTAGGCTTCCGGTAATTGTTTTTTTCTTAATAAAGTCATCTTATGACGTTAAACATTGAAAATCCTCTTCTAATCACTTTCTAGAAGTTAGTTCTTGAAGTGTTAATTCCATAGTTACTTATCATTTTCGCTTTTCAATTTTATGGTGTTTAGCGAGTGAATTATTAATTGTCAAGGACCCTAATTAGTACTCATCGAGTAAGGAGTTTTCCAGGCTGTTTCCTTCTCTAATTTTTAACAACATATTAAGGCTCCTTAATACTTCCCCAAACAATATTAATCTCATTTAGTTTTATTATAGAAACATAACTTATAAGCAAAACATAAGTGATTGCCAATCATAAACACAAATACTTTTCACCGCACATCAACGGACTACTCATAAACGTGTGGGCATACACAATTATTATGAATAATATCAAACTAAAAACAAGATAGTGTTATCAACGGGATCTAGTCCAGTAAAATAGAGTCTTGACTTACGGACAAAAAAGAAAAAATAGTGTTTCACCCAACATGCACTAGTGCTTGTATGAATAATATGCATTACGATGTCTAGATACGCACTTAAATTGTGGCAATCTGTAATTACCTTTTATAGGTGGGAGTCGAATAGGTTTCCAACTACTAAACCAACCACAAAGAAAATCCTTATAAAAAACCAAAAAATAAAAAATCAAGCAGCAGGAGAAATACCTGATAGTGTACGACACGGACTTCCAATTATTAGAAAGGACGGCAACAGTACGGAAATCACGTTCTCCTTTTCCATTTCCATTGGAAGAAAGGGCATTTGCGTAATTTCAACCCACCCCACGGGTACAGGTTCGTTGATTCACTTCGAATCTCCAGCCGTTAGATTCTACATGAAACACGTGGCGGGCGCAGAAGGAACGATTCCATTTACACCCCGAATATTCTCCCGAAACATTCCCGTAACCATCGCGCCTATTAAAATCCCAACGAAACCAACCCAACCTCCCGTTTGACTCCAAAAATCACAGACTTAGTTAAACTAATGAGTGAGGCACTGCAGCGAGACTACCAGCTGTGCGAGGAGCTCGGCCGTGGACGATTCGGCGTCGTTTTCAAAGCCCAGAGGAACGGCGACGTTTTCGCCGTCAAATCGATCGACAAGCGAATCGCCGACTCAGGCGACTCGCTCGATGCCCAATGTCTGTTGACGGAGCCGAAGATTTTGAAGCTTTTGGCCTCGCACCCCAACGTCATCAACCTCCACGACCTCTACGAAGACGACGACCACCTCCACATGGTCCTCGACCTCTGCGATGCGCCCGATCTCTACCGCCGAGTCACTCTCGGAGTCTTCTCCGAGCCCGAGGCCGCCTCGGTCATGGCTCAGCTCATGCTCGCCGTCGCGCACTGCCACCGCCTCGGCGTGGCTCACCGGGACATCAAGCCCGACAACATCTTGTTCGACGGTCGGGACCGGCTCCGGCTCGCCGATTTCGGATCGGCCGAGACGTTCGGGGATGGCGAGACGATGAGCGGCCTCGTCGGAACGCCGTACTACGTGGCGCCGGAATTGGTGGCGGGAAGGGAGTACGGGGAGAAGGTCGACGTTTGGAGCTCCGGTGTTGTTCTGTACATAATGCTGGCCGGTTTCCCTCCGTTTTACGGCGAAACGGCAGCAGAGATCTTCGAGGCGGTGCTCAGAGCGAACTTGAGATTTCCTTCGAGGGTTTTCAACGGCGTCTCGGCATCCGTCAAAGATTTGTTGAGGCGGATGCTGTGTAAGGACGTTTCCAGAAGGTTCTCGGCTGAGCAAGTTCTCAGTAAGTAGTCTGTGTTGATTTTTGTTTGATTAATTTCAGTTTTCACGTCCGCTTAGACTGTTTGGTTGCGGGGATAGGTTGGGTAATTTGATATCCTTAATTGGAATAGCGAGACATCCAATTTTCAAAGTTTGTTAATCATAATAATTGAGTGGAAACGGGGACTATAGAGTAAAAATCTAATGTGGGGTTGTTTGGGTACAGGACATCCATGGATTACAAGCGGGGGAGGGGCCAGAGCTGGGGCTGATTAAGCGTGAAGCATCGAATTAAGCCTCCTTATAAATAGATTTTGTAAAAGCTTGGTGCTAGCTACTGTACATATACGCAATGGTGTCGGGGAAAATGAAAGCATTTGTAGTTGCTTTCCCGGAAAAGAAGAAAGGAAAAAAGCGAGTTTTTTTTTTTTTGTTTGTTTTTTTCTCTGCGCTTGATATATATTGGAGTGTTTTTCTGTGTTTTTTTCTTCTTTTTTGTTTGGTTGTTTTTAATTTTAATATGGTGGTGGTATGTGTAATGAGAGCTTTGGAGTTGAGTTTCCTCTGGTTTCTGCTATTATTTAGCTCTGGAATTCTTTAATTTTGATCCTAATAACAGATAAGGGGTCTATAAGAAAAATAAAAGTAAATCTTAATTTTGATCCTAATAACAGATAAGGGGTTAAGAGGCAAATCTTATCCTTGAAACATTTGGAAGTGATGTGAAATAGAAGTAGACTTTGATGGTAACTTGTCATTGATGGATGCTATATTTCTATAGCCTATCTGAGATTTAGTGTTGCGTGGAAGTGGAAACCATGTTGAATTTTGATTATGTTGTGCATTCTCTGTATTACTCTTCGTTTTTAAGAATGAGTAATGTAGCCCCTTTTGCCACGAGCAAATATGCCTCGAAACCATTTTAAGATGGCACAATGTTATCAGGTGGTTGGATTTACGAAAAAGTTATAGTTTAAATGGTTAAGAGTATTTATTTTATTTTTAAATTGCTTTTCTTTCGTTAATATTACACGTAAAAATGGAATGAAGTCCCGTTTTATGTGGGCACGTCAAAACATTGTTGATAGAATGGCAATATCACCCTTGATTTGATTTATGTGGATGAAATGGATATTAGAACTAGTGAGGTCCATGGTCATTATAGTGACGATGGTCCCTCCATGCCTAAATAATGGCGGCATGGTACTGATTATTTATCACTACTCGGAGTACAATTTGGATATTAGAGGGACAATATTTGGGGCCTATGGGCCTACTAAATTGGTGTGACAAGGCTGATTTTTTTTACATGTTCCAAGTCTAGTGCGTGCCTGCCTACTAATTTAGCTACCATACAAGGATCAAGTTGATGCTATCAAACAACCAGTCTTTTTTTTGGTCGAAAAACAAAAGTCATTGAGGAAAAGAAAAACCGACCCATGTGAGGAAGGGCCACCCAACCATTCCCATTTCTTTGTGTTTATCAAACGTCAAATTATCCATTCGATCACCCTTAACGTCCTAGTGCAAAAGAGATGTGGAATATAGAGCTGCTTCTGCCTTCTGAGAGGTGGTGGTGGCCATGGTGGGGTGGCACCGTGGCATATTTGCATTTATATCCGTTTTATCCGTACGCATCCGTAGTTATAATATAACTATTTCTTTTTATGTACGTGACTAGTTATGCGACGAGAGAAATAGAGAGAGGGATGCAAATAGCAAGAAATATGTAAGCTTCTCTATGTGTAGTGAAGCGAGCGTGAGAGAGCACAAAGAATGAGCATGACGTTACTTTTTCAGGTGGCGGTGAATACAACGATATTTTTTCAGGTGGTGGTGGTAGAGTTCATTTAGGCTCTTGGGTTACTTTATGGTTTCGATTATGTTGGGATTATGTTTGATCATGAACACGCATCAGCGGCAACTAACATCTTCTTCTTCTTCTTCTATCCATGAGCTCATACTCTTCTGGTTTTGGAATTGTAAAGTGGAAAACCTCACGGGGTATCATAACACTCATCAGCGGCTTTACGATTTTCGTTGTTGGAAGCCATTGATGATGCAAAGCCTAGTTCAAAACTAATCAAACAGAGAGAGAGAGAGAGAGAGAGAGAGAGAGAGAGAGAGAGAGTAGGATCTTTTATCTTTTATTTTTATTTTTATGTTTTTTTTTAATATATGTATATAGATTATTAGAAAATGTTATTTTCTCATTTTATATAATGATTTTTTTTTTAAATGAGCTATGAAAAGACATATATACCATTCTTGTACCCCTCATATGCCGTTCACATGAATAAATCTCATAAAAAATGTAACGATAGGGCCAATGCACCAATAATAAAGAGTTGGTAGACCATTTGAACGAATAATTTAGTTGATGAATAAAAATACAATTCGGATATAAATTTGAGGACAATTTGAATTAAAAACTCTATATATTAAATAAACAAAATGTTCATGTTCATACTTCAATTTTTAATACCATAAGATAAAAAAAGTACTCATGTATTCTTCATGATTCATTCACATAATAATTAAACCACATAAAATAAAACAAAAATTGATCTCAAGTACCAAGAAGAGAAGAAAATATAATGAAAACTGAAAAGGAAAAAGAAAAAGAAAAAAAGGAGAATAAAAAAAAATGTGGGGGAAGTCGGACTCGGGAAAGAAAGAAGAGGGGCTGATAAGGTAATTGGAATAAGTTTAAGAGAGTTTTGAAATTATAATTTTTGCCCCAGATTGTTAAATTTCGTTTTGACCCCGTTTTATTTTTAAAAATGTCAAAATCGCTCATGCCTTGTCTTGACTATGGGTCGTGTTTGGGGAGTATCTTGACCATGAGTGCCTTGACTATGAGTCCAAATGAAGGTAATAATTTGCATAAATTTGATCAGAGAGTGCATTCATGCAATTATTTGGACAGAAAGTAGAAGGTATGCTAGATGAGGGGGCATAAATGATATATAAAAAAAAAATTACAACTGGGAAAATTAGGAGCATTTAGCCAACTTTCTTTTTAATTACTTTTAATTGGAACGTAGGCTACCACAAACAATAAACAGGCTCAGAGCATGAAGATAAAGCAACATGATCAAACATTCGAAAAATCCTACACAACAATGCTATAATAATCTGATAAGAAAAGAAAAAGCCTAATTAAACTGGAGCAGTTCTTGTGCCACTTTCAATCTCCTGCTGCCTTGATTCTGATGGTGCTGCATTTTCTTGCTCTGCTTCACCAGACAGGTCCTCCAGTGATCTTCCCTTTGACTCAGGCACCAAGAATGTAAACAACAGCCCTAGGAAGTTAACCACACCCAGAATTATGAGGGAGTTCCTCACCCCAATACCCTTTTCTGCATACTGAAATCCAAATGCACCCACAATTGCCCCAGCCTTCCCTGCTGCAGCTGATATACCATGGCATGTGGACCTCAGCCTTGCTGGGAAAATCTCTGCAGGCACCACGAATGTCGTGGCATTTGGACCGAAATTGGAGAAGAAGAAGGTCAATGAGTACATCACAACAAACCCAACTCGGTTCTCTCTAAGAGTCCAGTGCTGGTAAGGAATGGCCAAGGCAAACATGAAGACTGTCATGAAGAAAAACCCCATTATTTGAATTGTGAACCTTCCAATCCTGTCTATGAATGCCACGGTGAACCAGTACCCGGGGACTGTGCTGCAGAGAGCAATGAGAGTTTGTGCTCTGGCAATTTTGAAGACCTCTTCAAGAGCGCTCATGGTCTTTGCCTTTGGGATCCAGCCAATGGCACTGAAGATGTCCTTTTGGAATAGATTCTGGCTGTAGAAGGCAATGTCCAGCAAGAACCATGTGCTGGTAGTTCCAAGCAAGTGCCAGCCATGGCGGCTAAGAAAGTCTTTGGAAAACAAACCAAAATCATTCCCTCCTTGTTGCTCTATCTTCTCCTGCTCTGGTTCTACCTCAACCTGCAAAACTTTCGACATATCAGCAGCAGCCTGCTTGGCATTCTTGGCAACCAAGGCAGTGTACCGAGCAGTTTCGGGCATTTTGGCACGCCAGTAATAAGTAAGCAAAGCTGGGAGTGCACCAAACATCAAAATAATTCGCCAAACATAATCGGCTTGTGGGAAAATAGAGGCAGCTGCATCAGCTTCATAAGAGGGTGCAGGAAAACTGTGCTTGAATGCTGCAGATACTATAATTGCAACCATTCCACCAGCCAAAATCCCAAAACCTTGCATGGCAAACACAGCAGCAATGAAGGCACCACGGGTCTTTTTATTTGCATACTCAGACATGATAGTGGCTGAGAGAGGATAGTCGCCGCCAATTCCAAAGCCTAGCCAGAACCTGAAAAAGCAAAGTGTCGAAACCACAGCCTTGGCGTCTCTCCCAAATGAGAGGCCGGATGCAACTGAGCATATGACCATGACCATAAGGACCATGCCGTAGACTCGTTTTCGGCCCAATTTGTCACCAAGCCAGCCGAAGAAGAGCTGGCCTGTGAGGGTGCCGCAGAAGGCCACACCATTAACAGCAGCCGAGACATTTGAAGGCAAACTTCCAGGCTCAGCAGCTCCAGGTTGTTGATAATATATGCGGCCAATCAATTTGGTGACAAGGGAAATGCAGAAGAGATCATAGGCATCTGTGAAGAAGCCCATGCCAGCAATCACAATTGCTGTGAAATGGTACCATTGTGTTTTCGCCACATCAAGTGCATTCAGCACTTCCAGTTGTTCCTTGGCCATCACAAAATCACCCCTTCTCTGAAGTTGGTCTGCCCTGTTGTATTTTCTTCAACTGTTTAACCTGAAATTTTGATTGCAGAAAGGAAAAAAAATCAATCTATTAAACTTGTGACTGCACAACAAAAAAAAGACAGAAAAGAAAACAGGTATTGAGAAGAGGACAAAATAGGGGTTGATATGATTCCTCTGTGAACAGATGAGTTTTAAAGAGAACCATTCGACCTTTTCTTTAAGAAGTACGAGGAGAAGCTATAACTAAAGGGGATGAAGTTTCTCACACACATAAAACTAATATTATGGAAGTTCAAGATGTTTTTCACTAGCTAGACCAAGTTCGCCAGAATGATGACAATTGACAACTAAAAGAAACATGAGAAAATGACCCGGAGCACAGGAAGTCATGGGTCAATAAAGTGAAATTAATTCTAAAGAAAGTGGAATAAAATACTTTTCTTCTTCTTCTATAAGAAGAAAACAAAAGTTGGTCTATGTCAAATTCAGAAACTAAATTAAATGTTCATCAGTCAGAATATATTAAATTGCTAATGGATGCAGCTGAATTAGCAGACAGATGGATTAACATATGGATTTCAAACAGTGAATTTAAAATTCTTGAAAGCAGGGATATGGTCAAACTACAGCTGCATCTGCATCTACAACTGCAACTACAACTACAACTACTCGTTTTCTGAGCTCTAAACAGACAAAATAAAAGGGATAAACATAGAGTTAAATAATTTATCATGCAACTCAATTTCCATCAAAGAAAGGAGAATTAATGATTCACTACACAACAAAGAAAGAACTAGAAACAAAAAAACACACAGGGAAATGATCTCCAATACTACAGGAGCTTAGAGAACGCAAAATTTGAAAGCAACAAACCTTTATAATTTACTTTGAAGCAGAAAACTTATGAAAGAATTGTGCTTTATAAGCCCAGATTATATAGTATGATTTTCAGTTACACCTTTTCATTTCACTACTTGAAAAATCTGTCACGCAAATAAAATATCTCCCTTTTTCCTCTGCTTTCTTTGAGAACAGACGTGAAGTATGGAGAAACAGAAAAGAACATCCAGGAATATTCTTGAACAAGAGCAACAAAAGATGCCCAAGTTGCTTGACATTACGGTAATTACCCAATTACCATCCAACACCAAAGATGAAAAGAAACTGATTTTCACGTGCCCAAATCAAGAAAAAGTGTTTGCTTTTTCTAAATTTTTATATTGGGTTCTTGATAACGTTGCAAAATGCAACACAAGGCTTAGCAAAACAAACTCTGCGCATTAGATAAATCTCTGCAATATGTTACAATTTATTTACTTTCATGGAAAAGAATGAAGCTTGTGAGAGCTGAGAAAGAAAGGAATTGAAAATTCCAGGCATTGATTGATCCCAAATTATGCAGGCAATTAAAGAACAGATATGAACAAAACAAACCCACGTGAGTGAAAAATCAAAGCAAAAAAAAAAAGGTAGAGTGGAAAGAATCGGCAAACCTTGTAGCTGTAGCTGAAAACGAAGGTGAGAGAATCTGAATGCAATTATGAGGAAATCACAGTGCAAGGAGAAAAACCCATGTCTTGTCTTAATGCAATTAGTAGTGGAAAAAAGAAAACAGAGAGGTTTAAAGAGAGTGATGAAGCTAAGGAGAGTGGTTTTCTTTGTATGTTTCTTTCTATTATATTTAGACTCAGAAAGAAAAGGAGGAGCGAGAGAGCGAAAGTACGGGAGTGGAGGGAAGGGAAGCGGGGTTGGTTCCGTATTTAACTGCAACAGACCCTCATCATCTCCCAGTAAATGTTCAGAGGAATCTTCGTTTTTACCAGGCATATTCCCCCCCTTATTTCTCACTCACCTCACCTCTCTTCTTTGACCCTATCTTTCCTATTAGTCAACATAGTAACTTTATTTTTCTCAAAAAAGGTTTTTTTTACCCATACAAAAAATTCTCTGACTATTCCCTACGTCCAAATACAGAACTCATTTTTATTTTATTTTGTAGAAACAATATTGAAGGCGGAAATATGAACACAAGATCTTAAGTGTAAGGAAAATCGCTTTTAATCACAAGATTTACAAGCTCCTTGCGAGACCCATTTTAGTTTTAGAGTCCAACCATCTAACTTTATTCCATTGTGTTATTCTTTTGATGACTATATGAGGGAATTATAAAGAAAAACGAAAATTGGAATAATTTCTATGAGAGCTTCTATAACTTAATTATGGGCTGTCATTCAGTATTTGTGAACATCAAATCAAGATTAAAATCAGAGAAGAATATATAAATACAATAGACTTGGGTGGATTTCCTAACTCAACTAGATTTTTTTTTGCATGAACTTATTTTTATGTCTTTATTCATACTAATTGTTATGGTATGTGTCATATTAGTTGATATAAAAAACTGAGATAAGATAACCCCATTCACTATGGGTGGGTAGCAGATCAATTATAGGGAAAAAAAAAATTGAGACGAGTTGTCTCCCCTAGCATTACAAGAAGAAAATATATACCTTGTCCAAAATGATTTTTATTTTTTGATTAATGAGGAGAGAGATTTGAATTTGAGATATCTCCTAACTTTTGAAAGAGAAAGAATCGTACTAGTAGACCGGGACTACAAGAAATTTTTTAAAGTAAAAATGTACAACTAAAAAATAAAATGCTCTTTTTATCTAATGTTATTGTCAAATGACAATAACACATAATAGAAGTTTAATTGGAGTCTTAAATAAATAATATATCAATAACATCTCTGTCGATGTGATTAGTTGATATATCTTTGAACTAAAATGCAAAGCTTTTGGTCTAGAAAAAAGCATCTAAATTGAGATATTCGCGTGAAAAACATGCATGCATGGTGTTTTGATGCTTAGCACAGATTAATATGTCCGTCAAAGTAAAAAAGCTACGATTTCAAAAGAAAAGCTAGCCATATAGATTCAAACAACTCATGAATGCCAAGAAAAGTTGGACCACCAAAGTTTCTGAGTTCTCACGAAAGTGAGGTCATTATATTCATTCAACCAACCTGATCATGAAGAAAAAAAGATAACCCTAGCTACACGTAAGTTAACCTACCAGGAGAGGCTTTGGGCACAAACAGACAAAGCGGACGTCTAAGGTCTCCAAATTGGGAGGGCCTCCAATTTGTATAATACCCTATATATACATACCTATATTATTTTAAAAACTATATTATATAAATATTATGTTAGGCCCAAACCAATTATTGTAAATTAATTTACATAACTATTCAATTCAAAATTAAAAAGTGTAAACTCAATAAAGACCCACTAATTGTAAAAATAGATAAAAGAAAATAAAAAATTGCCCAATTACTCAATTCAAAATTAAAAAGAGAAAACTCAATAAAGACCCAATTTTTTTATTTTTTATTTAAAACTTATAGCTTAAATCAATTAACCTAGTTGAATCAATTAGGAAACTAAAAAATACATGGGAGAAAAACTTGAATATGTTAATTAATATTTTTGAATCGAAAAATGAAAAATGAGTGACATTTAAGTGATGCATTTTATAAAGTTCTTGTGTAATTTACACATTGACTGTTTCTTTTATGTTACAATTGTGAATTTGAGTTCATATAATATTTTTTTAACTTACAGAAAAAAAAAAATTCACATAAATATACACATAGAGTAGAAGGCCTCATTTAGGATGTTTGTCTAGTACTACCAAAACGTAGGACCGCCACTGTTACCTACCCATGTATTTGTGGTTTCAAATTGTTTTTGTTGACCTGAAGTCACATGAAAGAGAGCTAGTTGGATTGCGTTTCAATATTTCTATGTGGACCAACTTATAGTTATACATAATTAGAACACGCTTCCCAAATGTAAGATTGGCAAGTTTTGAAATTTTGGTGAAGGAAAATATTGCAGGAAGTGTATATATTTTATCCAAAATTTTCGTATGCTGATCGAAACTGAAAGAAGAGCTAACAAGTCTAAAGATGATGCAACCAAGTTGTCTCAAAGAGTCTTGGTATGCTTGCAAGTTGCAGCATGTCCTTTTCTTCTTTGTGTACGCTTACAGCTAACATGTTACTCTACAGGGGAAAAAGATGATTCATTCATGTCAAAGAAAATTTTGGACCAAGAGATTTAGACGCAAATCTGAAAAAGATGATTTCATTCATGAAAAACATGTTTACATATTTTCTAAGTGTTGGGAGCAAGCGATCCCAATCACATGAATCAAGAGATTTAGACGCAAATCTGTCACCAAGTGAAGTGAGCATGCGAGAAAATAACTGAACTGAATGCAGCCGCATTGCCTGCAAAGCATTAATGCTTATAACAATTTGACACAATAGGATGAACTTTTAGTAATATTTTAACATTTTATAGATCTTTTGTTCATACATTTGTTATGAACCTTCAAATCCATCATTAATATCTACAAGTGATTTGCTATAGATGATTAAGTAGTGTGAGGCACATAATTAATTTCAAATTAGTGATGCACATGCACCTTCTCTCATCCTGCTCTTTGTCCCCATGGCTTCTTTTCCAAACTTTTTGACATGTCTAGTCAACTTGTCATCCTAGTGAAGTGATGACCTTCCCTTTCAAGCCAAGCTAGCTACTAGTACAGCAAAGCTGGTAAGAGTCAATGACTGGAAATCCTACCCACCATTTTCACCAAAACAGTCTAAACCATCTCGTTTTAAACTTTGCCAGTTTACCAGTCCAATAATTAAGCATTTTCTTGGCTGCCATTAGGTTCAAAATATTTTTTTCACATTAGCCTCTTCTAATATTAATTATGCATACAATATATTCTCGCAACATACAGATTTTTTAGTGGACAAAAAATCGGCCGAACCCTTCAAATCTTGACCTATTTTTCATCATTTTTGGTAGTCAAATTCTCCTCCTAACATTTCGTCACTTGAATAGGGTCACAAAGACTTGCTCATTTTTCTGGTTTCACAGTTTTTGTTTTGTTTTGTTTTGTAATTATTGTATGTGGGGTTGGAACTAAGAGTTCAAGCTTAACTCTGCCCCATTGTCACTTTTTTGGGGTCAGAAAACCTGAAGTGTCACTCTAGTTTAACCTTAATCGAGAAGGAGCAACAAAAAATTCAATTTCAGATGGTTCAACACAAATGGCTCTAACATTCCGGCATGTGTTTGACATATGATCATGAATGCTATGAACTACCACTACTAGACCGGTCATTTGATCATATCTCTCAGATTCTGGATGATGGAAGACGGAGATAGACATTACTTATGTTGACGCTCGGCATATGCCGAGCCTAACTGCCTAATAAAAAGACAACACATGGACCCTGTGCAGAAAACTACACCCAAAGGTCTCGGCGTCAGCTCCTAACACTACCCCACCCAAAAGCCACAATATGAGGAACCACCCACATTGACAACAAGATAAGATCGCCTCCACACTGACAGAAGGCTACTCGCAGAGGCGCCCCAACACAAAGAAAGACAAGACACATGCCACCTTGAACTATGAACATGGGTGATAAGCCCATCCAACTGCTCTATAGCAAAAACAGGATGTGACATATACGGCTCGGCTCCTAGCGGAGGTGGTCAGCTTGTAATACATTTTATTATCAAAACCCCCTATAAATAAAGAGGGGGACCTCTTGCAGAAGCATGGTTTTTTCTCCCTCTAGTGAAGCCCATTTACTTGATCTATAAAATACATTCCTGGAAAA
The DNA here is from genome assembly GCF_029339155.1 of Prunus mume. NCBI lineage: Eukaryota > Viridiplantae > Streptophyta > Magnoliopsida > Rosales > Rosaceae > Prunus > Prunus mume. The sequence goes on along the minus strand of NC_142699.1, from coordinate 28,335,587 downwards.
GAAGAGATTATGATCTAACTTGCCTTGATTTACCTCAGAACCCACGTACATAAATTGTGTTATCCACTTAAGCGGTTGGTGGGTTCAACATTTGGCACCGTCTGTGGGAAGACACACTCAAAGGTTACGCGTTGGCTACTTCACTACCAACATGTTGAGCCGGAAAATGAAGGGAGCCTCCACCCTAGAGACTCCTAGCCAGAAAAGCATGAAGCGCGAAGGGCGAAAAACAGCGGCTGAACGCCTCGAAGCCAAGATGGAGCTACTCCTAAACGAGGCCGACGTCATTCAAGACCAAAACAAGGTTCTTCAAAACCAAAATGAACCCCTCGAGGAGCAGCAGATCGGCCTCCAGGTGAACTTACGAAGAGCCCAGAGAAGAGCCATCAGGGATTCTAGTCGCACGAGGTAGGTGGAACGACGCCTGTTTGGCAAGGAAACGGCATCCGCACAAGCCTCGATCGAAACGTCGGGCTCGACAAAGACTTCGAGATCAATCAAGGGAGGTACACCACGAGGACCCACCCCGCAGGAGGGAGGGTGAGGTGAGGTTGGACCCGACGCCCCAGCCATTACCGCCAACGAGGTTGACCTAAGAGAAACTATGAGAGCCATGATCAAAGGAGAGATGGGGAGCGTCTGGGACCGACTCAGCAAGGTCGAGAAGACCTACCACCCACTTATCCCCTCGTTCTCCGAAGACGAGATCCCCCTTCCCTATACGAAGGACCTCCTTGACTTGGTCATAGTATGCGACACAAAGGCGCCCAAAATTGCCCTTTACGAAGGACTCACCGACCCCTACGAATCACCTCGACAGCTTTTGCTACGCTATAGAGGGCAGGGGGCGAACGAGGCCACTAAGTGCCGACTCTTCCCGACAACCCCTGAAGGGCGCGACGTTAAATTGGTTCAAACGTTCAAGCCCCGAGTTCATTGGCTAGTTCTTTGAGCTACACCAGGCTTTCCTGGATAGATATATGATCATATCGAGCCGATCGTACACGGCCAACAATCTCTCGGCCGTTAGACGAAAACGAATGAATTCCTCTGGGACTATATAACCTGATATAACGAGTATGCTCGATGTGAGGGTTACGATGAGGCCACAGCCCACAACGCACTCATGGGAGGACTCGGGCGACGATTTCTTTTGACCTCACCAGTAACCACCTGAGGCATACAAGGACCTCCTCCGAGAGACCACATGCTACACCGAGCCGAGTAACTCAACTCGACCCGAACCAATACCACCGCAAGGCCGAACACGACCACGAGCCCGCACATCGCCCCCGAGAACAGCGCAAAGAGAATCCCCAAAGAAAAGAAAGTCAACAAAATAAGCCAACCGATTGGCAAAACTACGCCCTCGAGCGCTATTCGAGCTATACGCCTAAAAACCAATAAAGAAGCCATCCGCCATTGGAAAAGAGCCGATTCCACGATAGAGCCGATAAGAGTACCAAGGGAAGCGAGATATGGCCCGATACTGCAAGTACCACCGGTCGTATGGCAATTCAACGGAGGACTGCTACTATCTAAAGGAGGAAATTGAAGCACTAGTCAGGCGGGGAAAACTAAGGGAGTACGAGCGACGGGGGACCGCCAACCCATCGGGAAGGTTGACTTGGGCGTCGCCTCCCGAAACCTAATATCCACCATCGGCGGAGGTCCCTCCCCGGGTGGGGACACCAACCGGTCGAGAAAATGTACACTCGGTTGCTCGGTCAAGAGACTAGCCACGCCTTCTCCATCAGTAATACGGTTCGCCCCTATGACGACCACATGTCCCAACCACATAGCGACCTTTTGGTCATTACAATGGGAATCGCAAATTACGACATAAATCGGGTCCTCATCGACGGAATGAGCTCTTCGAACATCCTCTTCGCGCTGGTGTTCAACCAACTTGGGATAGACCGAGCTCTGCTCGATAAAACGCCTCCCATTTACGCATTCGGGGGAGGCGCGTACACCCTAGGTAACATCCACCTCTCCTTGACCATAAGGAAGTGCCCACGATAAGCAACCACCGTCGCCAACTTCGTGGTTGTCGATTGCCCGACCACATATAATGTAATCTTAGGGTGACCGGTAATCACCTAGCTCGGCTTCACTATTAGCTACCACACCCTTATGCTAAAATTTAGAACCTCCCATGGGGTAGGGACGGTCCATCGAGACCAAGTCTTGGGACGAAACTGCTACATCTCAGCCCTAAGAAGCAAAAACACTCGAGGTAAAACCTTCGTCACTAGCTTGGACCTCCGTATTTCCAGCACTCTCACTTAGTCACACCAGCGTAATGGCAACCGACTCATGACAATCACGGCCGACATAGTGTGACTGGATACCTCCAATGTTTTGCTGGAAAAGCAGAGCTCCGTCAACATTCTGTTCTCCTTGGCGCTACCCATGCTCGGATTGGAATCCAAAATATTCTTCCCCCACCATCGCAAGCTATAAGTTTTTGATAGAACATAGGTTCGCGTCCTTTGTTACCTTAACCTCCTGGCCTTGGTCAGGTTGTTCCCGGCGTAGGTCGGGACGGTGGCACACTTTCTAGTGGTGGACCATCCGAGCCCATACCTAGCAATCTTTAGACGCCCCCTCTTGCGAAGCCTACACGTAACATTGTACTACTACACGCGGACTCTATGCCTCCCTATGTACTAGGGGGTGGCAACGGTATTCGTCGGAACACAACCATTCCACAAACACTATCTCCACAGAAGACTAATTGGCGGAGCCTATAGATGATCCCCTGAAGAGTACCCACGGCCCTAGCCGCTAGAAGACTTGGAATTCGTGGTCATAGGAATGAGCCTAGGGACTGATGACTAGGAAAGGGTCCTCACCTTCATACGGACAAACTCGGATCGTTTGGGCATCAGCCCAGGAGCCCGGCTAATCCGTCATAAACGCTGGCCTTATGACAATTCTCATTACTCGGCCCTATGAAAAAGGAAGTACAAAAGCTAAAGGAGGTCGGCTTCATCCGTGAGGTAGATTACCCGAGATGGGTGTCCAACGTGATGATGGTGAAAAAGCCCCCCGAGAAGTGAAGAATGTGCGTGGACTTCACGAATCTTGATAAAAATTGCCCCAAGGATAGTTTCTCGCTCCCTCGGATCGACCAACTTGTCGACGCCACTACCAGATTCGCACTCCTCAGTTTCTTGGATGTCTATTCCGGATATAACCAAAGCTGCATGGATCCCGCCGATGTCGAGAACACGCCTTCATCACCGATCGAGGGCTTTATCGCTACTGTCGTGCCCTTCGAACTAAAAATGAGGCGCTACATATCAACGGTTGGTAAACCAATGTTCGCTCAACTCATTGGCCAGTCCATAGAGGTGTACGAGGATGAGAAGCTCGTCAAAAGTCGTACAACCTGCCAACATGTTGACCGCCTCACCGAGGTATTCTTGGTTCTCCGGCAGTACAAAATGAGGTTGAACCCAGCTAAATGTGTATTCGTGTCAAATCCGCAAGTTCCTCGCTTCATGGTCACTAGCGAGGGATCAAAGCAAACCCCGAAAAGATACAGGCCCTAATAGAGATGGTCTCGCCAACAAATAAAAAAGAAATACAAAGCCTCATCGGACGAGTAGCCGCTCTTAACCGCTTTATATCACAGTTCACCGATCACGCTGCCTGCCCTTTTCAAAGCCATATGAGGGGCGCATTGCCACATCAACTAGACCAAAGAATGCGATGAGGCCTTTCAAAAATTGAAATCACATATAGGGACTACCCCATTCTGAATAATCTAGAATTTGACGAGACCGGGCCTCTATCTCTCTGCTTCGCTGTGCCATCGCTTCGGTCCTCACCCGAGAGGCCGATGCCATCCAATGGCTGTATATTATGTAAGTCGAGCACTCATTGATAAACTCGCGCTGGCCTTGGTGGTGACAGCCTGACGCCTACGGCCTTATCTCCAGGCCTATCCTATCTTGGTCCTTACTAACTAGCCACTCCGACAGGTTCTCCATCGCCAAGTGTCAGGCCGACTCATCAAGTGGTCCATAGAGCTTAACGAGTTTCCTATCTACTACAAACCCGACCAGCCCTGAAGGGACAAGCGGTGGCCAATTTCATCTCAGAATTCCACGCGAATGTCCTATCCACTGAATGCACCGCCGCCATACATGACACAATCGACTAGCTAGCGCCAACCACCACCGGAGGACCACCGACGCTGCGACGCTGACAAGACCTCATAAGTGCATAGCAGCGGGGCCGGGATTATGCTCTTGCCCCGGACAAGACCGAGGTGGAATATGCAATCCGCTTCAAATTCAAAACAATGAATAGCAAGGCAGAGTATAAGGCTTTACTAGCGGGGCTTCCCTTTGCTCGAGACCTCGGGGCCGAAACTATCAGCGCAATAGCGATTCAATGCTTATCGTCCACCAGATCAATAATACATACCAAGTCAGGGGCAAGAGCATAGACTAATAGTAAAAGATGGGCCCGATCATATCCAAACCCCACTGGGTGAAGGGCCACGGGCTAGCCATGGTTGTGAATGGCTCGGGGGGTTGATATATGATGTTTGAAAAGAACTGGTACGGTCAACACTTGCGGGTGACGAGGAGAGTGTCAGTTCTTAGGGAGGGCCAATAATACCCTCGGCGGAGGATTTTGGAGGCCATCACCCTAGAGGGGAGTGGTCTCCGCAGATGCCCTCGTGTACCTCTCGGAGTATCTCGTGTCCTTCCTTGGGAGTTATGCACCAGAAAAGCCTCGTTTGTAGAGTTGTTTATTGATGATGGTGTACCGGCTGGACTGGAGCTGTAGTTGACGGGCTGCGCTGGTATCGGTAGGTAAATTTATGTCGACAAGGTAGCCATAGATAGGAGTCATCTAGTTGGCGTCGATCCCTACAGTCATGGTCTTGTTAGGTGCATCAGTGAAGGTAGGTTTGGTGAGGTACTCAATTGGTACGGACCGTTTGATCCCCCCGTCGAGGGCCGAGGCAATTTGGCAAAGGCATCTTCTCGGCCGTTTTGGCTCTGTGGAATTCAGGAGATTCGGAAGTGTGTGAAGAGTGATGCTAGGCGTTATGCAAGGAATCGTCAAAAACCAAATCGAAACCCTCACAAACCCGTGCCAAGAAACTACGACTAAACTTACCCGCACGCTCTGCTCGAACGACATGGCAGTGGAAATAGCATAGGTGCTCTTGTTGCCTACCAGGCCCTCCCACAACATCTCCCCTGATAGCACCAATCCCGCCGTATCCAAGAAGTCTTTCATCCTCTTTGGATGTATGGTCGGCGGAGGGATAACCCTTCCTCCTCCCCTCCTCGCCTCACCTCTTCGCTATGGCTAGCTCTCCCTTCTCCACAATCGGCCTCTTTCCATAGTCCCGGCCCTTCACCGAACAAGCGAGCGAACCTTAGCCTACCTTACCGCATGGTAGGCGCCACACCTCGCCTTAGCTCGAGGTAGGAGCGTCACTCTCGGCCCAGAGCCCGACGGGCCCCTTCTTTAGAAGCCTCTCCAACAGCTTGCCAAGCTTTTGGGTCGTTCCTCAACACTCATCACTACACGACCCGAGTTAGCCCAAAAAATAAAAATAAAACCTCGGCACAATACCAAGAAAGCCTTTACCTTCGGGATCCGGTCCAAGAAGCCAAACTCTCTCAAGGAACTGCTTAACAATAGCTCGATCATGATAGCTCCTCGCTCTAGTTGTCCCTCCTCATCCTCGGACAACTCCCCGCTCTCCCAATCCACTACCATTTGCAACAGAACCTATTAGTCCAAACCAAACTCTGAGCGCAAAAAAAAAACAAAAAACAAAAAACAAAAAACAAAAGAACAAAGGAAAAAGAGAGCGGCAAGTTTTTTCTCAACAGGCCTATTGGTGGAAACAATAACCCCTCCTTTCTACCTAAAACACCTCGCCACTAGGCCCTCGACCTCTCCATCCTAAGGCCACCTCCCAACACCTAGTCGCAAAAAACTAATGATCTTTCCACAACTTCTGCGAACTTGGGTTATTTTCCAGCAACTTCCCCTGCAATGCTTGCAGATAGAAGAAACCAGCTTGCTTTGGGCTCTTCCTCAACCTATAGCAACATCTCAGGATGTTCGTGCTGGGCTCGATCCCGTGATGCCTCTTCCACAACACGAACATACAAAAAATAGTCCTCAGCAGATTTAGATTCATCTGGTGTGGGGTGATCCATCTCTACACGAACGGGTGTAAGGGTAGGCGCATACCATTTTTAAACATCTCCCAAGATACAGCGTTACCCACCCTCTTGGCAATGACTCGGTCGGTCATCCGGTTGTGGCAGAGCAAAAACCATATCCATAGGCACCTCGTACTCTCGCTGAATCCGCACCATCAACTCACGAGTCATGCGCGTCGGCACGATATCCGCTGACCACTCCCCATCCTCGTAAAAATATGGATGCATGGGCACACCCTGCCTATATGAACAAGATGCCTCCCCCACACCTCGTGTCGTACTCACTTTCACAAGCACCCGGTCCAAATCTACCCTAGCACAATCAGGCTCCTCGGCATCCCTCCCCACCTCACCTCACCTCAGCTCGAGAGTTAAGGGACTTGTTGATGCTCAGCATACGCCGAGCCTAACTACCCAATAAAAAGACAACACGTGGACCCTGTGCAGAAAACTACACCCAAAGGTCTCGGCGTTGGCTCCTAACACTACCTCGCCCAAAAGCCACAGTATGAGGAACCGCCCACACTGATGACAAGACCCCATCCCGTCAAGATAAGACTGCTTCCACACCTGACAGGAAGGCTACTCTGCCAGTGGCGCCCCCCCAAGCAAAGACAGAAGACACATGCCACCTTGAACTACGGACATGGGTGATAAGCCCATCCAACTACTCCCTGTCAAAAATAGGATGTGACATATGCGGTTCGGCTCCTAGCCGAGGTGGTTGGCTTGTAATACATTTTATTATCAAAACCCCCTATAAATAAGGGGGGGAGCTCTTGTAGAAGAGCATGGTTTTTTCTCCCTCTAGTGAAGCCCATTTACTTGATCTATAAAATACATTCCTGGAAAGAAAGAGATTACCATCTAACTTGCCTTGATTTACCTCAGAACCCACGTACATAAGTTATGTTATCCACTTAAGCGGTTGGTGGGTCCAACAACTTACATAAAATTTTGCATTTACAGAATTGGTTTGTATTTGCACTATTTTTATATTCGAACTTGTAATATCATTTCACATCGAGAAGAAAAGCCATTAGACCAAGGGCTAGTTGGTCATCGCACTGCACTTTGCTTTAGTATCATAAAAAATACATGTGAATAGTGGTGGATCCAAGATTGTTACATCATGAGGTCATAGTGTAAAAGTTTCAAATTTTTAAACAAAATCAAAATAACACTGAAAAAATAGAAACCAATTTGTTGTAAATTAGTTGGACTAACACTGAGTACGAGTCTTACATCTGTATTGATTCGTGAAGTCATTTTGGCTTGGCGCTTAAAAAAAAGAAAAGCAAAAAAAAAACCTTGTAGCAAGTGCAAGGTCCTTCACATAGTTACCTGGTACGTGAAAATTAAAAATGTATAAATATATGAATGTAGACAGCAAAAGCATATGAAGTTTTAAAAACACACAACATTAACTATCTCAACCTGGAAACTAGTTATTTTAAAGAAAAAGTTAATATAATATAATTTTTTAGTTTAATGTTATAATTACTTTGAAATACCCGTTTCTTATTTCCAGCAATTGCCTCTTTGGAAAACATCAATCTTTATGATATTGAAAGACCCAATGTATTTCCAACCACTTCGAACTCCAATATCTCCCCGCCCACATTTATTATTCTCTCTTTCCATGACTCTCCCTCTATCGCTCCAAAGTTCATGGCTCTCTCTCTCTCTCTCTCCAGTGCTATTCTTTCTCACGGCTCTCTCTATCACACTCACGAGTCGTAACTCCATTAGTGCTGTCGACGGTGGCTCTGATTATCTTTGAACGACAAATGTACTCTTTCAAGCCTTTTGTCGAACACCTGGTGTGCGGCTTGGGGTCGCACACCAACCAACCATGGGGTCGCCTGAGCACTTCCACAGCCCGCTTTCCGTCCACTATGGGGTCACTTGACCCATCTTGTCCATCTGTGCATCCGCCCCTGCCTATGAAGGGCACCTATATTTTCCTGAGTTTTTGGCATTTTGCGTCTTGCCGTTGGTTGAAGGGTATATATGCTTTTGTCTAGGAAGAGATGCAAGTAGCAACAAACAACTACACCACTTTTCCCTGAACAAAAGTTTTAGACTAAAATCCTTCGTATTCGAGCGTCTCTGGTTGAATTCAGAAAACAGAAGGAAATGGTTTCAAATTTGGGCTTGCAAACTAGGTTGCATATGCTTTCCCCCAACTCCAAGAGATCCATTAGGCTTGTTCAAACAAGTGCAAGCAAAAAGAGGTGGAGATATATTTCAAAACAGAACAAAATAAAAATCGTACAAATAAATAACATACACAATCGAAACAAATCGAAAACACGATACAATTGCGTCTGCAATTAGGCTTCCACAAGCATATATATATCTACATTATTTTTATTGCATTGCAAATAAAGTAAATAAAAATCATTGTAAATTCACGAAGCTTTGATTAAACGACCTCATCAAACTGGAACAGTTCTAGCAGAAGTGGCCTGCTGCTCTGTCCCCTCTTCTTCTTCATTCTCACCAGTTAGCTCTTCAAGTGATTTTCCCTTGGATTCTGGCACCAACAGAGTAAACAGCATGCCGAAAAAGTTGATCACACCAAGCATAATTAGAGAATTCTTCACACCAATACCAGTTGGGTACCCTGCATCAGTCTTTGTAGGGTCCTTGCTCTGTGCTGCATACAAAAACCCAAGTGCTCCAATAATAGCCCCAGCCTTCCCAGCTGCAGCTGATATACCGTGACACGTAGACCGCAACCTTGCTGGGAAAATCTCAGCTGGCACAACAAATGTGGTGGCATTGGGTCCAAAATTGGCGAAGAAGAAGGTGAATGAGTACATGACAACAAATGCAATTCTGTTGGGCTTCAAGGTCCAGTGGTGGTAAGGAATTGCTAATGCAAACATGAACACTGTCATGAAGAAGAAACCCATTAACTGGATTGCAAACCTGCCCAAGTAATCAATGAAGAAGACAGTGAACCAGTATCCAGGGACAGTGCTGCACATTGCTATGAGTGTTTGTGCTCTTGCAATTCTATAAACCTCATTAATTGCATTCATGCTCTCTGCTTTCGGGATCCACCCAATGGCGCTGAAGATATCCTTTTGGAAAAGGTTTTGGCTGTAGAAGGCAATGTCTAGCAAGAACCAAGTGGAAGTGGTGCCAAGCAAGTGAAGACCATGGCGACGAGCAAATTGCCTGGTGAACAAGCCAAAGGTATTGGATTTCTCTTGAGTAATTTTTTCTAGTTTTTCCTCTTCAGCTTCAAGGTCAACTTGCAACACCTTAGACATGTCTTGTGCAGCTTGCTTGGCATTTTTGGCCACAAGGGCTGTGTACCGAGCTGTCTCGGGCATTTTCATACGCCAGTAGTAAGTTAAAGCAGCAGGAAGAGCTCCAACCATCAAAATGATACGCCAAACATAGTCAGCTTGAGGCGCAAGAGAAGCAGCTCTGTCCACAGAGTATGCAGGAGCATTGAAACTGTGATCGAACGCGGTTGACACAATCAAAGCCACAATCCCACCACCCAAAATCCCGAATCCTTGCATCGCAAACACCGCGGCTATAAATGCCCCACGAGTCTTTTTGTTGGCATACTCAGACATGATTGTAGCTGAAAGGGGATAATCACCACCAATGCCAAATCCAAGCCAGAACCGGAAGAAGCAAAGAGTGGTGATCACACCCTTTGGGTGATCAGAAAATGAAAGTCCTGATGCAATGGAGCATAGGACCATGAGAACAAGGGTGATCCCATAGACCTTTTTACGACCCAATTTGTCACCAAGCCAGCCAAAAAAGAGCTGGCCTGCTAAGGTGCCACATAGAGCCACAGCATTAACAGCAGCAGCCACATTGGGAGGCAATGTGCCCGGCTTTGGCTTGTTTAGGTCCGTGTAGTATATGCGGCCGAGTAACTTGGTGACCAAGGAAATGCAGAACAGATCGTAAGCATCAGTAAAAAACCCCATTCCTGCAATCACAATTGCAGTGAAATGGTACAACTGAGTCTTGGCCACATCGAGTGCATTAAGCACTCCCAATTGCTCTTTAGCCATCGCTTGCTTGTAATTGCCTCCAACAGTCCACTGAAAATTAAATTGTTCTGCATATGAAAAATCAATAATCACTGCATCAGAAGCAAGAAAATACAAGAAATATATTGTTTCTGTAACTTAATTGACCATATGATAAATAAAAAATAAAAAATAAAATAAAATTCCCATCATTTTTTGGTGACCCCAGATCAATCAAAATCATAACTTTCTAGAAGCATACGACTTAGAGGAAAAATTAGCTCATGACTATGTGTTACTGTGAAGAAGGAAAGAAAGACATGACATGGGAACCAACCAAGTTTTCTTCTAGCTTGTAATCACTTTGACATAAGGGGGAGCAGGATGTTGAATTTTCAAAGGAAATGCTTGTTTTTATTAACTGCAGTCTGCAGGTCTGCATCGATGGAATTGATGGACCAACTACTTCGCTCAGCTCACACAGGCCATTCTTTTGTTTGTAAACTTTGTATTATAGTACATGCACCGCTGTTTTTTTTTTGGTCAATGCAGCGCTGGTTTTGTTTATAGCGTTTTGGCAAATTGACTGGTTGACTATTGACTTCAAAGGAGGAGTAAATTTTTTATTTATTTTAAACAGATATATTTTTGTTTTTCAAATTCGATTCAAAACGTCATCCAGAAGTGACATATCCTAACTTCTCAATTATTGTACCAAAGATAAAAATTTCTCATTCCATAATGTACGTAGACTTTTTCATATAAAGACAAAATAATATATTTTAAAAAAGGGAGGAAGAATCGGCAAAGTATTTTTTTTTATTTACAGAAATTAAATGGTAGGTTTTATGGGATTTGAATGAACGAAGACAGAAAGGGGAACATCAAGGGCCTGTCATATGGGGCTAAATTCCAAGTTGCAAGTTGGAGGCATACTCTATGAATGGCTTTAATTGAACAAGAGAAAAAACGCAGACAGAGAAACGAACACCACATATTTTTTTGGTCCAGAAACTGGAATTCATATCATTTGTGTGAAAAAAAAACAAATCAGAACTGAGGAAGTTTCAAAATTTCCAAGGAGTCGGTCCTGAGTGAAGAAATATTTTGAAGTATGGTGCATGTGGGACGAGGGAGGAGGAGAAACACTTGTGTGGAACGGAGATAACACTGTTTTGCTATATCTGTCCAATCACGATATGCCAAGTGGAAAAGTTATCGTGCGTGGCATACCGTCGTTGACCGGAGATAGCAGTTTCACACAAATTTTTCTGGACAAGGCAGACCCCAAGCGTGCTCAGAACAAGCAAGCTCTGGTTCATGAGCATTTGTTCTAATTATGGTATTATTTTCTTGGTTGACCCAATGAAAAGAAACATTTGAAGTATGTTTTTCCTAACAGAAAATAAGAAAAATTCAGCAACACAGGGGCTAAAAACAGCCCTTAAAAGTAGGGCTTCAGTGTGATATGGCAACCTCCTCTGGTTGGATACATAAACCCTCAACTTCCAATGGAAGATCAAGGGGCTGCCCTACCATGATGATCACCTTTTACCTTGAAAAAGTAAAAGTCTATCTACTTTAAGTGGTCCTGGTTTCCAAATTAAGAAACCAGTTCCAAAAATCATGGAACTTAACTGGTAGGCATTCATTTGATTTCATGCATCAAAGTCTGAAAACTTTGCAGGTACAAATCAAGAGAAAACAGAGATTGCAGGAACTAACCTGCTTCTTGAACTTAGCATTTGGAGGAGGGAGAAGAGGATGTTGTCGTGCTGTTGGGTTATGGCGTGGATATTAACGAGCAGAGTAGCTGACTATTTAAAGCGTCACTGACCTTAGAATCAATTCTAGCATCTTTAGGCATATACTTGGCTTCAGTTGCTGGCGCAGCTTCTTGGGTCAACTCTTTAACAAAGTCTCTCTCTATCTCTTGCTTCTTCATTTATTTACGATTAAGTTCATTATCTTAGAAATAACGACACGGTTTCTTCTTTGGCAATTCCGTGGTTATTATTTTGTAATTACAAGTTTCCAAGGATTGTCAACATCAATTTTATTAGAGGGGTAATTGCAGATCTTTTAGCAAATATATATAGGACATAACTTTTTACAGCCTTGCGCCTGGTTTTCTAAATTTCTTTTTAGCGTAGTACTTAATATCTATTTTAATATCTTTTTAGCGTAGTCTTTGTAAGTTCCTTCATTTTGTACCCAAAAAAAAAGAATAATTGAACACGGAACTTCGAATGCAAAACAGAATACTGTTAACCACTTGGTAAAATCATTAGCTATGGAAGAATAAAAATAGATTGAACATGGTTGTGATGAAGGCAAAAGATACAAATCAATCATTGGAGTATAAGTCACAAAAGAATAAGGCCAGAACCCGATGCAATGGTAGCAAAAATGAAGCCTAGTGTCAAGCCATTCCATTATATTTTGAATTGGGTTGCTTGCTCTTACCAAGTTGCATATAATAATGGAAGAGTAGGAGGGAAACTTGGTATTCCAAATCAGAATATTAATTCCATCGTCGTCATCTTATAATGCTCTTTCTAAAAATAATTTCTTGCCGGATTTCATGCGAGTCATGTTCTAATTTGTAAAAGGACATGGGTAACTCGAAAAGGACTTTTTAACTCCTGCCAGTGATGCAAGCAAACTACATGTATAAAAGATGGCTGGCTAACTGTTTTTTTGTTGTTGCCAAAGTTAGGAAGAGGGAGGGGAAATTTTCACACACATTGTCAATGTGTTTTGAGGATTCGAATCTGAGATCATTGGTCTACAAGTCAAGGTCATTTTCTATTGCGTTAAATCCCGTTAGCAAAGATCATTAACTGATTAAGTGTTTAGAAGATAGGAAAGCATGTAATTAAATTGCTTTTTGGTTTGAGGATTGAACTTGAAAAGTCTAGGCGCACCTTTTTACAAGTGGTTCTACTTCCATTCATTATTTCTATTGGGGACCATACTTGGAGGTGTGTCATGCCACGTGTGTTTACCTTTAGGAGTGCAACATGAAGTGACTTCCATTTTTGAACTTTAAACTGTGGCAATAGAAATAATGAATGGAACCAGACCAAAGTTAGTGAGCCAATTCATTTATAAAAAAAAAAAAAAAAAAAGAGTCGAAAAATACTCAGAAAGGGCCCAAGGCAAAAGCCCTAGATCACCTCTATTTGTCGGATCTGATGGGTTTTTGTTACTTGTACAGACAGTTTCTCAACCAGCTGGTAACAAAATTTTTAATCTTAGCTTTGGATTTTGTTCTCCGCCTTTATATAAGAGAACAAAAACATGGAACAAATGGTAAAACCAAACAAGACCTTAAATATGCACGCATACATATTAAATTATAATTTGGGTTGCGTAAGCTGGTGTTGTTTAATTTGCACAAATGTCACAAGTATTGAAGTGGCAAATGAGAAATTCCTATCTAATGTTTGCCAACAATTTCCAAGCAACTTCCAACCAGACTGTATACAAAGACAGACATCCAATCCAAGGACTATGAAGAAAGTTGAGGGAGGGGAGCCCACAAGTGGGAAACCTCCAACATTTTTCCCAGAAGTATATGGGTATTTTCAAGGTGAACGTATAAAACGGTTTGATGGAACTAAGTTTAGGGAGTTGGTAGCAATCGCATCACAGGAAGTTAGCCTAGCAGAAGTCACCATCGAACTCAGGTGCAAAGCATCGAACACACTGTCCTAGCTAATTGTTCATATAAAATATGATTAGCCGTTAGTATTAAATATGAATTTATATGTCCACCATTGACCGATTGATGAACATCTAGATGATAACGATTTATCCATGACCTAATGATGACGCAGAATCTTATAGGCTTTATATATAAGTTTAATCTTTTATTTGGACAGCTGTGCAGACAGCAGGGCTCAATCGTTTTAGCCTAAATCCAATGTGCATTGCATTGTTGCGGGTCTAGTAAGTTAGCCACTCGACTGACCCCTTCACAACACGAATGGCCATCCACTCTCTCCTCTAACACCACTCACCAACCTACGTTTTTTCACAATAAGGTACATGCCCCAGGTTTTTATTCTCTTCTCTGTACTATCTCTCTCTCATTACGTGAGTGTAACTTCAAATAAGCGTCATTTCTCACGTGAAGAGTGCCATACAAAGAAAAAAGAGGGCAAAAACCCAGTGCGAGGAAGTTATCCTCCACATGCAGGCTTGAAGTACGTAATTTATGGTCTTCAAAGTCATGAAGATAATTATAATTTAACAAAAGACTGGCAAAAATATATGTTATTTTTTGAAAAACTGGCAGATCTGCCATTACCCACAATGTCTATTTTCTTAAATATATATATATATATATATATATACAAGGTGGTATCTACATATATACAGATCTAGCAAAACTAGTTGTATATTAAATCTTTTATAGTATGAAAATGATTGCACTGTACATACAGGTAATCTTCAAAACGAAGGTCAATGAAAATCACTGCAAACCCATGTCATACCAATTCAATTCTTGACATGAACTGTCTAGTTAATGGGGTCTAACCCAGTAGAAAAGAGTTTTGATTTATATACTAGTGATCTTAGGTTCGAACCTCTATAATACCTTAGTAGTATGTGTGTGAATTAACCCTCTCTCCCATTTGTAATTTAGACTATAACTTGTGTTAAAATAAAAATAAAAAGTCTTAATTCAACCATCATTCTTGAAGAAAAAAAAATCAACTAAATCAGACACCATTTAAACATTAAATCATTATTATGAAATTTCAGTTGGTTTATCTACTTTCTTAACGATTATCGATTTGACTAATTTTTTTTTGGGAGAACGGATTTTTGAATAGAGTTTTTTTTTGTGGTTTTGGGTGACAAGAATTAACATAGATGGTTTGAAATTAATTGTTTCAACAATGCCGACGCACACTAGAGGAAGCTTAACTTAAGCTAAAATAAAGTCACAATGCCAAAGTCATAACAAAATATTTGTATCTTTGAGAGAGAGAGAGAGAGAGAGAGAGAGAGAGAGAGAGAGAGAGAGAGTTGATGACAATATGCAAATCCTTGGATGTATTGCCATTGCCAACGTAACGTACGCTTGCGGTGTTGTTATCTCCTTTCTCAAGCAATACGTTACGTTTTTATTTATTTCTTTCTTTCTTTGTATTTTTTTTCCCATGGGCTGAACCCAGCAATGGATGGAATACGGCGGAATGAAAAGATGTTGGGAAACATTTCTGAATCTTTGCTTGCCTGATGACAGAGGAATTAGAAGTCAAAAGGCAAATTTTAGTTTTATTATAAAACTAAAATTTGCCTTTTGACTTCTAAAATTTGCCTTATATGTTTGGCTGGTTCAGGAGGATACATGTTAAAATCAAAGTATATAATATTTTGTTCTTCAATCGCTGACTTAATTTAAAATTGGTGCCAACAATGTCAACCATTATTTATTCTGTGCAAAAAATAAAATGTCAACTATTTAATATAAAGGTATCTGCAAAATGTTGAAATTAAACTGCAAAATTGGGGGCATAATATGAAATTGATTATAAGGTCTTTAAGCACACCAAGTTGGTAAACTGCAAGCACTACAGATCTCTTCTTTTTTTATTTAGAAATTTTTGAATTGCATTTATAATTCAGCTAAAAAAACTACTAACCATAAGGTCATTACAAAAAAAGTCAACTAACCGCGAGCACTACATATCTGGATGCTTATCAAATGGACCACCTACTAAAAACTCCCGAAAATAAATTAATTAAAAGGGTCGACCAAACTGATGAGAGAAGAAGATTTTACTTCTCCATAAGCAAAAAAATTTACATGTAACGGGGATAACACGGTTTTGCTATCTCCAACTAATAACACAATGACATATAAAAAAATTATCTTACGTGTCATAGTATTATTGACCAAAAAAATTAAAAAAATATTATCCATGTTATATGAGAGTTTCTCTCATCTTTCAGACAACAACATCTGAATAGATTTGGGATGTTGTCCAAGGGCGGAACCACACTAAGGGCTACAGTGGGCTGTAGCCTAGTGTGGTTTTTTAAGAAAAAAATATAAAACTTATATATATATATAACTTATTTTCAGTATTAGCCCAATCAGTGGGGCTGTACAAATTACCTTATTTCCATTTTCAACATTTAAGTAAATGTCTTTGTCATTTTACTTTTATTTATTTTTATATTACTCCATTTACTTAAGTTTACAATGTAAATAAGGAAGTACCCCTATTTGGATTCAAATAAAAATACTAGAAAATCAAATTCCTACTAAATCAAAATATGAAAAATCGGTTTTAGTGCCAAATACGATTTAGGCTAAAAATAATGGCTCATTAAGTCAATATATACTTCATACTAAAATCTCATAAAATCAAGTTTTCTTATTTGATGTGTAAGGAATAAAAGCCGCCAAAAATTATCTTAAGAAAATGATTATTTCGAATACCCATTTTTCATACTTAGTCAATATTTTTACATAAAATAACTTTTCATCTATAATATGAATGCATGAAAGAACCTAAGATCAATCTAGGTAAAAAAATCTTGGATGTTCAATCCACTATGGTGTTAAACCATATTTGGTTTATGTTAAAACTTATTGAAAATTAGTCTATGGAGCTATGAACTAACTTGGTTTATATGATTTAATGTTTACTTTTATTTCTAGAAAGACTATAGAAATTGTAAGTACCAAAAAAAAAAATCACTAAATTTTAAAGCTAATAACTTTAGCCAGCTCACCCGTTGAAAAATTTCTGGTTCTGCCCTTGGTTGTCAGATGATAGATGACATGCATATTTTGTATATGCTGGGCCATGCAAATATCAAATTATAACCATCTTTTTCAAATATTGTCTCAGGTTCGATTTTCTCGTTCCTACATGAAAAAGAATTTTAAAAAAGTTGTGCCAAACATCAATTCCCCACCTCTTTGGCTGTGGATAGGCCCACCAAACATGAATATAATCAAATGAACCGAAGAGGGATTTTCCCCCAATATATTAAGAGAGAGAAATCACAACATTTAGGGTTAGGGGATAAACGCTTTTTTTTTTTCCCTTTCAAATTGTTAGGGTTTTTTTTCTTTCTTTTTTTAAAATTAAAATTTATTTTGATTTTATTTTATAAATTTGAATACAAAAATGTACTAAAAAATGTTTATTTAACAACAAAGGAAGCTAGTAAATTTTTACGTAACAATTTACTAGCTCCTTTTAAGAAAGTGAATAATGCACGTGAGTTAAGAGTGGTGAGTAAAATCGGACTCAAAATAAAATAGATTGATGAGGAGGAAACAGTTGAAATCTCATATTGGATATGTGTGAACAAAGCTAATTACTATTGAAGTGGTACGGGCAAAACGATGAGGTTATGGATGAGTCTGTTAATCTGGACTTCTTAATGAAATTATTATATAGGTTAAAATTTGGTAAGGGTTAAGAAAACTACTTGAAATGACAAAGATGGAGTCGATAGGTGTCGAGATCATACATACAACTTGAACATAGTCCAAAACATTAAAGTTCAATTATAAGAGCCTGGCATGCTTACCTATCATTTGATGTTATAAGGTTCGTAGATACCGCGTTAAATTTGCATTGTCACTGTATCATCTTTATTTTATATAAAAAAACTTTTGTTAAATGAAGATGATAATGACAATGTGGATTGAATGCAGTGTCTAAGAGCTTTACAACATCAAATAATTAAGTGGGTTAAGAGCATTTACTCATGCATATGAGTGTAAGAAGGTTTATTACATTAAACCTACTAAAGTGATCTTCTAATCAACTTAGGATTACAAAGACTTATTGTTTATTAGGAACTCAAAACCTATCTCGATTAGGCAAGCCTCAAACAGTGTTCAATAAGGATAATGAAGGCTTAAGGGTTCCTAGTTCTACAAGGATTGAAATGGATTAATCCTATAGCATGAAGGATATCTCTAAGTGTTCTTGATGGGCAAGACACTTAGAGAGATGCTTATAAATAGAAGGCTCCCTCCTAGATCCGAATAATACAACACAGCTAAACAGAAATTCACCAATCAGAGTTATAGCTATAAGGATCGATTCTCTGGAGAAGAACTTCTATATCTTGCACCGCCAATCTGTTCCAAAGATCATCCAGTTCTTGCGCCAGCACCATGTCGAATCAGGTTAGTGTTAAACATGTTATGGCTTTAAGGAATTAACATGTGGTATCAGAGCTTAAGTTATATCATGTTATACCTAACAAAACTCGTGCAGGAAAATTGAGAATAAATAACTGACAGTTTTAAGTTATAAAGTATGAACATGATAACAGTATAAAGTATGAACTTTATCATGTTCTTAAAGTTTTCTATGATCATAGCTTACAGTTCTTGTGCCGTGATTGAGTAAGCCAAAGCGACTCAACCATTGCATGATCACTATATTCAAGGTTTATGATCAGAATTTGCACCATGATGCAAAACATGTCGAAAGGCTTTCAGTCCAAAGATGTCGCAGTTTGATATGTCTTGCATCATGGTGGATCGACATGGAACATGGATAGATATGGATTAGTGAAAGATTTTCTTCTGTCTAAAGATGTAGAAGATCTTTTGCTCAGGAAATCCACATCTACTCGCTTTCCAGTGTCAATAAGCATGCTTGAATCATTGTCCAAAGATGTGATTAAGTATGTTTGATTAAAGTTCTGGGGAAATTTATATATAAAGTGCTTATCTTGTTTTAAACATGTACAGTCAATCATAACTCGATTCAACTCTCACCGCTCAAATTATAAGAAATGGAGAGAAGATGTGGAAATTGCTCTTGGACTTCGGATTATGAGATGGTTCTTCTGATGAAGCTCTATCAAGACTGCGATTGATGCATCTGCTGAGACTAAGACTAAATATACAAAGTGGATTAAAGCCAACAAAATGGCAATTCGATCATGAGGAGGTCTATTTCGAAGAGGTCGAGGCGATATTGAAACCGAGAGTGCTAAGCTATTCATGGAAGCTATTGCAGAAAACTTCCAAGGATCCAAGAAAGCTGAAATTGGTTCACTCATGAGCCATGACAGATATGAAATACAATGGAGAAGGCTGCATAAGAACTCATATTCTGAACATGGTTGAGATAGGAAACAAGCTGAAGGCTCTAAAAGTCCATGGATGAAACCATGATGGTGCACTTTGCTATTAATTCTCTACCTAGCATTTTTAGACAACTGAAAACTACTTATATTGCTCAGAAGGAGATATGGTCAGTTGCTGATTTGATAGGTATATGTGTGCAGGAAGAACAAAGTATCAGAAAGGACAAAGGAAAAGAACAAGTGTATTTGGTGCAGGATACTAAGTTTAAACCAAAGGAATGGACCAAAAACAAGAACACAGATAAGCAGCAAAGGAAAGATGAGTCTGCAAAGGGCACGGGTCCAGTAGGTTTGAAGTGTTTCTTCTGCAAGAAATTTGGACATTTAAAGAGAGATTGCAGAAGATACAAGCGCTGGTTGGACAAACAAAAGGGAAAAGGTAAGTATGAAAATGTCTCTGTGGTTTATGAATCTAATACAGTTGAAGTTTTATCTAATTCATAGTGGTTAGACAGCAACAATTCATGTGACTAACTCTTTGCAGGATTCAAAACAAAGAGGGTGCCAAACAAGGACGACTTGAAGGTGTTCGTGGGAAATGGAGAAAGAGTTAGAGTAGATTTTGTTGGTTTAGCTAGTCTTGAGTTGGATTCAGGTTTTATTTTGGAATTAGTTGATGTCGTTTATGTTCCTTCTATGACAAGGAATTTGTTATCGCTAGTAGCAAGCTTGTAAAATCAAACTTACGCTTGATTTTGATGAGTCTGGTTTCTCCATTTTCAGAAATAAAAGTTTTATTGGTAATGGTTTATTGATCGATGGAATGTTTCGTTTGAACTGCAAATTACCAAATCAAAGTACAGAGATGATAAATGTGTTAAGTTCAAAACAGCCTTGTAATGCAGAATCTTTCACACTATGGCATAAGAGACTTGGACATGTCTCGAAAGAAAGAATGAATCTTCTATGCAAAGAATCAATTCTCCCACCACTTAATCACCATGAACAAGATAAAACATGCATTGAATGTGCAAAAGGAAAGCTAACAAATCTCAGAAAGAAAGGGGCAATAAGAAGTGAGAAACTACTTGAGATAATACACACAGATATCTGCGGACCTTTTCCAGTTAATACACATGATGGTTTCAGTTATTTTATTACTTTTACAGATGATTTTTCAAGATATGGATATGTGTATCTGATAACAGAAAAATCCAAAGCATTGGAAATGTTTAAAATCTACAAGGCAGAAGTGGAAAACCAGCTGGATTCTAAGATAAAAGTTGTAAGATCAGATAGGGGTGGAGAGTTCTATGGCAAGTTCACGTAAAAGGAAGAAATCCAGGACCTTTTGCAAACTTCCTACAGCAAGAGGGCATTGTTGCACAATATACAAATCCTGGAACACCACAGCAGAATGGTGTTTCAGAAAGAAGAAATAGAACCTTAATAGAGATGGTGAGAAGCATGATGTGTTCTGCAAAGCTTCCTACTTTTCTATGGGGAGAAGCTTTAAAAACTGCAAACTACCTTGCCAACAGAATTCCCACCAAAGCTACAAACAACATACCCTACGAAATCTGGTGTAAAAGAAAGCCTAGCTTGGCTCATCTAAGGACCTGGGGATGCAAGGCGAGGCAAAGCGCAAATCCTATGCAGAAGAAACTTGATTCCAAAACAGTGAGCTGTTTCTTCATAGGATATCCAGATAAGACAAAAGGTTATAGGTTTTATTGTCCTAAAAATAACACTAGATTTGTGGAAACACAGAGAGCAATTTTTATTGAAGAAGAGGAGGAAGGATTAGATGAAATGATTTTGTTTTTGATGAAGTCTTGAAGAAAACCAGCCAGAATCGGCTCCACCAATCGGCTCAGCCAGCTCAATCGGCTCAGCGAATCGCTCCGCCAGAATCGGCACCGTATCAGCCATAATCGAAGAAATGCAGATCAGCCGAATCGGCTCTAGATCAGCCGAATCGCTCCAGCTTTACACCAGAGATCACAGAGACCTAAAAGGCCAACCTTGTCAAATGACTATTTTGTTTACCCGCAAGAATCGAGCATGACATCAATACGAGGAAGACCAAGAACTTTCAAGCAGGCCATGGAAAGTGACAAAAGTTCACAGTGGTCTGCAGCCATGGAATCTGAACTAGAATCAATGAGCAAAAATGGAGTATGGAAACTAGTTAATTTGCCATTAGGATGCAAACCTATAGGATGCAAGTGGGTTTATAAAACCAAAAGGAATGCACAAGGACAAATAGATAGGTATAAAGCCAGATTAGTGGCAAAAGGTTACACACAAGAAGAGAGAGTTGATTACAATGAAACTTTCTCCCCTGTATCAACTAAAGATTCATTTAGAGTCATAATGGCTTTGGTTGCTCATTTTGATCTGCATCTTCATCAGATGGACGTTAAGACAGCCTTCCTAAATGGAGAACTGATTGAAGAAATATATATGAAACAGCCGGATGGTTTTGGCTCAAAAGGGGAAGGGAATTTAGTGTGCAAGCTGCAGAAATCAATATATGGTCTAAAACAGGCATCAAGACAATGGTATCTCAAGTTTGATGAAGTTGTTAAGTCCCAAGGCTTCATGGATAATCCATTGGATGAATGCGTCTATATGAAATTCAATGGAAGGAATTTCATCCTCATGCTGCTATATGTGGATGACATTCTGCTAGCAAGTAGCAATCTGTCCATGTTACATGACACTAAAAGGATGCTGTCCGATCACTTTGATATGAGTGATTTAGGAGAGGCAAACTATGTTCTTGGAATAGAAATCAGCAGGGACAGAGAAAGGAAAATGATCGGCTTATGTCAGAAGGCATATATTGAGAAAGTGCTTAGAAGGTTCAACATGGGAAACTGTACAGGATGTGCTGTTCCCTTCTCAAAAGGGGATAAATTGAGCAGTGAACAATCTCCTAAAACTGAGCAAGAGAGATTGGAGATGAAGGACAAGCCCTATGCATCACTAGTAGGAAGCTTGATGTATGCACAAGTCTGCACTAGACCAGACTTGGCATTCTGCATAAGTGTTCTTGGCAGATTTCAGTCTAATCCAGGCCAAGCACATTGGATTGCAGGCAAGAAAGTATTAAGGTATTTGCAGAGAACTAAAGAGTACAAATTGGTCTATAGAAAGGTTGAAAATTTGCAGCTGGAAGGATATGCAGACGCAGACTTTGCAGGATGCCGGATACTAAGAAATGCACATCAGGAGTTGTTTTTCTATTTGCAGGTGCTGCAGTGGCATGGAAGAGCATGAAACAGCAGTATGTGTCAACCTCCACTATGCAAGCAGAATTCTTAGCAGTTTATGAAGCTACTTCAATGGCAATGTGGCTTAAAAATTTCATGTCTATGCTAAGAATTGTGGATTCAATACAGAAACCGATTCAGTTATGGAATGACAATACTGCGGCAGTATATTTTGCACAAGGAAATAAGAGATCAAATGGAATGAGGCATATGCATTTAAAGTTCTTATCTGCGAAGGAAAAGATTCGAGATGGAGAGACTGCTCTAAGTCACATTGGCACAGATTTTATGATTGCAGATCCTTTGAATAAAGGGTTGCCTAATCATGTTTTTCACAGGCATGTGGCAAGCATGGGATTGCAATTCAGTTTTGATGCCTAAAGTCAGTGGGAGTCAGTGGGAGCTAGAGTTCTTACAGTTATGTTTTAATTCTGATTTTGTTAACTAGTTTTATCTAGACAGTTTTATTTTGCAGATTTAATTGAATTACTTTTATACAATGTTCTGCATTTGCTATTTATGGATGACAATAGAACAAAGGCCAAACTGTAATCATGTCAACATTATGTTTACAGTTTGAATCTATGAATGAGTCATTAAAGATTGTTGAAACCTTGGTAGTTTTGAAGGGTGGGCAAAGAACTGTTCAGTTTTGTCACACATACAGTAAAACCAAAAACAGTTCTTGTTTTTCAATCCAGTTGGAAGCCTTATGTGTTTTGCAGATTCATGTATGTGATTATAAAAGTCTTGGATGTTATATATCCATGTACTTCGATAGTCCTTTATGAATTTTTCAAAATGACAGTGGCTTGATAAAAGGAACAAGAGAATTTTGAGTTCCACATGGCCATTAAGTAATGAACAATAAGTCTAAATTGATTATTTGATCAAGTGGGAGAATGTAAGAAGGTTTATTACATTAAACCTACTAAAGTGATCTTCTAATCAACTTAGGATTACAAAGACTTATTGTTTATTAGGAACTCAAAACCTATCTCGATTAGGCAAGCCTCAAACAGTGTTCAATAAGGATAATGAAGGCTTAAGGGTTCCTAGTTCTACAAGGATTGAAATGAATTAATCCTATAGCATGAAGGATATCTCTAAGTGTTTCTTGATGGGCAAGACACTTAGAGAGATGCTTATAAATAGAAGGCTCCCTCCTAGATCCGAATAATACAACACAGCTAAACAGAAATTCACCCATCAGAGTTATAGCTATAAGGATCGGATTCTCTGGAGAAGAACTTCTATATCTTGCACTGCCAATCTGTTCCAGCATCATCCAGTTCTTGCGCCAGCACCATGTCAGAATCAGGTTAGTGTTAAACATGTTATGGCTTTAAGGAATTAACAATGAGGTCATATGTTCGATTCCTCCCTCCTCCAACAGAAAAAAGAAATCTGTTTTGTTAACATTTTTTTTTTCTTAATTCCAACGTTTTACACCATGTCTCAGGAATAAAATATCCCCATTTCCAAATTCCTTTCGTATAATTTTATCTTACCAAAAATTAGAATAATAGGTTGCTAATCTTTTGTACAAAAAAGCATATTAATTAGTCAAGCAGTGTCACAATTCACCACAAACCAAAAGGACATACAGTATACGATAAAGCTATGGATAAGATTCGAGCACAGCACAAAAAAGTTCCCACAACAATCCCAAACCCAACAAAGAAATCTAGAGAGAGTTTGAATTGTTGACTTAAAATCCAAATCGTTTAGGTCCAATTTCAATTCCAATTCCACAATGTAGTGCTAGGTTAACGTGAGAATCGTTCACTTAATCAAATCACCTGACAATAACTTGAGTCAGTTTGATGTTGTTGATAAGGGCGGAATCATAAATTTTTATAGGGGTGAGCTATCATTTCTTATATGGATAAGATTTAAATAAAATTTCATTCATAAGAGAAAACTTGAAGCTTGAAATCTCTGAAATATATATGGCTAACCGGAGATCTGCTTGGATAAGATAGACTAATTTTTGCTTGAGCGGGCTAGGCTAATTTTTGTGATTTGAGGTGTAATGTCTTAAAGTTAGTACTAAATTTTATTTTTCCCAAACGTTGCACTACGCTATAGCCCACCTATTCATGGTGTAGTTCCACCCTTGATTGCTGAGAAGAAAGCATCTAGAGGAGCACTCGCCTAATTTGGGACAGAATATGAAAGCCAGAAGCAATGCATGAGGACGAGGGCAAAGCCAATATCGGGTTTGGCCAAGTCAACTTGATCTACTACATTAAGTCAAAAAGGCATCACATACCATTAAAGAATCCCCATCAGAACAATACAAGCTCGGAATAATTCTTTTTTTTTTTCTTGCAGAATGAAGGCCGAATACAATTTGAAATGAAAGTGGTCCATCAAGGAATCAATGGAGTCTTTATCACAAGACTTTGATCACAACTTTTTGAGGTCCGCGGTTAAAAGTATAAGTCGTGCAAGATTAGGATGGATGGATGGATGGATGGATGGATGAATTGTGATAAAATGGATGGATGGATCAAAAGGAAAATTTGGACCAAAAACCTTATGAGAAAATAGTGCTAAGCCCAAGTAGCCCCACAGCCTCTATCATGTACTGCTTATAAGGAGACAATTCAATTATCAATAAGACCTTCCTAGAACACCCATTATTTGTTAAATTTAAGATAAATGTCAGAGGGAAGGGCTACTAGCAATACCGATACTGTCCCCAACTTAACCACCTATAAAGCCCAACAGGTGTGGAGTTTTATCATAAAAGATCTCGGTATTATTAGGAGTGGAACCACTTATCAAGTTTTCAATGTGGGACTTTTATATCTACAAAATACACAACAAACAATTCAATCCCAAATTTCCTTTCAACTTTATTTTCGTTCTATGGTTGATACACAGATTGAACAAAGAGGAGAATACTGACAGTGAGTCTTACAACTGTAAACTGTTATTATTTAACATGGAAATGCAAGACCCAAATAACAAAAAAAGAAAGAAATGATTCAACCCAACTCTTTTTCCAACTTTCCCCACTCTTACATGGAAGGTTTTACAGTCTCACTTCATATGATTGCAGATTCTCCACGGAACATCTTCTGCACTCTTCCTAGCTGAAGGAATTTGCTAAATTTGTGTTTGTCCCTTGTGTTGAAAGCAATCAGGACTACTAAAATTGCAACCTTATTACCTATGTCCAACCTAAAGCAGATATTTTCTTCAGGATCTCCTATCACAATACCTTACGCCATTGCACCAAGAAACGACTGGAAGAAAAAGAAAAAAACACATTTTAACAAGGCATGCAAGTGTCAATTATGAAGTGAAGGTTCATGAAAGCATAAATATAAATTACAGTACAAAATGCAACACAATGCAGCCAAAACATGAAGAAGGAAAACAACGGACTCACTCACAATGCAGCCAAGTTTAGATACTTGCAAGAACATTGGTACCAATAAATAAGACTAGGGCCATTCTTTTAAAAATAAAAACTTAAAAAGGTTTTTACAACCAAACATCTAAACACACACTCGAACCGCTGAGAACAGCAAGATCCTATGCCTTGTAACATAGACCATAAATTGAAATGTTTCTACAACAACATGACTCAACAGAACAAACCTACAATTGCAATTCAAGATGTGATATCACATCGGTACCCATGCCTTAGAAACCATTTTTCTTTAGAACCCGTTAAAATTATTTTGCTTAATTGCCCCGGGGTCTTTTCGGCAAGCGGAAGCAACAGGTCCAAGGTACCATAACACAGTTTACTGAATGATGCATTCATCTATGGATGTACAGTGCTTTTCAGTGCTCAAATCAGCATGGACGATAGTTGGAAAATGTTTCTATATAATTTGCTATTCCTCTTGTATCAGTTGCAAACAAGTAAACATATGTTGCCTTCATTATACACTCAACAAAAGATTCATAAATTGGGTGAGACAGATGAACATACCTTGGCTTTCATTGTAGTACCCGGCTTAGCTGAAGCTCTACTCCCAAAGCCAAACTTTGGCTTCTTTTCAGCAGGTTTCAATATCTGGAAAGAGCACATAAGAGACTCATCCACGCTCATCATTGCCCCAGCATTGTCAAACTCACCACAGTAATTAGGTGCTGAAAATATTGTCACAAGTTGTCTGTTGGCAAAGAACTCATATCCATCTTCGACAACCTGGAAATTAAATGATATCCAGTCAATGGAAGACACTCTAGGTTGTGTGATTTTGGCAAATTCTCAAATTAAAAGATATACAAGACCTGGTGAGCTCGGCAAATTAAATCTAGATCATGCTTCCGAAGAAACTCCGTCACCCTATCAGCACCAAAGGTAAAGGAAACTCCCCTCTCATTTGGTCCCCAACCTTGAATGTCTTTGCTAGGATCAGACCACAGGAGATCACATAGCAAACCACTGTCTGGGACATCAGTAGGTCGCTGTAAACTCTTAATCTGATTTAAATTGTTTAACTCAGGAGATAGTCCGCCATGCATGCAGAGAATTTTCTCATCAATGAGAGCTGCCACAGGAAGGCAGTTGAAACATTCTGTAAATACTTTCCAGAGTCTGACATTAAATCTTCGTTTACACTCATCAAAAAACCCATATATTCGGTTTATTGAAGCACATTCATGGTTGCCCCTCAGAAGGAAAAAATTCTCTGGATACTTTATTTTATATGCAAGGAGAAGGCATATGGTTTCAAGGCTTTGCTTCCCACGATCGACATAATCCCCCAAGAACAAGTAGTTGGAGTGAGAAGGTAATCCGCCAAACTCAAAAAGCCTCAGAAGATCTGAATACTGACCATGGACATCACCTGGGTGACATTAAGAAACTCACGTGAAGACAGATAATCAGAATTGTTGTTTTAATAATATAGAAAGATGTAATTACAGATAGATAAACAGATTACGAATGAAATTATCAAGAACTCATCCCATGCACGATTGTAGCTGCACAAGATATAGCAATCCTACACTGGAGGATTTCAAAAAATTACACAACAGTTTTTTTTTTTTGAAGTGTTGGGAGAACACAAAAAGAATTGAAGTTATAGGGTTGTGGTTAGTAGTGATAATTGGCCAGCAAATATTCCCAAGCCCTCAAGGCCTCAAGTACACCTTTCCATAGCTCAATGTTGTATAATGCTTAAACAAATTGAAAGTCAAATGGTAATAAAGTAGACAGAAGAGCAGGTTTTACAGGAAAGAAAAATACACAGAAGACGAACAATAGAGCAATATCAAAAGATACCACTAGGCATTTACTTGTGTCCATACATCTCGAATCCAATATGAATACCAAGTTTTCAGAGTTTCCAAAGATCTTCGCAGCCATGTGATTCTTCCCTTTAGTCAAGTGAAGATTAGGGACTCAGCTTGTTGTGAATTGGGAATAAAAATTGTGGTGGAAAAGGGCCAGTTATCAAGTTTAACTCGAGGATTGAGTATAAAGATGACATATTTTAGCACGATTGTTAATCACTTTATGATGGAATGGAACACAACTTATTAATCTTCAGATTTGATCATAACCCAGTTCAAGCCAATAAAAATTATCCATACCCAGAACAAGCAGACTACTATTTATTTATACCCAGAACAGAGTTTTCATATTCAAACTCAAAATTTATCAACCCACCAAACAAAAAGCAAATTAGAAATAATATAAGACAAAGGAGAATATAGGGTTCATGTAAAAATACCACAAATCTTGATAGGAGCATCAAGCTCCAAAAGATTAGGCTGCCTCAAGAAAATATCCTTGGATACAAAACAAAGTTGCCTTATCTCAGCCTCCTGGAGCTGCACTTGTTTGCCTGGTCTCCCTCTAACTTCAAGAAGCCTATTAATTATACTATCAAGAACACCAGGTTCCATCTCGCCCCTAACAAAAATGAAATCTTTCAACAAGCAGAGAACAAAGCAAACCCGAAAAGCAAAGCCCAAGTATAAGAATAAAGAGCAGTGCTCTGGCCTTCTAGAGCCCCAAAGACTTTCATTCCTTAGAGGAAAAAACAGAAAAGTTAGAGGGACTGTGAGCTTTAAATCAAAATGGATAGGGAGGGGATTTGGGTTCCTTCTTGAGCTTTAGAAAAACGAATGGTGCACACTGAAATAAAAAGCAAAGAATATATTCCTTGAAATCTTTGTTTCTTTGGAGAAGAAAGTGGAGAGCAGGGAATGAATGAGAGGGGAAAAGTGGGTTTGTGAGTGCGGAATATGGACCCCTAACAAACCAGAAAGATGATGCAGAAGGCCACCAATTTCGAGAAAAACAACTATGAAACTGGGTCAGTGAGCACTTATGCGGCAGCACGCCAATTTCACACGCACACACACGGCGGTAAGTTCATCACACCTCTTTTCTCTCTCCCACTTATTTTTTAAAGGTTTAATTGCTACGGTATGTCTTGGAAAATTATGAGCATTTTTGTTCACTATTTTAACTTAAAGTGTATTTTTATTATTATTTTAAAAACTTCACACATATACATGTGTAAATCACAGTTAATAATATACTTATAAGTTTTTAAAAAATTATTTAAAACCATAAAATAAAATAAAATAACATTAAAAAACTCTCTCATTCTCTCTCCCCCTTCCCGACCCAAGCCAACCCAACCCAGATGCCCTATAACCCCTCATCAAGCCAGCCACCATTTCTCGGTGTTTTCGCCGTCGTTGTGGCTGTTATGCAACAAGTAATCTGTGATCTCTTTGTGCCCAGATTTCCTAACCTTAGCACCGCAGTCAAACGTGGTGACTTCATGTTTGTCTCCGTTCGTTGCTTTTCCGGCTTCGGATATGGAATCTCATTTAGATTTGAGCCGGGCTTGGAATTTGTAAGCTCTCCTCTTACCACTGCAAGGCATCTTGAAACATACCTCCCTTTCTCAATTCTCACAAGAAGTTAGGATTTTCCCAAAACTAACTTTCATTGAAATCTTTTTTTTAAGGTTTGGGTGCTTTCATTGGAATCTCATTTTCAAGAGTCTCAAATGTAACTAATTAATTTCAATTCAAGGATGCTATTATGTAGATGTGTGTTGGGTGGGTGGTGGTTGTAGAGATTGGGCGTTTGGGGTTGTGTGTGGGTTGGGAACGGGAAGGGGAGAGGGGGATGGGGAGAGAGGAGAAAGTGTTTTTTTAATAATAAATATTATTTTATTATTATTTTACTTTATTTTATTTTATGATTTTAAATACTTAAAAGATTTAAAAATAATTTATTAAGTATGGTTTACACATGGGCAGGTGTCAAGATTTTAAAATAGTAGTGAGGGTATACCTTGAGTTAAAGTGGTAAGCAAAATGTTCTCAAACACTAGTCAATCCCACTTTACCCTTTAAAGTTAAAGTGACCCACTTTACTCCCTTGACTAGGGTTTCATGTGTCACTTAACCACTTTCCGTCAACTTCATCCCAAGCTCCATTAAAATGATGACGTGGCATGGGTATATTGGTCAATTCATTTCAGCTTGCATATTTCTCACCAATTTGAGTTGGTGATGTGGATTTGTGGACCCCACCTCGAACAAAAGTCGTTTTGACTGCTAATGTGGGTTTAAGATTTGCAACCACTGGCCTATTTAGGATTAGAAACTATTCAATTATGAACATGAGGTTAATTAAAATCAAATGAAATTATCGTAATAGGGTGAGGACAGTGTGTAAAGGGAATTCTTGATGGGTTTGTTTTGCTTCAGCAGTGAATGAGTTCAAGTGAATGTTGATGAGCATGATTGTGGGATAGTTGAGCAAAACTTTCATGCTAACTCAACATGGTTAGCTCAGAGATATGCTACTCAACTATCTAGAATTCATAATTGGGATATGAGATCTTTTAAACAGTAGGTACAAGAAGATCTCAGTGTGATAGCTTCCAAATCCCATATTTATAGGGCAAGACACAAGGCAACAGCCATAAGTGAGGGGACTTATAAAAAAATAGTATGAGTTACTGTGGGATTATGCTGTTGAACTAAAAAGGACAAATGTGGGGAGCACAGTAATTATCAAATGTGAGTTGGAAGGTGAAAGGCCAAGGTTTCAGAGGATTTACATTTTCTTGGTTGTAGTTAAACACAGTTTTTCTTGCAGGGATGTAGGCTAGTGATAGGATTTGATGTTTGTCACATCAAAGGTCATCAACATGGACAATTACTATTTGCTGTTGCTGTGAATCCCAACGACGACATGTATCATATTGCATATTCAATGGCTGATGTGGAGAATTATGAAACATAGTCTTGGTTTTGTCAATTGTTGGCAGAAGACCTTAGAATAAAAAACAACTCCTTTGTCTTTATTACAGACAAGCAAAAAGGTTTGATTGATGCAATAGATGATCATTTTCCAAATGTTGAGCATATACACAGCCTAAACACTTAGAAGAAAATTTTATGCTTGCTGGTCACAGAGGATTGGTGTTGAAATTGCAAATGGAGAAAATTGCAAAGAGCACAATCATTCCATGGTGGGATGCTGAGATTAAAAAAAATGAGAAAGTTGAGCCAAGCTGCATTTGATTGGGTGATGGCCTTAGATCCATCACAATGGTGTAGAGCTCACTTTAAAACTCATTCCAAGTGTGACATCCTTTTGGATAATACGTGTGAGACTTTTAATGGTGCCCTTCTAGAAACCAAAGACAAACCCATTTTAACCATGCTTGAGAGGATTAGATACTATATTATGTTGTTGATGGAAACTAGAAGAGCATCTTCAGAGAGATGGAAACATGACATAGGTCCAAGGATTTTTAGCATTTTGGAGAAGACGAAGAGAGAAGCAGCTTGGTGCATTCCATAGCTTGCTGGGCAGAATTTATGAAGTGAAAAACCATGATGGAAGTTAGGATGAAGTTGATTTGGCAAGGAAAATTTGTTCATGTAGGATATGGGATATCACAAGGATCTCATGCAAGCATGCTTATGCTGCCATTTGACAATTAAGTAGGGATCATATTGCTTATGTTGATGATTGTTACAAGAATTAAGCCTTTATGAGAGCTTATAGTCCAATGGTACACTCAATGACAAGTGAAGACTTGTGGCCTAAGTGTCATAGGCCTCTTTCACTGCCACCACTATATCACAAGCAACCTAGGAGACCAAGGAAGAAGCGGATGAGATTAGTAGGTGAACCACCACAAACCTTTAATCCTAAAGCCACCAAGACGCAGAGGTATAACTTGGAAACCTCCAAGTGTTCAGTTTATAGATATGGAGACCATAATAGGAGGAGATACCCTAAGGCTAGAAGGTAGTAGTAGTTAGGTTTGGCTATTATCTTACATTGTAATTATAATTGTTTTAGAGATCTTTAATATTCATTTTTATGTTATTCTCTTCTTATGTCAGGTCCCATCTAAACCAAGGGTGAAGAAAAATAATTGTTACCACATCAACCAAGAGGGTTACAAGACAATCAAGAGACAAGTAACCTGTAAGTGATTTTCCTTTGATAAATGTTTAGAGAAATAAGTATTTTATGTAGTTGATATAAATTGCCTTGTGCTTCAATTTTTAGGTCAAAAGAAGGTTGGAAACTGGCCAATGTTCTCAAGCTGCCCAAGCTTCTCGAACTGCACATGCTTCTCAAACTGTCTAACATTCTCAAACTGTGCATGAATCTCAATCAATTGCAAGCTTATCACAGCCTATTGGCACTGGTACAAACCAAAAAAAAGGTTCAAGTCTCCTGCAAAGAGGAATAAATTTACCAATAAGAAGGATGCTTCTCAAACTGTGCAAGGATCTCAAACTTCCATTAGAAGTTAATATGTGCAAGGAAGTCAATCTGTGCAATCTGTGCAAGCTTGTTCAAGTTCTCAAACTATGCATAGATCTCAACCAACTACAAGCTCATCATAGCCTTTTGGCACTAGTACCAAAAAAAAAAAAATGTTCAAATCTCCTACCAAAAGGAATAAATTTACCAATAGGAAGGAGTTGTTGAACAGTTATCAGTCTTGGAGATTCTGATGATATGTGCAAGTGTTGTGTGTTTTGTTAAAATGCCTCTTATTAAACTGTTAATTTGATGATGTGCACGTCTTGTGATTTGGCTAAATTGACTCTTTAGAAGAGCTTTTCATGTATTATGTTTTGATGATGTGCAAGTGTTGGATGATGCTTAAATTGATATATTGCAAGTCCAACTATTTAGGACAAACCTTGTTAGATATCTCATAAAATATATCAAGTACTAATATTGATTTTCATCAATGTTTCCAGATTGAAAGTAATGTTATAAATTGTTGTTTTGGTATTTGTGAGGAATTGTTATGTTCAAAACTATTGTTTTGGTAATTGTTAAGAAGTGTTGGAGGTACTGTTGTTTTGGTAATTCTTTTTATATTCATTACATAAGTACTAGAATAATGCTAATTATAAAATTGCCTCCCACATTATATTCAAATATCACATTCAATAGATAAGTACCAATACAGGATTTGTTACAAACAGTTGCAAAATACATCCACATCACCCTAATTCATCCATCATCACCCTACTTCAGTTGCAAAATACAGACTTCCAAAATCACTATATTTCATCCATTGCCAACCTCTAATGGCCTAATTATGTCACAAGTTTTGTAGAAACTACAAAAACAATATAATTACTAAACCCTGTGTGTTGAGGCCCAAAAAATTGAAGGATGGGCCCAAATATATTTCTAGCCCAATACAATACTCAATCGAGAAAGAAGCCCGACAAGAGTATGGAAGACTTTGTTGTATGCTCTTGCACAAGTTATGGTCTGCATGCCATGCCAAGCCAATACGCAACCCGCCAATCAAAGAGGTCACAACAAGCCTGTAAAATGTACTAGTTCCATGAACCCACTCTCATTGTCTTGTCAAACACAGCTTGACCTGTCCATAGCCTGTTACAATAAGGCAGAGCCTGAGCACAAACACGTCACATGACACGCAACATCAAGCGAAGAAAACCTTTATTTTCGTACCAAACCACACTACAAGCTTAAATGGGCTTAAGCCACACAAATGTCTGGGGTTTGCTGAGTAGGTTGTGGTATGGATGATTACGAGTGTTCATGAGGCCCATTGATAGTCCAAGAAATGGAAGTTTTAGGTTGCTTGGGAGCACCAAACTCAGGCCCATTTCTTGTGCCCAAATATATGGGTAAGGATAAGAGAGAAAAATAGCCTTGCACCTTAGAGAAATGGCCTAGCACTTTAGAAAATATCCCAGTACCCTATTAAAACCAAATGAAAACTAAGCCACCGTTAAAACCAAGTGAAATCCATGTGCTTGGCTCCTGGAAGTGAGACACCTTTTAGACCAGCACGCTTACCCATTCTTTCCTCTACAAGCTTTGGTAGGAAAACCATGAGGAAAAGTAAGAGGTGCGCCTCACCCAGGATGGAAGAAGTCAGCTGCAGGAAAACCATGGAGCCCCAAAATGCTCTACCCCAATGTGCTTGAATTCAGAAATTTTCACCAAAAAAGATTGAATCGAAGGAAGTAAAGGGAACTGAAGTTGAAGACTTGGCAAAATTTGGGGAAAGGTAGCTAGAGTTCTTAAACCAGAAGGGGCTTCCAGTGCCTATAAAAGGGGGCACCTCCTACCCAGTAAAACAACCATCCAGAGCACGACGAAGCAATCGTCAAGTTGCTGGAAGATCTACTCAAATCACCCATCCTTTTATCATCATCTTTCCCTATCTTCCCTCATCAATTGCTAAACTCATTGAGGCTTAGCTCTCATGCCACAAGCTTCTCAAACCAAGCCATAATATTGATATGTAATAGTTGTCTGTCTCGATGGTGAAATGAACCAAATGTGTTGCTACATGCAGCTCTTTCCCTCTTTCAATTATTTCAGGCTTCATCTTAAGTTTTCGTGGAAACCCAACCTCTGATTTCTAGGGTTTTATCATCTTCTATGGGGAGGAAGTGAAATTGAGGGTGTTTTTTTTGGCACCAAAGAGCTCAATTGGGGTTTATTAACGTGGGCTCTCGGGGATCTTTTGTTCCAAGTGGGGTCCATATTGCCACATCAGCAGTCAAAATGACTTTTGTTCGAGGTGAGGTCCACAAATCCACGTCACCAACTCAGATTGGTGGGAAATATGCCAGCTCAGATGAACTGACCAATATACCCCTACCACGTCATCATTTCAACGGAGCTTGGGATGAAGTTGATGGAAAGTGGTTAAGTGACACATGAAACCCTAGTCAAGGGACCAAAATGGGTCACTTTAACTTTAAGGGGTAAAGTAGGATTTGACCAATGTTTCAGGGTGCATTGTAGCAATTAAGCCTTTATTTAATTATTCTTGTTTTTTAGCCTTAGATACTCAGGCCCGGCCCTGAATAGGGGTAGTCAGTGCGACTTCCATGGGGCCATTATTCAAGGGGGACCAAATTTTTATTTATTTATAAGTGCTATATTATATTATTACAAATTGATTTAATATTTTTGAGGATTTAAAAAAAAAGAAGAAGATGGCATTCATCTCTTCCGCTCCTTAAGAAGAACCTTTTTGTGCTAACCGTTCCACTCCTCCAAGTTAACGTTATCTATTCTAAATTTTTCTTCTTATTCTTCTTTTTCCTTTTCTTCTTCTCATCTCATCTCATCTTATCTCATCTAAGCCTCTCCTACTAGTTCCAGAGTTGTGAATCCCTAAATAATTTTTTATTGGTAGTTTGGGGATATTCTAAGATCCAAAGTGTGTGCTTTTGTACAGTGCTGTTTGCCCGTTTTGCGTTTACTCCTGTGATGGAAGGGCAAAGTTCCCCACTGCCTTGAGAACCATAAACCGGTCGACAAGTCAGCTTTCTTTGGTGTGCGAGCGTGCCACTGCTAGTAATAAAAATTCTAGCAGACTTAGTTTGGAATAGATAACTTGCGCCCCAAGTTACTGATTTCTGCAAACAAACGATTGTGAATTTGGGTGAGGAATATCTCCCAAGTAAGTTCTTTTCTTGCCTCGATCGTGAGGACTTCAACAATTTATCTCAGATAAATAGGTGTTCGGCGAATGGTTGATGGAATTTAAACTGCTTCGATGGAATTTAAAGCTTTTAGCGTAATCGATGGAATTTGAATGCTTTTAGCGTAATCGCCTTTTACAAAACTATAACAATAAATACTCATGCTAGAGATGAAGATCTGATTGGAACTCCATTTCTGCTGGATGGGAGGCTCGCTTTGGGTGGAATGTCCGGCCGGATCGAATCCGGCCGATTGGAACTGTCCGACTGGAATGTTGACAACTCGATTGCTAAGCTTCAACTATAAATCGATACCAAAGGTTGATTCTGGCAGAGCTTCAATGTACTTTAAGCTTTTGTGAAGCTTCGAGTGGGCGAACTGCGGCTTCTTCATCTGTAAGGCGTATGATTCTCGAGGACTTGATGGGCTAGAGACTGCACTGTGAAATTTGAATGACTTATTTTCTAAGTCTGAACCTTGGGAATTCTAATCTAAAGCTGGTTTTCACTTGGAATTCAAGTGAGCTTCTGGTTGAGTTGTTTGTTTGTGAGTGTCTTGGCTCAATGAGCTTTGGTTGCTTCAGTGTTTTGAAGGTTTTTTGAGATCAAGTGATCATTTTGTTTTTGATTGATTTTTTGGTTTTTTGAGTGTCCTCTACCCTGTTCACTCCTTCTTGTATTTATAGAAAAACTGTTTCTTCTCTGGAGTAGGGTGATTGTGTTTTTTATTGGGCGGCAAAGATATTTTCCCCCTTTTCCTCTTCTTCTTCATTTTGGCAGATAGGCTCTCAGATAGGTGATCACTTCCCTGTTTTTCAGCTGCCCCTTGTGATATTTTACCCGTGATGGTTAGTTTGATTCTTTTCTGGACAGCTCGCTTTCGCTTATCCCTTTCTCGAGATTGTAACTTGCTTATCTATCTTGGGAGAATTACCTTCTCTGTAAAGACAGGAAAAATCTCTGTATATACATATATAAGGGGGATTTAATCTTCATTCTTCTTGATGTCACGAACCCTTCATCCACTTCTTCTATGGCATTGCCATTCTTGACTTTTTCATCCCAGGTGCCTTTGCGACTTTTCATCCTCACGACTTCCGCCATTGCTGACTTTTTATCCCAGAGGTTGCCATGTGGGATTGTTCCCTCTTCTGGACTCCCTCTTCCTATTATGTTGGGCCTGTGAGGCCCAAATCAACCTTGTTTTGTTCATGAGCCTTGGTGGATGTGTCAATTTTTGGCCCAAACAAATGCAAAATTGGTCTTTACAGAAATCAATTGAAGGTAATTTTTCTTGATTTGATATCAAATGAAAAGAAAAATATGATTTTTTTTGTTTGTTTGTAGATTCATGAGTTACACATTCTCTTCGCATGAATTCCTCTAAGCTCTAATTGATTGCAAATTTTGAAATATCAAGTTTGTTGCTGTGGAGGGGTTTCTCAAATGCTAGGTTATGTTGTTCTTTGTTTATTCTTTGAAGTATTAAAATTGCATTGGCTTTCCTTGTATTATTTCTGTTTCCAAGTAACAATGTTCCCTAAGAAACAACCATATAGAAGTCAAAAAAGAAAAAGAAAAAAAGAGAAAGAAGAATGAACTCAATCTCAAAAGGAGCTTTAGATAAAAAATTTCTTAACAGAACAAATAGTTCACTGATAACTCAACTGAAGATTTAGTCAATCAATTTGAACAACAAAATCATGTTGAAGAATTTGTAGGAATTGATAATGATTTAGTCAATGAATCTGAACAAAAAAATCATATTCAAGTTTGAATTGATATAATTTATTTGCCTTGAATGTTAAATTTTTAGTTAATTTAGATAGGTTAGGTCTTAGTTGAAAAATGAGAGTGAGTCCGTCACTAAGTTTAAAAAAAAAAACAATATATATATATATATATATATATATATACATAGAGCTTCCATTGAGGGATCCCTCAAATAAGCTTATTTGAGGGACACCCCTTGTAGGGCCCACTTCGGATTGTATTTCACTAATCCAAACCGTCTATTTTGTAGATACTCATTCAAAGATCATCTCTACAAAAAATCACTTGAATTCGATATTATTTGACCATTCAATTGAGTTCTTGAAGCACCGGGTTCATTGATTTTGTAGGACACAATTGGATGTTGAAACAGTTTCCGATTTGTCTAATTTTTTGTATTTATATAAGAGGACTGTATATATATACAGTCCTCTTCTATT
This sequence comes from Prunus mume, assembly GCF_029339155.1. NCBI lineage: Eukaryota > Viridiplantae > Streptophyta > Magnoliopsida > Rosales > Rosaceae > Prunus > Prunus mume. Next base: position 28,297,809 of record NC_142699.1, on the reverse strand, counting down.
GAGGGATCCCTCAAATAATTTTATTTGAGGGGCGCCCTTTAGGATACCCTACAATTCTTCTTTCAATGATCTAAACCATCTATTTTTTAGGTATTCATTCATATATCATCCTTACAAAAAATTAGACAAATCGGAAACCGTTTCAACATCTAATTGTGTCTTGCAAAATCAACGAACGCGGTGCTTCAAGATAGTACTAAAATTTCAATAACTCAATTGAGTGGTCATATGATATCGGATTCAAGTGATTTTTTGTAGAGATAATCTTTGAATGAGTATCTACAAAATAGACGGTTTGGATTAGTGAAATACAATCCGAAGTAGGGCTTACAAGGGGTGTCCCTCAAATAAGCTTATTTGAGGACACCCTTTGTAGGGTCCACTATATATATATATATATATATATATATACACACACACAGAGCTTCCATTGGGGATCCTCAATTAAGCTTATTTGAGGGACACTCCTTGTAGGGTCCACTCCGGATTGTATTTCACTCATCCAAACCGTATATTTTGTAGATACTCATTCAAAGATCATCTCTACAAAAAATCACTTGAATCCGATATCATATGACCACTCAATTAAGTTATTGAAATTTTAATACTATCTTGAAGCACCGCGTTCGTTGATTTTGCAAGACACAATTGGATGTCGAAAAGGTTTCTGATTTGTCTAATTTTTTGTAAGGATGATCTATGAATGAAGACTTAAAAAATAAATGGTTTGGATTATTGAGAAAAAAAATTGTAGGATACCCTAAAGGGCGTCCCTCAAATAAAATTATTTGAGGGATCCCTCAATAGAAGGGGACTATATATATATATATATGGCCTAATTTTTCACATTTGCCCAGTGCCCTAAAAGATTCAGGACCCGCCCTGTTAGGACACTACAACAATTTTGAGCAATACTTGCTAACATTAGTTGAACATAATGAGATGGCTAAAGGCATTATTATTAGTATCAGTCATTAATAGTGTTTTTTAGCCACTTCATCGTATATAACTAATATCAGTAACTATTGCTCAAAATTATTTCAACATTCGAAATAACCTATTACTAAACCACAAGTTAGTTATAGTTTGCCCCATTTCATACCTGCGAATTAATACTCATCCTTTAATATTATGAAACAAAGACCAGATTTCTATTTCTTACCATCTAGCTCATGTAGTTTTATATACATATATATATATATATAAATTATGAGATTGCATTCATAATTTAATTAAAAAATCATTAGTTATAAAAGACCAATACAAACTAGCCATAAACGACTAATACAACTTAGCCACCAAGGACCAATACAATAACATAGCGATCTAACATAAAAATGAAGACAATTTGGTACACATTCATTAACGATCAGACTTGTTAGGTTTCTTAACTTTCCAATGTAGAACATTTCTTCACATTCTCACAATTATGTTTAGTTAGTCCGACTTTTTATGTGGCTTATAAGGGCGGATCCACATAGGGGCAAGAGGGGTCAATTGACCCCTGCAAGCCCGAAATCCACCGTTGGAGACGAAGATGTTGACCTCTGCAAATTGCCCACAAACTGCTTGATGAAATACTCCATTTACTTTCATTTATTTTTATATTACTCCATTTACTTAAGTTTACAGTATAAATAAGGAAGTACTCCTCATTTGGATTGAAATAAAAATACTAGAAAATCAAATTCCCACCAAATCAAAATATGAAAAATCGATTTTAGTACAAAATACGATTTGGGCTAAAATTGATGGCTCATTAAGTCAATATATACTTCAGACTAAAATCCCATTATGTGTAAGGAATAAAAGCCGCCAAAATTATCTTGAGAAAATGATTATTCTGAAAAATTATTTTTTATAATTAGCCAATATTTTTACATAAAATAATTTTTCATGTCTAATATGAATGCATGAAGGGACCTATGGTCAATCTAAAAGCCTTAGATGTTTAATCCACAAAGAGTTTTACAAGAATAACCTAACTCTTACGTATTGAAGAAATATTTGCTTGAATAAGCTCCCCTGAAGACATTACTCGTAGGGGTCCAAAGTTTGAGAGCTAGAGCTCATATAAAATCAAAACAACGACGGACCTCAAAAATGATGTAAATGACCTAAAATGAGTAGGATTACACTAATATATGCTAATTCTTACGTCGAATAGGACGAGACGCCTTGTGAGGCAAAGATGATTGTGCTAATTTTTTGGTTTATTATCACATTTTTAGAGATATTTTTAGTTTATTGCCGCATGTGTCTATTTTTTGAGGTCGATGCAATTCTCTTTGATAATGAACATGAGTATTTTGTATGGTTTTATTTATTAATTATGAATTAGAATATTATTATTTCATTTCGACGGGTCTATTTTGTATTGGAATTTTTTTAACTTTTTACATGTTGACCACTACTCATATCTCGCAATGATAGGTACAATTATGTTTTGCCGCAGTATTTGAATGACACGATGACATTGACCTGATTATATTTATGGGATAAGAAGATCTATATATCTCATTAATTTCATTTCAGATTTCTCACTTAAATAAAGCAGTAAAAAAAAGGAACTGAGATCGAATATTATAGTCGTGTTCCAAAGTGCAATGATGAATTTTGTGCCTCCACTTCAACCATTAAAATGTGGAAATCCCATGTTCATTTGCCATTTCCAATTGATGACTGAGACGGCTAAAGTGGGTGTTTGGGCCTGATTTTTACAGGCCAATCTGTGGCCAATGTTAAGGAAATTATTATTAATTTGATACTTACCTAAATTAAAAAGATATTCTCGATGATTAAACCCAGCATCCACACACAAAAAATAGAAAAAAATTAAACCCAACAACCCCTCCTCACCCTGCCGCAACCACCTCTCTCAACTCCATAGCCCCTCTTTTCTCCCCTCCTTAACTTACTAATTAAAGACATGGAAGAAGTAGGTAAGAGAAACTCTCATGCAACGGGAATATCACTTTTTACTATTCCCGGCTAATAATGCAATGACATGTAAGATAACTTTTCCACTTGTCATTGTGTTATTGACCGGGAATAACAAAATAGTGATATTCCCATTACATGTAAGGTCTTTTTGAAATTGAGGAGATGAATTGCAATTTTACAACCCAATCCCACCCCCACGGCCCTACAAGCCACATCCACTCTTGTCGTCGTCAACGTCATCATCATCATCATCTTCCATCCATATCCCAACCATTTGGAAGCAAATGATTGCTTGAAGTTGGAGAATATCAAGTCTAGACCTGGTCGGGGTTTGGGGTGAGAGTGTTGGATTTTGTTGGTGAAGAGAGAGAGAGAGAGAGAGAGAGAGAGAGAGAGGTAAATGGTGGTGGATAGTGGTTGAGGTGGCTGGGGCAGGGGAGGGTGTTTGAATTTTAACTAATTTATTTTATAACTAAGTTGTGATAAATTTATTTTATTTAATTTATTTATTGATGTTTAACTAATCCATAAAACTGAGAGTTGTTTGAATTTTAAAAAGAAATTTAAAATATTTAAAATTGTTTTTTGTGTTTAAGTTATATTTTAAAATATTTTAATAGCTAAAATTACTAAAATGTTTATGTCAGGCCAACAAAATAACATTTTTTTATTGAGAAAGTTGACGGAATGGAGCAACGTTTACCTTGTTGGCCTGACATGACGGAATGGAGCGAACTTAGAACATCTACAATGGGCTCCTTAAACCACCTTCTTAGACAAATTTTAGGAAGGAATTGTAAAAATGAAACTCCAACCATGCTCCCTATCCACCTCATAAAATAGGGAGTCCTCTAGGAGCTTCTAAATCTGAGGAGAGAGAAATGACTCATAATGGCTCCCTATAATTTAATGTTGCTTTATTTAATGAGTATTTCAAACCTTTATTTAATGATAACTATTTTTTATTTTGTTTTTTAATAGAGATGGACCAATTAAATAAGAGTTATAGCATTTATGACTCTCCAAATTAGGGAGTATGGTTGGAGTTGAATTTTTTTAGAGAGCTCCTAAAATAGCTTTCCTATATTTTTAGCTAAATTTTAGTTAAGAAATAAAGAGCATCATTGTGGATGCTCTTACAAACCTAATTAAACAGAGGAATGAGCAACCAGCTGGCCCAAATATCCAAAGGAGCATGAGCATAGCCTAAGAACAGCTCTTCTTTTATCAGCTAGCTGTACAAATAGCTAGTGAGCTAGGATCTTAGTCGAAAGGACAAGCTTTTGAGGGTGGCTTAAATGAGCCTTTGGAATCCATTACCACATGCATGCTCATTGATAGGATTTTTAGTACCTGCGCAAACAGGATTAAAATCACGTAAAATACTTGCAAGAATACAAGGCTATTATAGTATAGATGCTCATGTAAGGTCGTTCTCCTCAAGGACTATTTAGCAATTTATGTGAAAACAATTTCTAATTAACTACCTAAAATTAAAAGTAGAGAGATGAATATGAAATTAGTTGATACTAAAAACAAATTTTAAACATAAACAAATACGATTGGAAGAAAGATTTTTAAATATCAATGTATGAAAGCACTAGGGTTTCACCATCACCTAGCAATCCTATGAATGTTTACCAATTACTTATGATTTGCACATGCCACTTTGAAGGTTAGGTTTTCCTAATTTATATTGTACTTGGAACCTCCAACATAGAACGTGATGAGTCGATTTTATATTATATATTTAACCCCATTCTTAGTATATTTTGGTTAATATTTTGGAAGAATTTTGATACTTTGAATTATATTTCTAATATAGGTCTTCCAACTTCCTCTGGAGCAAAACATAATCAAATGGACGAATTTTGGAGTAATTCCAGTTGGAGGACGTTCGTGAGTCACTTAGCTTGATCGTGTCAGAATTTCAGACTTTTCCACCAAGCGATGATTTCCTGGCAAATAAATAAAGGAGCAGTGCGCTATGCTGGAATAGTGACGTTTTGGGATTTTATTGCGATTTTAGAGCCCAAGATGACCTCGGATGGGTTCGTGGCCTTCTGGAGAAGTGTTCGGAATATTTTTATCTTTAAAACGAGCTATTTTGGCCAGATTTGGAGAGATTCTCCTAATCCAATTTGGACTTTATTTCCTAGTCTTATTTTATTTTAACTTAGTTTCCTTGTGGGGATTGGGTAGCTAGGTTTTAGGAGGTATTTAAGCTTCTTTTCACAGCAATTTAGAGGGCTCCTTTTAGAACTTCTTTTCGGCTTTGGGAGCAATTGCTAGGGTTTTGGATTTTCGCTACTTTCAGGTGTTTTCATTCTTAATCATTCGAATGATGTTTTCTTGGATTTCAATTATGATTATGTGTAACTAATTCCCTTTGCTAGGGCGAGGCCGTAAGCCTTAGCATGAATATGTAGTTTTATTAATTTGCTTATGAATGGATGCATGTTTGCTTTGAATTATTAATCACTGTGTTTAAAACTATCTATCTATTTTAATGATTGATCACCATTAGGATATGTAGACAAGTAATTTGATGCAATTTCTGTTGGAACATCACCCTGAAATTGAGGAGGGCTTCTTGTGATTAGTAATTGTAAGTTCACTTAAGGCGAACATCACGCTCTTAAGGGTTGCATGGTTTTTCAAAGGGTTTTCACAAAGCTTAATGAGTCTTGCATGTTTATATTTGATCTGAACATCACAGACGGATTGCATGTTAGATATTACGTTTTCGCTTGAACATCACAAGGAAAATATGCATTAGGAAAACCTAACCTTCAAAGCATATATGTGGAAATTCATAAGTATTTGATAGAATTGTATAGGATTGCGACGGTGTTGGCTAAGCCCTAGTTTTCTCTAAATTGTTAGTCTTTAAAAAGAAATCGTTTTTCTTCTTTGCTGTTATTATTTCCCAACTTTCAGATTTCTTTTACTGTTAGTTTAATCTTTTTCAAATTCGTAAACTTCAAATCTTTGATAAAATCTATTTTAGTTATTAATTAAGAGTTAGTTTAATTACAGATTAGTCAAACAATCTTTGGGGACAACGACCTTGCATGAGCATTTATACTACAATTACCTTGTATTCTTGCAAGTATTTTCAGTGATTTTAACCCTGTTTGCGCAGGTAGTAAAAATCCTATCAGAACGTATATCTAACATGCAACATGTCCGGACGTTCAGATCAAATCTAAACATGAAAGACTCATTAAGTTCTGTGAAAACCTTTTGAAAAACCATGCAACTCTTAAGACGTGGTGTTCATCTTAAGTGAAATTACAATTATTAATCACAAGAAGCTAGCATCAATTTCAGGGAACCTTCCGACCAAAATTGCACCCAATTACTTTTCTAAAGATCCTAATGGTGATTAGGCATTATGACAATTAGATAGTTTAAAACAGTGATTAACAATTCAAAGTAGGCATGCACTCAATCATAAGCAATTAAATAAAAATCACATATTCATGCTAAGGTTCAAGGCTTCACCCTAGCAAAAGAGATTTAGTTACACATACTCATAATTGAAATCCAAGAAAATATCATTAAGAAGAATAAGAATGAAAACACCTGGAAGTCGCGAAAATCCAAAACCCTAGCAATTGCTCCAAAAGCCAAAAAGAAGTCAAAAGGAAGTTTTGCAAATTTCTGTGAAAATGAGTTTAAATATCTCCTAAAACCTAGCTGCCCAATCCCCACAAGGAAACTAAGTTAAAATAAAATAAGACTAGGAAATAAAGTCCAAATTGGATTAGGAGAATCTACCCAGCCATATTTTGGTCTCAAATCTCCTCCAAATCTGGCCCAAGATAGCTCGTTTTAAAGATAAAAATATTCTAAACACTTCTCCAGAAGGCTACGAACCCATCCGAGGTCATCTTGGGCTCCAAAAATGCAATACAAGCCCGAAACGTCACTATTCCAGCACTGCACATGGCTCCTTCATTTATTCACCAGGAAATCACCGCTTGGTGGAAAAGTCTGATATATTTTGATACGATCAAGCTAAGTGACTCACGTACGTCCTCCGACTGGAATTACTCCAAAATTCGTCCATTTGATTATGTTTTGTTTCAGAGGAAGTCGACAGTCCTATATTGGAAATATAATTCAAAGTATCAAAATTCTTCCAAAATATTAACCAAAATATACTAAGAGTAGGGTTAAATATATAATATAAAATATACCCATCACTCATCACCATGGTGGTGGCAAACAAAGGGGGTATGGGATTCGGCAGGCTGGTGGCAACGGGCGGTATCTTGGGGAGGTGGGGGGTTAAGATTTCTCGGTGGTGGTGGCGGATTAATGAGGTTTGGTGGTGGAGGTGGTGGGTTGAGCTTTGGTTCTGGAGGGTCAATCGGGCGTCGGGGTGGTCGCTGCGGCCTGTACCCTTCGTTTGATGGCTTGCTCTTTGGTCCATTGAGATGTTTGCCACCCAATGGCACTGGCAGAGACTCTTGTTCAAAGGAGTTTGCTGCTTCCAAAGGAAGTGGCTCGTGTGGTGATATGTGGTGATCAGCACCAAGAGAAGAAGTGCTTACAAGCAACGCAGCCAGGAAGAGCAGCACTACTAATTGCAAGGATTTAGGAAGCATTGTACTTTGCTAGATCGGGCTAGTTGGAAGGAGTGAGCCTAGATGGTACGAAACAAGTAGTATATATGATGTACTTATGCTTGAGGCCACATTACCGCACTTGATGTACATGCCAAATCCACTAAAGACAGTGATTTTTGGTTGATACTAATACCAATCTACAATATTCGTTTCACATTGTTGATATTTCATATTATGAAGTATATTTGATCAAATATTAACAACAAATTAGGTACTTCACCGAAATTCTTTTAGTATTTTTTCCAACATACAAAATACTTATACATGTCATTTTGATAAGTTGGAACAGTTGGATTATCAAGAGAAGTTGCATCCGGAGCAGGGTTTTGGTGAGTTGTCTAGTTACTTTTTTGGAAAATATTATCATAAAATATTATAAGAAAATAAAAACGAGAAAACGAATTTGCATTTTCAAGATTCGAGAATGTGTCTGATAAATTAACTGAAAAACATCTTTTAAAAACAAAAATAATGGAAACTTGTCTTGTACAAACATATGAAAATTAAGATAAACTTCAATTATGTATTCCATCGTGTCTCCACACTGTCGAAAACCTTCCATTGATTGGGCTATTTTTGGGTATTAAAAAGTATAAACAGAAAAGCGAAAGAGAAAGCCAAAGTGATATCTTTATCTTCCTTTCCTCTCCTTAACAACAAAGCACAAACGAAAATCTTTCACATAAGGTCATTATTTCTTTATCCTCTCATACATAAAGGATAATAATAAAAACATGCTGCCTTGCTTGCTTGTTTGCCTCCATTAAAGCGCAGATATGAAAATGATAATATAAAAAAAGAGACCCAAAATAATGGATGAAGGCAGGCGATCTCGTTTCATGGTGGTTGTGGGCTTTCCTTCAATAATTTTAAATTGAAAAATGAGCAGTGGGTTGTTATGGGGAGATTGAGAGCCAATATCCCAGAGACGAGATGAGATAGGTGAGAAGAAAAACAAAAGCTATAGGCTAAGTGGTAGAATGAGAGTAAGGGTTAGTTTGGCATTACTGTGCTGTGAAAATAATCGTTATCAAATTTGCTGTGAGAGAAATCAGCTGTGAGAGCGTTTTGGGGTAGTGAAAATTCACACAACCCAGACACCTTTCGAAGATAAAAGTAACCAGGCTGCACTTGAGTATGGCTGGGAGATTGGCACCCGAGACTTTGGAGCCCAAAACTTGGCGGATGAATTCACTGCTATTGGAGGTTTGGAAAATGGCCGGGATGTGTGTGAATGGTCGGGCTGCATGCCAAATGATTGCTTATTTGAGGTGATAAGTGATTTAAAAAAAAATTGGGAAGCCTAGTCCGTTTGGTAAACTATGAGAAAATCACTTGTTGTTAAAAATTGTCGTGAGAAAAAGCTATAAGGGAAAACAACTAATGAGGTGCTTTTGTTTTCTGATTATGGATGAATCAGTTTCGAAGAGGCACTGAGTTTGATGATTATGCATGAATCATTTTTTGATTATGGGGGGAATTAGTACTAATAACATTTTTAACAAAAAATTTACCAAAAGCCAAAATGCTTTCTCTCATAGCTGATTTCTCTCACAGCAAATCTGATAGCGATTATTTTCACAACACAACAATGTCAAACTGGCCCTAAGAAAGAAGGAAGGCGACGTTTTTGTTTTCTTAGAAAACGATAAATTGATTTATCGTTTTCAATATTTGTTCATGGTCGCTGAATTCATTTTCAAAAAACAAGTCCTGTGTTTTTCAATTTAGCGGTGCCAAAGGTGTATTTGGTGAAAATGTGAAATAGAAAATGAAAACGGTGCCTTGAAAACATATATGAATGGGCAAGTTTATGCTCTCCTCATACACAGTTAGTCTAGCGCCATTCAAAGATGTTGAGGAAACAATTATTGTAGAAAATAGATGATTCAAGCCATTCTAATTATTGTCGTGGTTATTATACATATTCTCACACACCCTCACAATTTATGGCGACATTTTAAGTTTAACACATAAACAACATATATTGGGTGATGTGGAGTACATGTGGATGTTAAGATAGCTTCACACAATGGGAGTTGTAGGTGAACTCATTAGAGCACTTCCACCCATGTAAGCCAGCATGAGCAGAAGGCCCCCTAGCGCCCAAAAACTAACTCTAGCGGTGAAGGCTAGCCCGGGCAAGGAGTGGGCTCCATCAACCTGGGTAAGCCCAAAGGCAAGACTTGCATGAGTTGCTGATTGGGTTTGCTGATGTCAGCATGACATCAGTGACCAATTTAAATACCCAAAAAATTAAATAAAAAAACCAAAAAATTCAGAATTTTATTCATTTATAAATTCCTAACCATGTTTTTCACTTCCCACATCAGAACTCCATATAAATTCCTCTCCGTATATCTCATGTGAATGGTATTAGCCTTTACTTACCATGACAATAGGTGAAAAAACAAAATAAAACATGGTAGGGTAGTCACTATTCACATAAATAGTGTCTGCCTTTACTTGCCGTTGCCCTTTGCCATGGCATCATGGATAGAAATACTCTTAAAAGTCCTTGCTATATACTTCTTAACTTTCTGATGTGTGACATTTTTTTATGTTCTCACAATTATGTCTAGTGCGTCAGTCCGACTTTTTCTGTGGCTCACGTCAACGCCAAATTGCAATGATAGGTACAAAATTAAAGACGACAACTGGCTAATTAGTTTAATAAGATTAGACTAATAGTCCTGAAATTCACTCATTTCCTGCAGTATTTGAATGACACGATGACATCGACCTTATTATGTTTATGGGATATCAAATTAATTTCCTCATTTCTCACTTAAATAAAGCACTAAAAAAAGGAATTGGGATCGAATATTATAGTCGTGTTCCAAAGGGCAATGATGTGCGCTTTGGGGGTGGCGGTGTGGTGGCTTGTTTGCCTGGTCTCCCTCTTACTTCAATAAGCCTATTATTAATTATATAGTAAATTTGGCTTACACCCTTCAAATTCAATTTGCCGTACCTAAAACCCTTCACTTTTTGTTCCTATAAATAATACCCAATTTGTATAAGTAAAAACCCATGACTAGGATCCAACTCAGCAAGTTACCTAATTAAGCATAAAATCTGATTTATTGTACTTTTCAGATTCCAAAAATACCCCCAACTAAGCCATTATTGCATTTTGTATATTAATGTAGGAATCAATATGGAAACAGTTTTTAATTGGATTGTATATAATGACAGATGTTGAATTTGGAAAGATCTCCAAATGGTTGTAATGGATGTAGGAATTAATTTTGAAACATTTTAAAAAAAATTAACAATAAATTCAAATTTAGGTAATCTGTTTGTTTAATAAAATGTTTATGTTATTTTCTTTTTATGAATTATACATGACTAATAATCCACTTTATAATTGTTTATGAATAAAACTGTACATACTAATTATGTTGAAAAAATAATGTACCTATTACTTGTTTGTTTTATGAAAAACATAATTTACCTAGTATGAAAAGTGTACATAATTATCTATTCCAAATAATGTACTTGTACATATTTACAGGTATATTTTAAAATAATTTACCTGTGGGTAAATAATGTACCTATATTTTATATAAATTATTGTGTACCTATTTTTAATTATGAAAAATATACGCAATTACAAAGTAACTGACTTTTTTTTTTTTGGTAAATAATATACCTATATTTTATATGTATATATTTATATTATATTTTTCATAGGTACATTATTGGATATGTAATTTACAGATATATATATATATATATTTTTTGTAATTTTAAGGGGCGAGATGTGAGAGGGAATGACAACTAAAAGAAATGGGGTGATTGATATGCTATTAATAGGGAGTATATTAATTACAATTATGACAGTTAATGAAATGCTTGAAATAAATTATAAATAAAATATGAAGTTTGGTGGCAATGATGTAAAAACATAGAAATACTACGACCTCTTATATCATACTAGTCATTTAAATTTGAAATTGGGTTTTACACATAGATTTATAGAGTGATGGGTATATGTTTAGGAAATAGAAAATGTAGGAATCTATATTGGACAAGTCCTTAATTATACTATCAAGAACACCAGGTTCCATCTCCAAGCTCCTTCTTGATCCTCCCCCAAAGACGAAAATGAAATCTTTCAACAACGAATGGTGCACGCAGAAGTAAAAAAAACAAAGAATATTTATTTGAAATCTTTGTTTCCTTAAAGAAGAAATTGGAGATCAGGGAATGAATGAGAGGGGTAAAGTGGGTTTGTGATGAGTGCGGCGGAAACAAACCAGAAAGATGATGCAGAAGGCCACCAATTTTGAGAAAACACTTTGAAACTGGGTCGTTAAGAGCACTTCTGCGTCAGCACACCAATTTCACACGCACGTATACGGCGGTAAGTTCATAACACTTCCTCTCTCCCACTTATTTATTTATTTAATAATATTTGTTTAGTTTTTTTATCATCGAAGTACCATTTTGCATATTCGCTATTTAGGGTCATGGAGCTTAAATCTAGAAGATGGCAATCATGTAAGGATGGGCTATAAGCACTAGATACCCTTATCTCACTTTGTTTTTTTTTTTTAATAATTAATAGAAATGATGGATTGCAATTTAGGACGCTACAACAATTTTGAGCAAATCACTGACATTAGTGTACAGTTGTATAGGATGATGTGGTTAAAGGCATTATTAGTGCCTAATAAGACAATGGACATCAATAGCTGTGATTGTTAGCTATTAGCCACTAAGATGCAATGAGAGTTTGTTGGTATGACATTTATGTTGGCATTTGCTAGAACTTAATATAGATTTGGAAGTGTCATTTAGTTGTTCGGTTGAAGCAGAATTGGTATGTTCAATTTTTAGAAACTGCAGAATTGAAATAGCTCTGCAATCCCCGAATTCCATAATTGTGACTTAACACATATGAGGCATTTGATCCACGGGTAAGACATGTCATTTTTCATGCACTCATGATATGAATGTTTTTTTTGGAGTATGATATGATTTTATTTCCTTGATCTTCCTTGATTTTTAATGAATTAGAATCCATTTAGAAGTGCATCTCATTTAGGCATATTTTTCAATATTTTTCGTTTATTCTTTCTATCTCATTCTTAAATCCGTATCACATCATATCAATCCTTTTGTCGTAATTTAATTTAATTTGTTCCTTATAATTTTTTGACCAACCTGTTCACCCCCGTTTAGGCAGTTTTTATTTATTCTACAAGTATTTTCAAGTTCGAACATAAGACCATTGGTCTATAAGTTAATGCCCCTTTTCATTGGGCTAGACCTGTTGGCTTTTCAAGTCATTTCTAGGGGAAAAAGAAATGATTTTTATATTTTGACTTAGCTTAAACCTAGTAGCCCGCCCAAAGTAAACGTAATGACTCTACACCCGCATATATTAGTTCACTAAGACAGTTCCGATCCCACTAGTGAAAAAATAGTTGGCCCATTCAATTAAAATTTTTTGGCTCCGTTTGGTTGGTAGTCTCATGACATATTTTACTTCCCTAAATTATTTGGCTCATAGACCAGAACCACTTTTCTTCGAGGCCAACTGGAATATATCTCAACTTAATTGGTTTTCAACAAAGGACCCAGATCCTGTCCTTATTTATAAGCTTAATTGGCAATGACAAGTCCTGCTCCGAGAATTATCAAGCATGAGCTCATATAGATCAATATAGTCCATGCTTTATGTATAATAAAGATGTTTTAAGTTACACATAGTACGTGGTACATGACTAAATATTCCAAGAAAGCGAGCGGAGTTTTCTCTTTCAATTCATTCGTAGTTGAGCAAACTTACAAACGTAATTAAACACGGGAATGAGCAACCAGCTGGCCCAAATATCCAAAGGAGTAGATGAGCATAGTAAGGGCAGCTCTTATTTTATCATGCACATATTAACGTAGCCAGCCATATACACACAACTAGTGAAGTGAGCTAGGCTCTTAGTTGAAAGGACAAGCTTTTGAGGGTGGCTTCAGCGAGCCTTTGGTATCCTTTAGTTCCGCATGCAGACTCATCGTCATGGTGGGGTAATTGGCTGCTTAGCTACCACTGCCAGGGCTGTGTATTGGGGTTGGTGGCCTCGGGCGGCGTCTTGGGGGCGGTGGGGGATTGAGAATTGGCAGGGGAGGTGGCGGGTAGAGGTCTGGGGGTGGTGGCCTCGGGCGGCGTCTTGGGGTGGTGGGGATTGAGAATTGGCAGGGAGGTGGCGGGTAGAGGTCTGGGGGTGGTGGCCTCGGGCGGCGTCTTGGGGTGGTGGGGATTGAGAATTGGCAGGGAGGTGGGGCTGGTGGGGGATTGAGGTTTGGTGGTGGAGGTGGTGGTCGTGATGGCCTGTGCCTTCGTTCTGGAGCCGGATATCCGGGTGGTCGCCGCCTGTACTCTTGGTTTGCAAGCTTTCTCTTTGGTCCTTGGAGATGTTTGCCACCTGGCACTGGCAGAGACTCTTGTTCAAAGGAGTTTGTTGCTTCCAAAGGAAGTGGCTCGTGTATTGATCTGTGGTGATCAACACCAAGAGAGGAAGTGCTGACAAGCAACACACCCAGGAATAGCAACAACACTAATTGCAGGGATTTAGGACGCATCCTGTTTTTTTGCTAGCTAGCTAGTTGGGAGTGAGCCTAGATGGTGCAAACTAGTAGTATATATGGTGTTTATGCTTGAGGCCACATTGATTGGACTAGATCATATCGCACTTGATGTACATATGCCGAATCCACTATAGAAACTGATTGCCTGATACTAATACCAATCTACAATATATGATTCACATTGTTGATATTTTGTTCATATTAAGAAGTATATTGATAAAATATTAACAACAAATTAGTTACTTAACCGAAATCTTTTTACATATATTTTTTTTTGAACAGATGCAAAATAATTATATTGACATATCATTTTGTGAACGTATTTGGTCACTCTGTTTTTCTTTTTGGGTTGCCGAAGGATGAGATTCAATCATCCAAGTATACGAATTTTGGAGCAAGGTCTTGGAGAGTTTAAATAATTAAGTTCCTGGTCTCATTATACATAGTTTTTTTTTTCTAAAATATAAGGAGGGAGGGAGGTTACTCACATACACACACTACTAAGGTGTCATGGAGGTTCGAACCTGAGACCACTGGTTTGCAAGTCAAAATTATTTTTTACTGGGCTAGACCTGTTAGGCTCATTATACACAATTAGTCCAGCACCATTCAAAGATATTGAGGAAAAAATTGTAGAGAATAGATTATCTAAACTACCTTGCTTATTCTCATGGTTGCATCAAAGGTATAGAGCTTTTGTTTCTAAATACATATGCCTAGTGTCTTGGGTGTGTATATCTTTTCTGTGGTTTTAGTTTACATTAAGCATTTACCTTAATTTCTATGTAGTAGTCTTCCTTCTTCATTTGCTAGAAACCAAGGGATCGCGATGACAAATCATCATAGGATAGAGAAAGACAAACAAGAAAAAAAAAATTAGTGCGTTACTCTTCCTTGTTCGTTGGCATATGTAGACAAATTATGTCAAGTGCGTTAGTCTGACTTTTTCTGTGGCTCACATCAACGCCAAAACGCAATGATATTAGTTTAATAAGATTAGACTAATAGTCATGAAATTCGCTCATTTCTTGCAGTAATCGAATGACACGATGGCATTGACATTATTATGTTTATGGATTACAAGATCGAGATATCTCATTAATTTCCCCATTTCTCACCTAAATAAAGCACTAAAAAAAGGAACTGAGTCGTGTTCCAAAGTGCAATGATGTTTGGTGGAAAACTCAACCATTATTGATAAGCCTATATTTTATATATATTTTATGCCTCATTTATTTATTTATTAATTAATTTTTTGGGTTAAATTGGTTGTTTAATTAGTTT
Organism: Prunus mume; assembly: GCF_029339155.1. Lineage (NCBI taxonomy): Eukaryota > Viridiplantae > Streptophyta > Magnoliopsida > Rosales > Rosaceae > Prunus > Prunus mume. The sequence continues at coordinate 28,282,351 of NC_142699.1, read as the reverse complement.
TGTAAGATTTGTGAAGGAATTATGAAATAAGAGAAAGTGTGCAAAAAAAGGCAAGAAGATGAAGATTAGAGATTAAATCAAGTCAAGACGCCAAGTCATTCCTTTTGTCGCAAGGAATGTTGTCAAAATTCCTAGTTCAAGATATTTCAAGTTTTATCAAGTCAAATAAGGAGAAATAAAGAAGACCTTATTTTAAGAGGAATCCTACTTTTATAACAATTATAATTATATCTTAGATAGGTAGGATTTGTAGGAGTATTATAAATAGGGAGTTTAGGTCATTATTCAAGGAATCCATCCATTACCCATCATCCTCCATCCTCCATTATCCATCATCATACATATTCATATTCATAGCCGAAATATCCAAAGGAGAATACGAAGAAAGCTTGCGCAACCTTGGCATTCTACTTGGAGAATTCGGTGTCTTCCATGTCTTCATCAACCATATCATGATTCTCAATAAGTCCTTCATGAACTAATTTCGTTTACCAGGGCTATGATGTAGTCTAGCTATGAATATTCAAATTCTTTGATATTGTTAATTTTATTTATCTATACATATTGAGTGCTTGTTACCGTTCTTAATGCTTTCAATTAATTGGTCACTAATTGCATGATTGGAAGAATTAGGTTGAGACCGGAATGACATTCCTAGTAAATAGCTTCTTGTAACAAGTACCATAAATTACATAGCCGACTCGGAAGACTAAGTTATGGTTTGTGTAATCTTTATTATTTTCCACAAATCTTAATGGGTTCTTAGCTATCTAAATCCATAACTAAGAATAGAGTGGGTTGATGGTAAGGAATACGACTAATATAACTCGAAAGAGAGTATTGGTGAGGTAAGGGAAAACGATTATCAACATGTTAGGTAATTATAATTAACAAGCTAGAAGGATTTGGGTGTGATTAGCTAGGTGAAATCGGTGCCCTAGTGCTTTATCATCTTTGTTTTCATCTTTTACATTATTTCCTTAATCTTAATTTATTTTGTTTGCTTAATTAGATTTTAATCATCATAATTCTCTTTTCGTTTAATTCAAATATAATTAGAAATAAATCACTCTAGTATTTATTAGATTACTTGATCCCTGTTGGAACGATAGTCTACTTACTAATATATTAATTTGAGCAATATTGTCCACTTGCAATTAATCACATCAAATTTTGGCCCCGCTGCCAGAGATTGGCTTAAGTTGTGACTATTAGTGCGCTATATTTTCTAGTTGTACTTTGAATATTTAATTACTTATTTTTTTATTTGTTTATTTCGGGTACTTAGCTTGTATGGTAAGAAGAAAGTGAGCGGCGTTTTCATGCTCAAGGATATATACTAGTTAATACAAGTACATACGTAGCAGTAGTAGTAAAGTAAAGGCTTATAAAATGATTATATTACATCCCACCCGCGTGCATGCAGCACTTATTTTGATGCATATTCATATGCATATACGTACATATTAACTGTGAAGTACTCTTCAACGCACTCAAAAGGGTTCTTGCCATTTTAAAGAATAGCAACAAATGCATGCGTGCATGGGAACCCTTTGATTTGCCACATCCGGCAACTACAAGTGCGGCTTTGAAGATCAACCATTACAGAGTCTTCGCCATGAACCTCGAACAAAAAATCTCTTGAACGACTTACATCCCAATGACACTTGCTTTCCAATGATTTCTCTAACTTCGTCTCCATTTCTGGGCAAAGCATAGCGTTCCATCCCTCATATACACGTTACCTATGAGCATTCATCTCCATGATCTTGACCCTTATACCATCAAGCAACTGGTATATAGGCAAATAACGCTGATCTACAATCCATGCATTGAAAGATTCTGCCACATTCAAACACATCTCACCATACTTCTTGCTTGGTAAACCAAAATTACATCAGAATGTGAACAAAAAACCTACAGTGGATAGTGTATGTATCAATACATAAGAAAAAATTGTACATCAATCATTGGGTACAACCTAAGTTTAGGACAAACCAATGTGCAGATCTCACAATTAGGCATGACTGTCTCTGCACCAATTTCCTAGATATATACTCATTACTATATAATTTAATCTGCTGGTAATTTATCTAAAACTTGGTTCTACAACTTGACAACAATAATTTACCTACAATGGACATGGGATACATATGATAAGTTTGTTCAAAACAACATTTACATACCATAATGTTCTAGTAAAAAAAACATAAACAATCTATCAATACAAAACCATATGTACTAATCAGCACAACATATACATTCTATTTTAATAATAAAAAACAATGAACGCATAATCTTACCTAGAAAGTAAGCAGCTGACCAATGCTCTTTTGGAAGATTTTTTAGGAACTCTCTAATTACAGCACCACCCTCCTCTTTTAACGTCCTCATATGCATTTCAAATGCATCTTTTGTAGGAGCATATGCACACCTACCCAAAAGTTGAACAATCCAGTCGCGGTATGCCTTACCCAAAGAAGATGGGTACTTGGCAAGGATATTGTGCTTGAGGTGATGGAAACAAAAGGCATATGGTGAATGGGGGAATACATATGGCAGTGCTTCAAACAACCCTTCTTTAAGATAAGAAATAAATGTAATATTTCTTCCTTGGGGATTGACAACCTCTGATAGATTTTGGAGAAACCACGTCCAATTTTCTTCATTTTCAGAATCAACGACTGCAAAGGCTAAAGGATACATACCTGTTTCATTATGTCAACGATATCAGCATTTTAATGTAAAAAAATTATATTACAGGCATTTGCATGTTGTCAACCATAAAACAAGAATTAGGATTCTAAACCTAGTCAAAAAAATATATAACTGGGGGAAATTTGTGGTCAATAAATCAAGTTGGCAAGAGATATTAAGTTAATACAATTGAAATTAACATTTACCTTGGTTACCGTTTTTTCCTGTTGCAGCGAGCAAGTGACCTTTATATTTATTCTTGATAAATGTACCATCCAGAAATAAGAATGGCCTGCAATATTTGAAGTCTTCTATGCAAGCATGGCTTACCATACCAAGCACTATGATAAGAAATATCCCACCCATGATACTTTTTGAAATCCTTTACAATCTCAATCGGTTTCATTAATGGTTTGGAAGCAATCTGCTCAGCCAAAATGGACGACACAACTTTTGAGCACATATCATCGTACTCTTCCAATCACGAATATGCCCGCTGCAAGTATGCTCATTATTTAGTGTCCGAATATAAAAAAAACCATTTGCAGGACATAATGTTGCATGCACACGCCAGCTACAACCATCAGACGATTTTTTAGAGCACTCTGCAGTCACCCTCTCTTTCTCATTTTTTAGGTACACAGCCTTAAACCCTTTCTCAATGGCGTATTTGCACAGCTTGTCTCTAAACTCATGAACCCCACCAATGAATTTCTGGCCCACATGATTGATATAGTTTCTCCAAGTGTGAGATAAACATGCATGGTCAGCATGTGCACCATATTTCCCAATAAAATCGTTCTCATCAGTGTGATTGTAACCCTCCGTAGCATGTGTAGAAGATCCAAATACATCATCGGCACTATTACCCTCGTCAGGCAACTGACATTCCTTAACAGCGATGGTGACAATATTTTTCTTCTCGTTCAACAATGACAAATACATAACACGCACATCTAAATCGGACTCCAGTAAACATGGAGGATAGTCTGCTACAAGGTATGTGATCTCAAAAGCTCCAACCTCCGGGTCATCAAACCTTGAGCAAATATCAGAACACAAACTCATATAAGTTGAGTCACTATACAGTGGAATTGTCACCATTTTGTTCTTAAAAACGCATCTCCCAAATATAGAATGCTCCATTCGCTGCGAACAAAAAAAAGAAAGAAAGATGATAAGCACTTCTTTTAGTGCGGTGCATACAGATTGGGTTGTAATTTATCACAACTGGGAATACAAAAGTTTGCAAAAACAGAATGACTATACATAAAAACAGAAAAAGGAAAACCTATACTTCTTCATGCAATACCTAGTGGTTGTATATAGGTGCATACAATTAAAAAAAACACTGAAGGAAGAAAAAAAACAACTAATGCGAAGAGCAAATAACTGTACACGGAACATAGTCCTTGGTTTCATATGCATATTTATTGTACATGAAAGAAGAAAAATAAATAAAAATAAAAGGAACTTCCAAAATTAGTAGCAGCGAAATTAGAAGAGAACTTTCACATGATGCATATTAGTAGGTAAAACGCATTATGAAAACCTATATACATGTTGATAGAGTACCTAGCGGTTGTATATAGGTGCATATAATTAACAAACAACTAAAGGAAAAAAGAAAAGAACAAGTAATACGAAGAGCAAATAACTGTACACGGAAATAGTCATTAGTTTTGATCTGCATATTTAGTGTACACGAAAGAAAAGAAAGCAAAAGTAACTTCCAAAATTAGTAGCAGGCAAATTTGAAAGAGAACTTCAACATGTAGGATATTAGTCGGTAAATCATTAGGTTCGCTTATATTGGCATACCTCTGCAGGTCATTGCTCATCATTTACCTGTTGTGCATTATGTACCTACCTATATCCATTTGTATCAAATTAATTTGACCCTATCTTTTTGCACCTCCTACATTATCTATGTTGATGCGAAAAGTGGTTCGGCACTTTTTCGGCTCAACTTAGTGATGTTGGGCCTTCGGTATGCTTCGGGCCTCAGTAGTGCGTGTGGTCTGCAAGATAACAACGCTCGGTAAGACCTTAGGCACCGGTGTGGTACCGGCCGAAGGCTCTTTGATGCTTAATTAAGTACGAATTTAGTAAACTTAGACTGACAGATCAATAAGGTTGTATGCCGTAAGTTCTGATTATCCCATTTTGAGGAACTGCGTTCCTTTTATAGACCTTGGGAGGTGTGCGAGTTTTATAGAATTTCGATGTGGGACTGTAGACAATCATTATGGAGGCTCCACGTGTCCAGTGGCCGATTTTGTGCTTTTACTTAAGCACCGACAGCTTGGGTGTCGAAGGCTTCCTTGCCGATGCCATATTTTGCCACGCGTCTTGTTCTTATTGGCCGCTAATTTTGGTATAAACAAGAGTCCCCCAAGCCTCTAGGTGAGCGACACTCTCGGTTAGGACTTGCTTAACCTTTCGACGCCCGCGAGGTGCCGTTCACTAATATAGCCATTCAAGACGTTTGGTAAAAGCCTAGAAGCAAGTGTACCTTTTTTGGGTGCGCGAACCACGAGTTCTGTGAGGTTTAGGTAGCTCAAAGGTCATCCGATTCCATCGTGCCCTTCAACGATTCTGGGGTATCCTGTCCACGTGGGGAAGAGGAGCCGTTTGGCCTAAGTAGTGCCGGTTTTTGTGCCTTGCGTGCAACCGCCGCCTCCTAATTGATGCCACGTGTCACAACGTGCACGCACATCAGGACATTAATGGCGCTGCGTTTGGTTTCCCGAGGTGTACCATTGAGTTTCTCGCTATAAATAGGGATGACTCCAGAAGGAAGGGTCACTTGTGCTGTGAGAGTGGTTTCGAGAGCTCTGAGATAGGCGATTTTCGATGACCACATTCGGCAATCTAGGCGATTTCAGGCGACTTTATTCGGCAATCTAGGATATTTCCAGCGAGCACATTCGGTATTGAGAACAAGGTATTTCAGTCTTCCCCTCATTTCTTACTTAAAGTGCTTATTCGGCAAGGGCTAGACTATTTGCATGTCATGAGTTTCGTTCGGTAGTCTAGTTGCAGTAGGTAGTGTCAACTGTAGGTATCGGTAGTTTGATTCCACGCATGGCCCTAAGTTTCTTTTTCCTTCTGATATGATAGTGAACCCAATGCGTTCGATGGGGAGTCATCGAATGATCGACAAGGTACAAGTAGTGAGGCATTGAGTTTTGATAGTGCTAATAGTGAAAACATCGAGCTTGAGATTATCGGTGAGAGAGTAGGTTCCGTTCACACCCACGACCGAGGGAAAGGGCTTATGACGGGACAGCTAGTGATGTTAGCCACGGTGCCGTACGGCGCCCAGAGTGCCAACACCAGCTAGTACTGCAAGTTCCTGATGAAGGATACTCGGTACCTAAGCACCACATAATCCTTGGTTTGCATATGGAGCTGTCGGAGATAGAAGAGCTTCCAAAGAGGCTCCTCGGGAGGAGGTCGGACGCGACTTCCAACCGCAAATGTCGGTAGCTTTCATATCTCTGTTCGCCACTGCTTATTTGCTTCGCTAACGAATGTTTTTGTTTTTCCCTTGCAGGCTTCTATGGACATGCGGATATGCATGAAGCGGGCTATCACGGCCGCGAACATGCCAAGAAGGCCTATGAAGATGGTCATTCTAAGGTTGCCGAGGCTGGCAAAGTTCTCCAAGATCACGCCAACTTGGTCAAGGACAAGAAGGCTCTTGAACGGCAAGTCAAAGCTGCTGAGGCCAAGCTTTTCGAGATGAGGGCGACCTTGGATGCAGCCATACAGCCGCCAGGATGCCGAGGCTGCCAAGGAAGCGAGAGGTGGTGATGGAGGATATGGATCGAAGGCTGCCAAGGTCGAGGTGGCGTTCAGCAGGTAATCACGCAGCACCGTTCGTCGGACGAGTTCACTACTCTTGTGGACAAGGAGGTGGGCTTGGAGATGGCGAACTGATCCCATCGTTTCAAACGGTTCAACCCCTCGCAAAGCTCAACCTCAATTTTGCTGCCGATCTTCCTCCCCGCCAAAGGCGCATTACGGAGGAAATGATCGAGGACTATGAAGGTGAGGACGCTTCTACCGATGTCGAGGGTGCTAGGCTAATGACACCGCTGCTCCCGCCGTTTTCGAGGATGGTCTTGCCGCTTAGACCTTTTTCTCTTGTACTTTTGTATTACTATTTTTTTTGTACCTGTCATAAGGCAGTTTGTTCTGAACACCTTGATGCCAAAGACATCTTATTTAATTCGAAAGTTTTTCTCATTTCTAATTGCTTGTACCTTTTATTGTTGCCGAAAGCTAATGAGTTTTAGTTAACAAGCGTTTGCCGATTGTTTTAGTTGACTGCTGCTAATGGCTAATGCATGTAGTGTGGATAGAATCGGTAGGATTAAGTCTCAATCCCTTTTTATTACCGAGGGCTAATAAAAAGTTGATTGTCGAGTGAACCACTTAATGGGTAAGAGAAAAATGTCATCTCGATCATTTTTCCATCTATCGAAGGTTTGATGAATGTTATAGAAATAATCATTTTTCTTAAGTATGGTGACCATCGGCAACCTTGCTTGTGATGGTCCCTACCGCATTTTCGGTTACCAAAGGCAATTTGATATACTAACCGTCTATTTTTTATGAATAATAGAGCCGTATGTCTTTCATTAAATGCTACCGAAGACAGTAGTATAGGTAGATCTCTAGTTTGCAATTTCAACTTGCCATAGGCTAAAGTACACTACTTCAAATAATACTTTAGATGCTCGACGTTCAATGGATGGCCGAGGGTTTTTCCATTGGCATCTTTTAGCCAATAGGATCTCGATCGGAGGATACCGATGATCTCATAGGGTCCTTCCCAAGTAGTTATGAGAGTTCCTTCCACGGGATTTTTCGTTGCCAAAGAAACCTTTCTCATGACCCGTCCCCGATCCGGAAGGAACGGGGTCTGATCCTTGAATCGTAGTACCGAGAGACACACTGCTTGTAAGCTTCATTCCAAAGGTTGGCTTGCACTCGGCGCTCTTCAATTAAGTCAAGGTTTAGTGCAAGGGCCTCCTCATTGCCTTAAGTTCAAAGCCTTCCGTTCGGTAAGAGGGTTCGCCGATCTCGACAGGGACGACGGCTTCCAAACCAAAGCCGAGGGAAAAGGGGTTTCCTCGATTGACGTTCGAAGGATGTCCGAATGGCCTATAATGCTTCGGGAAGCTTATCCAGCTAGGCACCCTTGGCATTGTCAAACTGCCGCTTTAGTAGTTTCTTGATGATCTTATTTATCATTTCTACTTGGCTGTTTGATTGGGGGTAAGCTGGCAAAGCGAAAAAGAGATTGATTTTGAGACGAGTAAGAACTACCTGAAGCGTTCTAAATCAAACTGCCTACCATTATCGGTGATAATAGCGTAGGGAATACCAAATCGTAGCAAATGTAAGTCCAGACAAAATCTTCTATCCTGGCTACCGTAATAGTTGCTAGAGCTTCGACTTCGACCCATTTGGTGAAGTAATCTACAGCAACAACAACATACTTGACTTGGCTTTTACCTTGTGGCATTGGACCAATTATGTCAAGTCCCCATTGGGTGAACAACCATGGTCTTATGATCGGGTTAACGGTTCGGCAGGGATATGAGGTATGTTGTCGAATCGCTGGCATTTGTCACACTTCCTTACCAATTTATATGCGTCCTGATGCATGGTTGGCCAGTAGTATCCTTGCCGGAAGACTTTGTGTGCCAATGATAGGGAACCGACATGATCGCCACAAACCCCACCGTGGATTTCTCAAAGGACATAGTCCCCTTGTTCGGCTATGATGCATTTCATATATGGAGTGGTATAGCTGCATTTATACAGGATACCATTGATAACAGTGTATCTTGCCAATCGATACCGTAGCTTCCTTGCCTTTGCCTTCTCATTAGGAAGGGTGCCGTTCGTCAAGTAATCGTGTATTGGTGACATCCAAGTGTCCTTGTACCGCACGGCACATACGTTAACCATCATAGTGCTCGGGTGAGTTAATATCTCTACCGGAACCTGCCTACCAACTTTGTCTTCTATTGCCTAAGCTAGTCCGAGTGCATCGGCATGATTATTTTCTATTGGGTACTTGTCAAATCCTCGTAAGCTAGAAACTTCAAGTAGTTGGTGTTTCGATGATGTAGGCTGATATGGATACATCATTGGTTGCAAAATCGGTAGTCACTTGGTTTACGATGAGTTGAGAGTCGCTGTGAATGCTAATCCACCGGCTTGCGGTAAGAAGGCTTCGTACTCGCTTCGTTGTTAGACATTCAAAGTCTTACAGACGCATTAGATACCGAAAGGTAAAGAAACAGAACCTCCCATAGGAGGGGTTTTGACAACAGAGGTGCTTTGCTCATGTAGTTCTTTAAGTTTCGAAATGCCTCATCGCATTTGGTAGTCCATGCGACACATCCGATAAGACTTTGAACGTCCTTTTGTGTCTTCGGCCTCTCCATTTCAATTATGGCCTTGATTTTCTCGGGGTTTACCTCGATTCCTCTATGACTGATCATGAAGCCGAGAAACTTTCCGGAAGACATGCCGAAGGCGCACTTCATCGGGTTTAGCCGCATTCGGTACTTTTTCAAGATGTCGAACGTGAGAGATAGGTTGCCTAGGTGCTGTCATGTCGTCTGCTCTGTACCAGCATATAGTCAACATAGACTTCCATGGTACGCCGATATGCTCAGAAAGATTCGGTTGACAAGCCTTTGATACGTTGCCCCGCATTTTTCAGGCCAAACGGCATGACGTTGTAACAATACAATCCTCTGTCCGTCATAAATGTCATATGTTCACGCTGGTGGTTCATGAATATATGATTGTATCCCGAATATGCATCGATGAAGCCGAGAAGCTTATGACCAGTGGCGTCTACGAGCTAGTCGATTCGGGCAGTGGAAAGCTATCCTTCGGACATGCCTTGTTCATATCGGTATAGTCTTGGCACATTTGTCACCCACATTTCGCTTTTCGAACCATCACAGAGTTTGCCAACCATACTGGGTACGTAGCCTCCCTGATAAATCCGATAATCTAAAGCTTGTCAACCTCAACCCTCATAGCTTCATACCGTTCGGCATCTTACAAACGCGTCGTTTTTGATGCACAGGTTTGTAGGTGGGGAGATGCTGAGCTTATGGTCGATGATCTTGGGGAAATGTCCGCATATCGTCATACGACCGTGCGAACATTTCCAAGTGATGCCGTAAGAAATCAATAAATTATGTTCGGAGGGATGGCCATCGTTTAACACTATTGTTTCCAAGTCTTGATGGGTCGTGCGAGGAGTCGCGCTCTTCTCTTGGGTCGTCGATTGGCCCGCATCGCTCGACGTCCCTAGCACTAACATCGCTCTCTTAGTGGTTTTGAGGTTGCCAATTTGAGAACCGTGGCGTAACAATTTCACTCGTTGAATCTGGTCCTTCGGACCGCTCCGTCGCGAAGCTAGTAGGGAATTTCATTAACAGCATGTGCGGGGATAGGTGCGCTTTGATTTCAATGAGTGTCGTTCTCCTAATTATGACGTTGTATGCCATTGGGCAGTCGACAATGAGGAATTGGTCATATATCATCGCCGTAGGGAGATGCCAAGGCGGACAAACTAATGTCGCCGACGGGTTGAACCAAGTCCCTAGAGAAGATGAGCAGGGGTGTCAATCGCCAATTGATGTAGCCATCATTTATTCCTAATTCTCGAATGCGTCGGTAAAAATTATGTTTACCGAACTTCGTAATGATTAGCACCGTCCGACATCGAAGTCGATGATTTTTGTTCGGATGATCATCGGGGCATCATGGGGATAGAGGATCCCTTCTTCTTCTTCCTCGCAGAACGTGGTAGGTTCCCACCCAACCTCGGTGTTTTAAGGGTGTTACGCGCTTGAACGCATCGCTTCCTCGACCGATTGGATATACCGACAAGAGTCGGACCTCCACTAATGGTGCTGATCATATTAATCACAATTTACATTCGAATCGGTGCTTGCGGTTGTCCGCAATGTATCGGTCGTTTTCCTCCCGAATCAAGCGCCGACGATTTTCCTCAGCTTATGCATTCTTCAAGATATGGTTGTCGATGGTATCGCAGAACTTCCCAATATCCCGATTATCCTGTTGATTAGGTTTCCGGTCAACCGATTTGGGTATTATCTATTGCTCGTTCATTAGAACGGCCTCATAGGTAGTATTCAACAAGGTGAAAACTTCCTAACTACGGTCATGATTCGGTAAGGGCGTTCGGTGATCGCTTGCGACCGTACCTTTATTTTCCCTTCTTCAGGTGTCCTTGCCGAGCCTCAAAATTGTCTTTCCATTTTTTACTTGCATGGTACCCATTGGTCCTTTCAACCGGGCGTAGGGTTGCCCCTGTGCCGAATAATTCTTCAATATTGGTTCCTCCTACCTAGCCAAAGGGCTATATTTTGAGTTGAAGTATTCGGCCTTTGAGTAGATTGCTGCTTGCTTCATTAATTCATCGTAGGTGCGCGAGTTACTACTGTGCACCATGTATCGAAAGTGTGAGGATGAAGCCCACTCTTGAAAGCGCCGTAGGCTGCCTGCATCTATTTCGCACACCTTGAGTACTCATGATCAAGAGCGCTACGTATTCCCTTAAAGACTCGTCTTCCCTCTGCCTGATGGTGTACAAATCATAGGCAGAATATAGATGGTCCGTCTGGATCATGAAGTGATTGAGAAAAATATGTTTTAACTCGTCGAAGGAGTCTACCGTCTCTGTTCCAAACGGTATAACCAATTTAAGGCCGCTCCGGTAAGCGCATATGGGAACAATAGGCATTGCCCCTCGTCACTAAGACCTTTACATCCCACGGCAAACTGGAAATAGTGAAAATGCATCAAGGGGTCTTCTACCCCTATGTAGATTGGTATGCAAAGTGGCTGCACATCCCTGTCCTACCTAGATTACCTAATGCGTTCGGTGAATGGTCCTGGTCGAAGCTTTCCTCAATCGGGCTCCCGAGATCGGTTCGGTCATTTTCCATATTCGAACTTTCAAAAGAAGTCGGGATGACGGGATCTCGGCTAGGAATCTCTTCGAACCATAGTCCTCCGAATGTCTCGGTGGACTCGGTAGCTTGGCCTCAGTAGTATCGTGTAGGCGTTGCGGCTTAACGGTATGTTGACCCTTAGGTCCTGGAGGGGACGTACTCGTGGTCCGACTGACGTGGATTCTAGTCCTCATACCTTCCGAATGGGTGATTTGCTCCCAAAAACCCTCATCCGTGAGTCCCTTAGATGCGTATTTATCCTAATCGGAGATCTCTGTCTTTTGTCTTCCCTATCGTTAAGCCGATGGCGACAATCGGTGTAGACCTTTTTCGGTAGATGGGATTGGTCTCGGGAGCCGAGACTACCAGCTGTTTGGAGGTCGCAGGCGTTGCCCTCGCCCCTTCTTGCTTTTCCTCTACCGACTTGAAGTCTGCAGGCTCTCGAGGATTAAGTGGGTTGGATGTTTTGCGTATGTTGCTAATTGAGCAGTTGCTAGGTTTCGTCCACTTTAGACGAGAGCAGGTTGTTATGTTCTCGTAGTTTAGCCATATCCTGCCGAAGAGAAGTTATTTGGGCTAGAAGTTCACTTCGGCAATCGTTTGCATTATGGGCGAATTGCGAAATGGGTGCAAGGGGTAGCGCTGGGCTAGCTCCGCTTTGCCTCCTAATGACAATCCTTCCTTGGTCAAGAATACAGGTACTGAGGTGGTCCCTATGCAACATACCATTATGCAAATTAAATTCATAATCAAAATTGATGCATAAAGAGGATTGAATTGCAGGCTAATTCGGTGGGAGGAAATCAAAACAATAAATTCAGGAACCAAAGCTTAATACACCTCCCATATAACACGTTAAATTATAAATAGGAGTAGTTTAGGAATCCGAAAAATATAATAAATCAGACTTTAAGTTATATTAGGTAACTGCTTAGTTGGATCCTAGTCATAGGGTATTATTTGAAAAAATTGGGTATTTTAAATAGAAAAATAAAAGGAAGGGCTGTAGATGATTTTAAATGAATTTTATGGGTGTAACCTCAATTTACTATAAATAAAACAATTTGACTCGTGTCAAAAACACATTAATTGATTGTAAGTAGGAACTCATCTTCAATTTGAAGGAGCCAATCTTCTTCCATTTTGGATATAGTAATATAATTAATATAGGCATTCATATTTACTCTTCTTTCTTATATACAAGTCAATATTTAAGGAGAGAAGACCCATCAAAAGCATTTTAGTCTCCCAAGAAACCCTAGCCGCTCTCTTCCTCTGTGAGTCCTAAAGAAAACTCCATAGAGGGGGGAGGAGGAAGAAGCGTCACTACCCCTCCTCCCCTTCCTCTCTCCTCGGCTTTCCTTTTAGGTTAGTGAATAAGTCCACTGGGTGTTTTGGAAAAAAGCATTTTGCGGTGGTTTCTTTTGAGCCATGGTTAGATTGAAGTTCCCCATCACCCATTTTAGTCTATGTTCTTAATCAAATCATGCTTCCAAAACCTACTCCCTGACGTCACTCATGTTTTCTAAATTTGATTCTACATCGTCTTTGACGGAGGTTGCTGCAAATCACCCAATTGTTTTTTGGTATTGTTATTTTCGTCTATTTGTTCGTTCTTATGCGCAGGTAGATCGTTAGAAATCATATTTTCCCCAAATCTGCTACGGATACGGTGGTGGGTGTGGCCACGACGACGCTTCATCAGGTGATGGTGGTAAGGTTCGTCTAGGCTCATGGGTTATTTTAGGATTTTGGTTATGTTGGGTTTGTGAGCTTTGTTTGGGCTTATGGTTAATTGTGGTTATGTGGGCTAGTAGTTTTAGTGCGACTTTTGTCTGCGTTAGTTGTGTTTTTAGCATGTTAGTTTGTTGCCCTCTTGGGATTGGTATTTTAGATGTCTTGTTGATGTCTTTGATTGTACCGTTGAAGTTTATCTAATGAAGTTTCTATTTTATCCAAAAAAAAAAAAAGGAGAGAAATTCGAACACAAGATCTTCAGTGCAGAAGTAACTGCTATTACTACATTTATCGTAATTTAAACAAGTCTTTTTGGAGAAGAAAGAATCATTTTCAATTTTATTTATTTCGAACAAATAAGACATTTAAACATATATTATGACACAAAATTTGGTGGATAAATTTAGGGAATAGTTTTATTGTTTTGCTTAGCTCATTTTAGGGGAAAAACTTGTATATCACAGGTATAGAACTATTTTGTTATCCCCAACTAATCACGTCCCGTCATGCGTGATAAGAATTCCACATGACAGAATGTGATTGAATGAGAATAACAAAACAGTATGATCCCTGTGACATACAAGTTCATCTCCCATTTTAGAATCCACCAATTTAGTTGTTAAGCTGGACTATCAACAGAAAATGCACTGGGAACAGGTTCTTGGGAAGTTGCAATAATTAACCACTAATAAGCAAAAGACCAATCTTAGGACGCATGGCTGAAAAGGAGAAAAACCGGTACATATAATTTTCAAGTGTAGAATTTAAATTTTTTTGGTCGAGACAAGACAAGTGTAGGAATTTGGTCTAGCGACTAACTGTATATATCTAGTGCGTTACTCCGACTTTCTTTGCGTCTCACGAGTCACATCATAGACCCAAAAAGTCCAAAAAGAAAAGAAAAAAGTTAAAGATACGAGGACAATCATCGCAGAGTTCATTATTATTTTTTCTTTTGACAACAAGTTCAAAATTTTCATTAGTTTCAGGCAGAAAAGTTTGAAAAAATTTCTTAGAGAAAAGAAGGCCAAGCCTGTGAAATATTGGGCTTAATCAACAAAGCAACGAAAACTTATGAAGAAAATAAATACAAGAAACAAAGAAACGAGAGACTCAATTTGGGTTCAACCCCAACCCCAACCCCAACCCTAACCCAAAATTGAATAGATTTGGGTTACTCTTACTATTTCGGTTCTGGACATACATTCAATCTTTTCCGATAGGGTAAAGAGTTACACCATGACCCTACTCTTATATACAATCCAATTAAAGAATGTGAATTATTCGATTTCAGTTCTAAACATAAAAAGTACATAATCGTATTGTACTGAAGTGTCAATTTGTTTATAGTATACAATATCCTTTAACTTCATTCTGTTTTTAGCCAAATGGAAATGTCAGTATTGCTCAAAGAAAGTCGAGAATATCTTTCAAATAACGTTGTTTAAAGAATCCCTCAATTGAAACTCCTTATATATAATTTATTATGACGATACATCTTTCAAATTACACAAGAGTACGTAGCAAGTAAATTTATTAAAAAGCTAGCTAAACGTGAAGTTGAGTATGTTTCATGCTCATGACCAGTGGCGGACCTATTAAGTTGCAATAAGGTGCAGCTATGCACTTCTCCTCACCAGAAAAACCATTGTAGGTACTTCAAATTGCACCTCTACTCGGTTCGTGGTGGTGCACTCCAGTGTTCGACTTAGCCAAAGTCTATTTGCTGCGTTGCGTTGCTGCCTTTGTGCCTAATATTTTTTTTAAAGTCCTGGCCAAAAGGACGTAGTTTTGGGACAGGCAAAAAAAAAAAAAAAAACTTAAGAGGAGGCAGACTGCAGTTTATGGTCTTTCAACAACATGCTTAGGCCTGCATTTTGTTGGCTCTAAAAAGTCCTTAAACATGTTTTTCTTTCTTATTTAAACAAAGATTACAAAAAGATTTTAAAAAGAAAGAAATCAATTGGGTTGCTATTGCTGCGTTTTTTTTTCCTTCTTCACCAAACGTAAGTTCGTTGTGCTGGGTTTTTTTTTCCCTTCTTGACCAAAAGCCAATTCATTTCTTCTTCTTTTTTTTCCCTCTTTTTTGTAATATGCTTTTTATTTTATTTTTTCTGATTTGGCTCTTATGATCGTTATTTAGTAGTAAATTCAACACGACTAGAAGTATGATCAATCATATTATGATCATTATTTAGTAGTAAATTCAACACGACTAGAAGTATGATCAATCATAATTTATTTAATTTTTATATATAAAGTTTGTATTTACTTGCCAGTGCTCATGACTGGCAAGTAAATACAAGTGCAGAACAACAGACGGGCTCCAGCATGGATAACTTAAGCTAGCTATATAGTAGCAGTAGTAGTAAAATAAAGCTAATAAAAGAGTAATATTACATCATCATGCATGCAGATGCAACTCTTATTTTTATACACGTCGATGTATAATAACCTAGCTAGCTACATATAATTAGTTAGCTAGGCATGCATGCACTTAGTTTGATGGAGGAGGTTTGTAGGGTGGCTTGTAGGGGCTATGTGGTGGTTTCTTCCCTAGAGGCTTGTACGAGGCTTCGACATCCTTCAATGGCTCTACTGCCTCATTATCAAGCGGTGTTGGCGGCCTGTGCTTTGGGGGTGGTCTCGGACCCTTAGGAGGCTTGCCATCCAATTCAACGGAGTTTTCTGCTTCCAAAGGAGGTGGCTTGTGTGGTGGTTTATGTGGAGGTTTATGGTGATCATGATCAGCAAGAGAACAAGTGGTGAGAAGCAGCACACCCAGGGACACCACCAGCAGGAATTTGGGAGACATTATTGTTAAGGTATAGCTAGTGAGTGATATTGTGGATGGTACAAATTTGATGTAAGTGTGTGCCCTTTTATAGGACTGGAGGCCAATACTGTCAGGACACTTGTGTTTGTGCACATAATTTCTATATAGACCAAAGTTTGTAAATTCTCTTGGGAAAGTTACAGATACAGAAATTATAGGGTGATAGGACCATTTGTAGCCCACCAATCGAGTTGAAAAGTTGGATTATTAGGTGAAATTGTAAGAAATGTGTGACTAAAGTAATTAAGAGCATTTATCCTTTCACTTGTTGTGTGTTCGACTCTCATTTTCTCTATTGTCACAGCTAAAATATTAGGGGAGGAGTTCGAATACAGAACCTTAAGTGTAGGATAACTGCTCTTAACCACTTGAGATAGAAGTCCTTTACATATAGAAAGTTATATTTGAAAATCAAACACTAACAAATGATATGAGCTTGTCAACAATCTTGATGACCCTAACACTTCTTTATAATATTATAATTACCAAGGATGAGAACCTCTCTTAATTTCTACGCAGTGGTCTTGCTTCTCCATTTGCAAAAGACCATGGGATTGACGAACAATCTAGGATACAGATCTAGCATCATGACCCTGGAAAAAAAGATAAACACGCATGGTCTATCATATCTACAACGCATGGTGCATCAATTTGAGTTTTACATCGACACGTAATTGCAAATTAGATAGGTACAAAACTAAAGACAATCTAATTTCCTGCATTAACCGGATGGCATATCCACCTTTTGGTAAAGTTTTATGGATAAAGTTAGTATTATAAGCATGTCGACAACCAAATTCTACCTCTTAATTATGTATAATATGGCAATCGGCTTTCTTTTAAGAGAACCTCTTTACAAAACAGATATCTTTTTTTAACCATCGGGGGACTAGTATTGTTAACGAAAAAAGCATATGCGCAATACATTCTACATCTTTTTCCTTCCTTGAAAATGAACCTTCTCTGTGACTAGTTGGTTCCTTTCGGTTTTTTTTCCCTTTTTCCCTATACTTTTTGACATATTAGTGTTAGCTTTTTCATTGTCTTTTCAAACCAACCCCACACCCACCGACCCCCATCCCCCCGCGTTGCCAAGTTTCATTTTGCTACCTGATTAAGTTTAGCCCTTTCCCCTTTTTATCCCTAGCTATTTCATTTTGCTACCTAATCATCTTTTGTTGTTCATTCGTATTTCTAATTTAATGGATGCTGACACACATATCACCATAGTTGTTACTAGCATATAAAACGTCTAGATTGATGGATCCTTCTGAGTGCTTAGGTTGTCACCTAATTTTCTTCTATGTTTGCAAGGGCTTGATCATTGTTTATTGTATGTGTGTGGTCTTGTGTATTGTAATCTCAGGTCCGTGACTAGTTGCTGACTAGTCATATATTGTTTAAGAACATTGTGTTTATTCTATCCTTCTATACTCTTGTTATAGTTTAAATTTACCCCTTTTGCCTAAGTACCATTTTCACATTCCTTGAAAATGAACCTTCTTTGTGACTATTTGGTTCCTTGTTTTGTTTTGTTTTTTTTTTTCCATATACTTTTTGAATATAATAGTGTTAGCTTTTTCTTTGTGTTTTCTAACTTATTACTTCCTTCCTTTCCCCTTTTTATCCCTAGCTATTTCGCCAAGTTGATCAGCCATTTATACTCTTCTTTTGTCTGTTACATTTGAGCTTGAGGTGTCAATTGCATTTTTTTGTCAATTTTATCTAATTTAAATTTTTTTATAATTATGTATATACTATCAAGATTTATTATTTGTTGCAAAAAAAGGCCAATGACTTTATTTGAAGTACATTAAAATAGAAAATGACTATATTATTGTTCAGGTTTTAAAATTTGAAAAATAAAAATAATGATTTTATTTATAAATAAAACATTGTATTTTAAAATATATTATTAGAAAAAGAAACAGACTTGAATATAATATACAAATATAATAATATTATGTAATATTTTTCTCTAAAATAAATATAATTTAATAAATGAGCTTTAAATGTCCCACCCGTTGGGCTTTAACTAGGCTCAACCCATTGGACCGAATTTCCTCCTCATGGCCTGCCCAAAAATATTGGTCATGCTGTGTCAGGCTGTACACAATCGGCCCAAATTCATATCTTGCTTGGGCAGCTCGACCTGTTTAACACCTCTACTTCCAATGGTGCCAATGCTCTCTATAGTAGTTATTCAGTTCGTTGCAAAGATTGGCGAAATAAGACTTTCTACTGAATTGAATAACGCCAAAGTCAAGGAGTTAATAAATTTTGCTGTTTTTTCGCTATCTAGTAGCTTAGATTCAAGGATTCCACTCTTGAGAAACAATTCCACATCCGTCATAGTGTGGACTAGTTAATCCATGACAAAGACATAATTGGTGATGTAATGATCATTTAATTCACACTGCTCATAGACAATAAGATTGCGGAATTTTGAGGGTTCCATTGTCAAATTTAAATGGGCCGGCTCGTTGGGCTTCGAGCCAGCACTACCCACAAGGGGTCTCTGGCCTGCTCGGCCAATTGAACTTTATTACGTCATTTTGATCCATCTAAAAATATGAATCATACTGTGTTGGGTTTTATTTAATTGGACCAGACTGGTGCTGTGCTCAGGCCAGCCTAACCCGTTTGATACTTCGACTTTGAGCTACTCTTCAGCATATGCTTTTCTACACAAGCTGACGAATATTCCTGAAGGTGTAAAATCTTCAATTTCTTGATATTTAAGGATGAATATTGTGAACTCATTTTCACTTTTTATCCCACTATATAAATATTTAGACTCACACTTAAACCAGTATTGAATCTGTTGATGCCAAACATGATTCGATAGCAAGATCCAGTGGTAATCTGATGGCGTCAGTTCCGAGCCCACTGCCCCCACAAAGTTAGACAATTAGCCGAAATTGCACCTGGAGCGGTTGATTGATGAAATTAATATCAAGCCTACAGGTATTTTTCCTTCAATATGACTTGGGCAGAAAATGCTGTTTGCGGTTTAAAAACTATTTGGTTAATCATGATTCATGAGGACAAAGTTACCACAAAGAGGCCAACGGGATCTAATCCAGTAAAAAATGGATTTGATTTGCAGATGAGTGGTTCGAGGTTCGAATCCTCATAACATTTTAGTAGTGCGTGTGAAAAGTCTCATTCCTCTTATAATTTAGATTATCAATAATATTAAAAATAAATAAATAAATAAAGTGAAAACAAAGAGCACATGATGGTTTATCTCTTAACCTATACTAGTTTTTTTTGATGTGACGAGGAAGAAAACTTCGCTCCTTTTCTCAGAGTCAAAGACTCCAGGTCAATTAACTATTTTTCCTTTTCATTTGTATGAATGCGACCATAAATGTGGTTGAATGCATGGCGGTGGGAAACATGTTTAAAGGCAATTGACAATATGACAGAATTTGGATGACTTCAGAAGGACTTTCCCATCTATACTGCTAAAAAAAAAAAATAAAACCTATATAAGCTAGTATCTTAACCTAAAATTAAATAAAAATACAAAATTTCATATATTGGCGCAACACCAATACACATCGTCAGAGGTTTTTCACATTTGCATATGGTGTCCAAGAAGACTGTCCCAACACCAATAACCCACAATAAGGGTAAAGTCCTTAGCTCTAACTCTCCAATTATATTTTTTTTCATTGATTTTTCTCTAAAAGAGAACCATTTTTCTAAATGAAATTCTTCATTTCAAGAATAATACAGCTCTAATCCCAATTTTTTTTCTTGTGTTTATAACTAGCTTAGTTTATACTAATGTGTACAAAAAAAAATATCATTAAATTTTAAGCTAATAACTTTACCTAGCCCACTCACTTATAAATTCCTGGTTCCGCCCTTGTTTCAAATTATACAAGAGTACGTAGCAAGTACATTTATTTTTTAAAAAAACTAGCTAAACATGAAGCTGAGCACACTACAAGAAAAAAGGTATGTAGTGACTAATTTCTCAGTGACCACATCTACAATGGTCACAAATAGTGTGCATTTAGTGACTAAGTATGCTAAATGGTCTCTAAAATGATTGGCACATAATTTGTAATTTCGAATGACCAAATTTGATGACAATTAGTGACTAATTTAAATTTAATCACTGAAAAACAACTTAAATTGACTAATTAGTGACCAATATATATGCAATGGTGGACTTATTTCTTTTCTATCACACATTAGTGACCAATTAACTTTTAAAAATAAAAAATAAATTTATTTGTTCAACTTTACTCAAAAAAGAGGTTGGTACTTTGGAATCATCGTCTTGAGCGAGCGAGCACCGATTGTCGTCTTCGGCGAGAGCAAGCAAGCATCAATTGTCTTCTTCAGTGAGAGCGAGCAGCAATCATCTTCTTCAGCGAGAGCGAACAGCGATCGTCTTCTTCGTCGAGCGAGCGAGTGTCCTCTTCGTCACTGTGATTTTGATTTCTAGATTGTGTCCTAATTTCAAGTGACCTATCAGAACGTGGCATTCAAAGCCTACAATGGGTATGTCATTTGGACATAATTAGTTATATTTTTGCATATATATATATTATTAGTTCAAGGAAGTAAAACATGTTTTATTTGGGTATGCACGCTTGGTCATCCGGGATCAGTTATTCTCGACTTCATCATCAGTGAGGTTAGCTTACAACTCTCATCTTACTACAATTGTTTTCTATGGTAATATAAACCCATTAGATTTAATTTGGCTAGCTTCATTTTTAAGTTTCTAGTATATCAGCAGAGTATATCTTCAATATTATCTTACTACAATTGTTTTCTATGGTTCAAGTTTCCAGGGTTTTTTTTTTTTTGGTTGCTGACTTTAAAGTAAGATTTTAACAAGACCACGTCATTACATCATTGAAGACTAGTTATTTTGGTTGTATTATTTAGTGAAGTTTTTAGTCCTTGATCACAAAAATGAGATCCATAATTTCTTTTGTGGTCAAGAAAAATTGGCCACAAAAAAATAAAGAACGGTTTTGTGTTTCCACTACTCGATCTACTTGTCAAAACTAAAGCAAACATATACGACTTTTGAGCACTGAGAAATTCATTTGAGACCGTGGAGATGTTTTCTGTTCCTATACGATTACAAATCATATGGGGCTCGCTAGATTCTTTTCAATCTCAAGACTTGCTTGACTTCAGAAGGACTTTCCCACCTACACTGCTCATAAGTTTCCTAATTCCGATTTCCACAAGTTAAGAACGTCCATTGTCAGTTTCTGGAACTCGTGGATGCACATGTGTCCCATTGACAAATTGTACAATCAATTGGATATCAGCCGAATTGGTTTAGTTTTTTCAACAACAGAACTAGTGACTAATTTAAATTTAATCACTAAAATGATTGGCACATAATTTGTAATTTTTAATGACCAGATTTGGTGACAAATAGTGACAAATTTAAATTTAATCACTGAAAAACAACTTAAATTGCCTAATTAGTGACCAACATATATGCAATGGCGGACTTACTTCTTTTATATATCACACTAGTGACCAATTAACCTTTAAAAATAAAAAATAAATTTATTTGTTCAACTTTACTCAAAAAAGAGGTTAGTACTTTGGAACCATCGTCTTGAGTGAGCGGGCACCGATCGTCGTCTTCGGCGAGAGTGAGTGAGCACCAACCGTCTTCTTCAACGAGAGCAAGCAGTGATCGTCTTTTTCGTCGAGCGAGTGAGTGTCCTCTTCATCTATGTGGTTTTGATTTCTAGGTTTTGTCCTAATTTCAAGTGACCTATTAGAACGTGGCATTCAAAGCCTACAATGGGTATGTCATTTGGACATAATTAGCTATAATTTTGCATATATATATATTATTAGTTTAAGGAAGTAAAACATGTTTTATTTGGGTATGCAGGCTTGCTCATCCTGGATCAGTTATCCTCGACTTCATCATCAATGAGGTTAGCTTACAACTCTCATCTTACTACAATTGTTTTCTATGGTAATATAAACCCATCATATTTAATTTGGCTAGCTTCATTTTTAATTTTATAGTATATCAGCAGATTTTATCTTCAATATTATCTTACTACAATTGTTTTCTATGGTTCAAGTTTCCCTTTTTTTTTCTTTTTTTTTTTTGCTAACTTTATCTTCAATATTATCTTTTAGCTTCTTTCTCTTTCTGTCTCAATCAGGAATTTTTCTTTTAGTTTAATGGGTCTCTCTTTCTATTTGTTAAGATGATGATCCATTCTTATTAGTTTTACTACTTCAAACCGTCGTGAAATCGACCGACATCTATTTGGGTGTCAAATTACGACGGCTTTTCACAGTCATTGTTTATTTGTAACGACGACGGTTTTTAAAGAAAATCATCGTTGTTTAGAGGTAAAGATCGTTAATTATAAGAGAAAAGATGACTCTTTTTAATAAAACCGTCGTGTATTGTATGTAAAGAGGACGATTTTTTTATGAAAACCGTCATGGATTGTTTATAAAGACAACGGTTGTTTTATAAAAACCGTCATCTTTACATTCAATAGACGACCTTTTAAAAAATGTCATCTTTACTTAACAATAGACGACCATTTTTTTTAAAAAAAGGTCATCTTTACATATAATAGACGACATTTTTTTAAAACCGTCATCTTTACTTCATAATAGACAACGGTTTTTATAAAAAACGTCATCTTTATATATAATAGACGATGGTTTCTTTATGAAAAACGTCATCTTTACATATAATAAATGATGGTTTGTATAAAAATCGTCATCTTTACATATAATAGATGACGATTTTTTTTATAAAAAGTATCATCTTTACATATAATAGACGACCCTTTTTATAAAAATCGTCATTTTTACCTATAATAGACGACCCTTTTTTATAAAAACCGTCGTTAATTATCTGTAAAGACCATGATTTATTATAAAAATCGTCGTCTAATAAGTTTCCAAACTGCTACATTTTAGTTCTTTTTGATTTCCTATGATGCTATACAACGATTTTAACTAGAAAACCAACCATAATGCTTTATTATTGAATATATACACTCAAAAATAGTTTCTTTCATAAAACTTGAAGATTCAATAGTTATTACATAGTTAACCAATCTTTATTCTACAACAAACATAATTCTTAACAAGACCTACGTACTCCTAATCCAAGCATTCCTCATCCAAACATACAAATGATGCACAACTGAAGTCTTCTCCATTATCCCTATAAATAAATTAAAATGACAAAGAGAGAGAAAAAAAAAAAAAAAAGCTAAAATTATAAACATAAAAAATTAGGTGGAAGAGAAATTTTACCATTGGTCCACATTTCCATTGAAAACTTGTAAAATGAGTATAAACATCAAGAACCTGCAAATTTTCAACAACAAAAAAACATACGACTCACATAGAAAACCTACAAAAGAAAAAGTTATAAATCTGCAAGCTTCCTCCTCATCTCCTGATAACCAAATTAGAAAATCTAAAAAGAAACCAGAAATTTAAAAATATATGTAAACAAACCAGACAAATCAAGAGAGACAAAATCTGAAATTATGGAGACAAAGAACATACCATAAACGCAAAGAGACTAATCCAGAATTCACTAACAAAATATAGAAGGGTATTAAGAGATTAAGTGACTTTCAAATCAAACCTATTCAACCAGCTTTGATTCTCAAATACATAGCATCTAATGGCTCTGCGAAGATCTCAATCTCTCAACTCCTTCACTGATATCGATTTTTTGATGATTTTGTGGAGAGTTTCATGAGGGTGTTTTAGAGAGTGCAGGAGGGTTTCAAGGAGGGAGAGATAAGGTTTTCAGAGACGAGGGAAAATCTGAAAATTTGTCCAGTGCAAATTCACTTAAGTAGCCTTTTTTTTAGCGTGTTTTAAAAGACGACGCTTGTTAATGAGAGATAAGGTTTTCAAAGACGGGTGAAAATTGAAAATTTGTCAAGTGCGAATTCACTTAAGCAGCCATTTTTTAGCGTGTTTTAAAAGACGACGCTTTTAAAAATAAAAAAAAATTGTCATCTTTACATATAATAGACAATGGTTTTTATAAAAAGAGTCATCCTTATATATAATAGACGACGGTTGTTTTATAAAAACCGCCATCTTTACATATAATAGACGACGGTTTTATAAAAAACGTCATCTTTACATATAATAGACGACAGTTTGTATAAAAATCTCATCTTTACATATAATAGACGACGGTTTTTATAAAAAGCGTCATCTTTACATATAATAGACGACGGTTTTTTTTATATAAAAAGCATCATCTTTACTTCATAATAGACGACCCTTTTTCAAACAAACCATCATCTTTACATATAATAGACAACACTAGTGGATACCACAAAATCTTATGTTATATTTAACGAAAGTATAAATAAACTCTTAATTGTTAGTGAATATATTGTTTTGATGGCATACGCATTTTAAGAAACTAGTTTCAACGCACCAAATTTTGAGGGACGAAACTCAATTCGTCATGCAAAGTCACTTTGAGCAACAAAATTTTGCGCGACGACGTATTGTCGTCGCACAAAGTGACTTTGCGCGACGAAACAATAAACTTCGTAACACAAAGTCCTTACAAAAATAAATAAAATAAAATAATTATATTTTAAAATCTTTGCATGACGTAATCCAAACATTTTGTCGCCTAAACCAATTTTTTATTTATTTTTTATTTTGTATGCATGACACTTCAGAAATTAAACAGTATATATATTCATTAAGTAGCTTTAAATTTATTATTTTAGATCGGATCGGATTCTTGTTAGAAAAATATATTATTGTAGTTTAGATTGGGTTTTTGTTAGAAAATATATATTTTAAATTGACGATCAAATTAGTTCATTGTATTCATATAGGGTCAAGGAGTGTAGCTGTAAAAAATCATCAAAATCAGAGTTAAAATAACTGTTAAATCGTGATTTTTCATTGATAACCGTCGAAAAGTTTTGTCTCATTACTTGATCTCTGAATGTTTATTTTTTCCGATATTTAGCGTATATGATCTTGAAGTATAAACAAACAATTTTGACGATTTGATCGTTGAAACTAGTTTCGTAGAATGCGTATACCATCAAAACAATATATTCACTAACAATTAAGAGTTTATTTATACTTTCGTTAAATATAACATAAGATTTTGTGGTATCCACTAATGTAAATATTTTAAATTGAAGATCAAATTCAGTCTTTGTATTTATATAGGGTCAAGAAGTGTAGCTGTAAAAAATCATCAAAATCGGAGTTAAAGTAACCGATAAATCATGATTTTTCATTTATAACCGTCGAAAAGTTTTGTCCCGTTACTTGATCTCTAAATGTTTATTTTTTCCGATTTGTGGCTATATGATCTTGAAGTATAAACAAACAAGTTTGACGGTTGGATCGTTGAAACTAGTTTCGTAGAATGTGTATGCCATCCAAACGATATATTCACTAACAATTAAGAGTTTATTTATACTTTCGTTAAATATAACATAAGATTTTGTGGTATCCACTAGTGTAAATATTTTAAATTGAAGATCAAATTAAGTCATTGAATTCATATAAGGTCAAGAAGTGTAGCTGTAAAAAATCATCAAAATCGGAGTTAAAATAACCATTAAATCGTGATTTTTCATTTATAACCATCGAAAAGTTTTGTCCCGTTACTAGATCTCTGAATGTAAATTTTTTGCGATTTTTGGGGTATACAATCTTGAAGTATATACAAACAAGTCTGACTGTTTGATCATTGAATGGTGTGTGTGTATATATATATTTATTTATTTATTAAGTAGCTTTAAATTTATTTATTTTGTACGTATAACACTTAAGAAATTGAATAGTATATATATTTATTAAGTAGCTTTAACCTTATTTATATTTTACATCGTAAAATAAAATTATTTTATTTTTTATTATTCATACCAATTATTTTTATAAATATTGTGCTACGAACCAATTTTTCGTCTCTCAAAAGTTTGCGCGAACAACAATTCGTCATGCAAAACTCTAAAAATTTGGGCGGGTACCAAAAATGGGATGCGAGACTTTAAAATTATTTTTAAAAATTTAGACTTTGCGCGACCAATATTTTTTGTTGCTCAAAACTTTGCGCGACCAATATATATTTTTCGTCGCGTAAAAATTTGGGCGGTACCAAAAATGGGACACGTGAATTTTTTATTATATTTTTTTTAAACTTTGCATGACCAATATGTATTTTTTGTCGCGCAAAAATTTAAAAATTTAGGCGGGTACTAAAAATGGGACTCGGGAATTTTATTTTATTTTATAATTTTTTTAGACTTTGCGACCAATATTTTTCGTCGCTCAAAACTTTGCGCGACCAATATTCCAATATTTTTTGTCACAATATTTTTCGTCGCCCAAAGTGATACGGTTTTTAAAACCAAAATAACTCCTCCACCATTTTCTCAATGTCTTTCTCTACTCTTACCTCTCATCTCTCTTTCCCTCTCCCCAAATCCCACCCATTCTTTCACTGTCACTCCTCTCACTTAATCTCTCATCTCTCTCTTCACTATCTCTCACTCTCACTCACTCTCTCATCTCTCTTTTGACTATCTCTCACTCTCACTCACTCTCTCATCTCTCTCTCACTATCTTCTCCAATTCTTTCACACTCACTTCTCCCTCTCATTCTCACTCATTCTCAATCTTGCCCAAAGGTATATTCTCTCCAAATTTTAAAGTTTTTTCATTAATATGTGTTTTTGGAGTTAGTTTTGAGTATGTGTGTGGTTTGGGGTTGAGTATAGGGTAAGGGTTGGAGTTTGAGTTGGATTTGTGGTATAACAATTTTAGGAGAGATTATGCCAATTTATTTTTATTTTTTTGTTATTTGACCATATTTGTTTTTTCATAGGGAATCATCAAGACTTTGATAGCTAAAGTTGAGGATTAGGAAGCTATCAAAACATATCCTCCGCCACTACTACCACAACAGGCTTGTATTAGGATTTTATTATTGTACTTTGTTAATTTATGTATAAATTTTGAATATTATATATATATTTATTGGATAATTTGATCACTATTTTTCATATGTAATTTTATTTTGAATATGTCAATTTAAATTAAAGTAATTAAAAAAATCATACAATTAAATTAAATTTAAAAAGTAAAAATTTGGGGAATAAATTAATATTAAAGAAATAATAAAACAAAAAGTCAAAAACCTTGCGCGACAAAATATTTCGTCGCGCAAACTATTAAATTAGTTTATTTTAATTAAAAAATTTTAAAACACAAAAAATATTTCGTTGTGAAAAACTCTAAAAATGATAATTTTATTTTATTATTTTAATTTTTTTTAAGACTTTGCGCGACCAATATTTTTTCGTCACGCAAAGTCATTTTGGGCGACCAATATTTTTTCGTTGCACAAAACTTTGCGCAACTAATATTTTTTCGTCGCACAAAGCCACTTTGTGCGACCTATATTTTTTCGTTGCAAAGTCTTTCTTTATGATCTTTGCGCGACGAAGTTTTTGTCGCTACTGAAATTTATGCGACTAAAATGTACGTTGCACAACAAAATCCTCTTCGTCGTACAAATTATAAAATGTAGTAGTGTACGCTGTCAAGACACATGTTTGTGCACTTAATTTCTATATAGACCAAAGTTTGTAAATTCTCTTGGGAAAGTTACAGATACAGAAATTAAAGAGTAATAGGACCATTTGTAGCCCACCAATCGAGTTGAAAAGTTGGATTATTAGGTGAAATTGTAAGAAATTTGTGACTACTCTTAGGAGAGGGTTCGAATATAGGACTTTAAATGTAAGATAACTACTTTTAACCACTTGAGATAGAAGTCCTTTTACATATAGAATGTTATATTTGAAAATGAAACACTAACAAATCATATGAGCTTGTCAACAATCTTGATGACCCTAACACTTCTTTATAATATTATAAGCACCAAGGATGGGAACTTCTCTTAATTTCTACGCAGTGCAAAAGACCACGGGATTGACGACCAATCAAGGATACAGATCTAGCATCATGACCGTGGGAAAAAAAGATGGTCTAACATCTGGTTTATCTACAACGTATGGTGCATCAATTTGACTTTTACATCAACACATAATTGCAAATTAGACAAGTACAAAACTAAAGAAGACAATCTAATTTCCTGCATTAACCGGATGGCATATCCACCTTTTGGTAAATGTTGCATGCATGGTGGTGGCAAACATGTTTAAAGGCAATTGATAATATGATAGAATTTGGATGTACGTGTATATTGCCTATTGGACCGATGGATATGAAGCATAGCACTACTTACAGGTCAGCCCAGTCTGGTCGTCTTTATGTATGGGGACGTAATTGCAAGATCCAGTGGTAAACGACAATTCAAGATGTTCTATCTCAATCAATGAGATTATGTATAGCCTCTTGGTATTTTTAATAAAAATTAGAATGTGGGCTCAATGAATGTAGCTTTGTTTGTGGATTCATACAATTTCTTTTAAGTAAGATTTTAACGAGACCACGTCATTACATTATCGAAAACTAGCTATTTTGGTTGTATTATCTAGTTTTAGTGAAGTTTTTAGTCCTTAAATCACAAAAATGGGTTATACGTAATTTCCTTTGTGGTCAAGAAAAATTGGCCACAAAAAAATAAAGAACGGTTTTGTGTTTCCACTACTATATCCACTTGTCAAAACTAAAGCAAACATATACGACTTTTGAGCACTGAGAAATTCATTTGAGACCGTGGAGATGTTCTCTGTTCCTATACGATTACAAATCATATGGGGCTCGCTAGATTCTTTTCAATCTCAAGAATTGATTGACTTCAGAAGGACTTTCCCACCTACACTGCTCACAAGTTTCCCAATTCCCATTGTCCGATTGACAAATTGTACAATCAATTGAAGATATCAGCCGAATTGGTTTGGTTTTTTCAACAACAGAACTAGTGGTGGTTAGATTATAAGGTCATCCAACGTAGGGTTCATTTACTCATAAAGCAACTTTGTTATGGACATTCTCGTTGCCTAAAAACAACTTCTTTCGCATAATTCTGGTAAAGTAACATCTTTATATCCTTCACAATTCCGTTATGGGCCTCGTACATTGAAAATAATACACAAGTGGGGTCTCAATTACTTTTTTCTTTTTCAAAATAAATAAAATGACAGCGTGATAATTAAAGGCTAACAAATGTAAACCCCAAAAGAAAGAAACTGAAATCTACCACGAAATATGAGAAAATCTCAAAAGTTATTAATTATGAAAATCAGAATAACAACCCTAAATACTACCTCAAATCCTAGAAGCTCTAAGAATCTAAATAGGAGTGAAAAATATAAAATATAAAAAATTCCATATTTATCTTCCATATGCAGCTGCTTAATTTTTGTTTTTTTTGTTTTTTTTTTTTTGTACAAGTAATTGGGGATGAGGGTTTACGCAAATATTCATTGGGTGCTTGGGCGGACTCAGGAAATTTTATAGGGGTGGGCTAATAATTTTTTTATGGGAGATCCATTGTATTACATTTTTTTTTTTCTTAAAAACATGTTTACATGGTTAATTGGCTATAGGCTATAGGTTTTTTTAATTTTATTTTTAAATATGCAAAAGAAATGAGTGGTAGCAACCTTTCTTCAATTAACAATTTTTTAATTTTATGGGAAGACATAGGGAGTGTAGTCATATAGATCTACAATTGCACAATCACAATCTACAAATATTAAACAAAACCAAGAGACAACTAGATTATAAAAGCAAAGATCAAATAATGAATAGATTAAATCAGAAAAAGGACGAGCCATCAATAAAATCCTAGCAAATTGCATAAGAAAAAAGACTCCAAAATTTAACACCTAAATCCTAATTCATAAAAAGCTAACAATAACAATTGAAATTGGAAATTAAACAAAAATTAAGAAAAATCTTATTAATATTAAAGAACCCATTAAATATAGGTTGGTATAATTTTAAACTCTACACACATGAGTGTAAGTAGAAGAACAAAATTGGCTGAGCTATACCTACTGGCTCAATATGCTTAAAGTTAAGCAACCATTCTATAAGCCCTAGGGTTCCTGCGCCATTGTCCCGAGGCAATAATAGAGCCGACATGTTTGAAAATTACTGAGCGATAACAATTAACATGTCGGCAGTGACGTTAACAATTTAAGGATCTTATCATATAATGTAGACTTTACTGCTATATGTTCACAACCGATCAAACGGACCACTAATAAATTATCTGCAAAATAAAACGCGGCATGCATGCATTGGTACTGTGATGTGATAAAATTTTGGCTCACCTGGTGGCTGTCAGGGAAAAAAGAGAAGGCACTCAGATGACTCGTATACAAATATTTCATGCCTTCAGAGTCTTCTCACCATGCTGACCAAATGCACATGCACGCAAGTGTTTCTTGGGCAAACTTGAAGGGCACTTTAGTTTTTATATATTATAATGACATCTCTAATTGAAAGCAATTTACATGATCGATCGTGTTAACAAGTTGCAATTAAATACAAATCCCAAGTGGGAAAAGGAGAAATCTCATTGTGGGCTAGCTAGCTAGTATTATTAATATATAATATAAAAAACAAAAAGAAATGAGCTAAATTAGCCGACCGTCCTTCCACTCAGCACAGTAGACACTTGAATCAAGCAAAAGCTGTGGACTGACGAACACAAAATCTGTGTTGTGTACGCTGAAAACAATATAATAGCTTTTGCCGAAAGTTAGATAATTTTGGATTAGAGTATAGAAGAAAATAATAGTGAGAATGAGAGTAGGATGAGATTGAGAGAGTGGATGGGTGGGGAAGATGGGAGAGAGGAGAAACAAAAATAAAAATAATTTGAATTAGATTTCAGTTTTTAGTTTTTGTTTTCACTTTTGTTATTCCTCTCTCTCATCATCTCTTCTCATATTCCCTCTCAATCTCATATTCACTCTCATTCTCACTTCTATTTTCCATCTTTTTTCTCTATACTAGTACAAAAAATGAAAAATAAAAACTAAAAATTAAAATTGAAATAATTATCAAACGGCGGGCTCTTAATGTTTATGATTTCTTGCCTTCATCCACTTCTTTTTTCTCTTGTTTTGTTGTTTTTCTTGGAGTTGTTCAAGCG
The DNA here is from genome assembly GCF_029339155.1 of Prunus mume. Taxonomy (NCBI): domain Eukaryota; kingdom Viridiplantae; phylum Streptophyta; class Magnoliopsida; order Rosales; family Rosaceae; genus Prunus; species Prunus mume. Next base: position 28,250,925 of record NC_142699.1, on the reverse strand, counting down.
CGAGTCTATTAATTATTCCAGTGCTATTTTTTATACCTTCTTTATAGTGCTTATTATCATCTCTTCCAAAAAAAGAAATTGGCTATGCTCAGCTACGCACAAAAAAAGAAAGTAATATTTTCTTCTTCTTTTTTTCTTACACATGCAAAAATAAGTTATTATAAATGATTTTCTATTTTTCGTAGTCTTTTTAAAAGTTAAAACACTATCTATAACCAGTGAGCTTGAAGTAGCTGCCCCAGATACTCCAGGTCACTGATATTTGTGCATGTGAGTTGTGAACACTCGGTCGTGCAAGCTTTCATTCAGGTCCCCACCAGGTATGAACATAGCAAATTGTCAAACTTTTTAACTCCGGAGGATCCAAATGGACCCCAATTCATTTATAAATTGTACCAACAATGCAAAACATCATTGAGTCCGCAGACTTCATTAAAAATTCCAAATGCAAAACGACACGTGTCACTACGACAGTGCTCCCATATTACTATAAAAAGCCACCGGCTTCTACTAGTTTCAAATCATCCCAAAGCTTCTAAGAGCCCAAAGATGTCTTCCAAATACTTGCTAGTGTTTCTTCTTGGAGTGGTGGCTTTCACCGCCACAACTCCTTCTCTTGCTGATAACCATGACCCAAAGCCACAAATCTACAAGCCTCCAACACAACTTAACAAGGAAGAGCCATTGCCATTTCCAGAACATAAGCCCCCAACCCAACAACCCAAGGGCAAAGGAGGAGAGAAGCCTCTACCAGTTGACAAGCCACCCCACAATGAACACCATTTGTTAGAGGTGGAGGGCCAATTTCCCAAGGGAGAAAAGCCACCAACCCCACTTGATGAGCACAAGCCATTCCTAGAGCCCAAGCCAGAGCCCAAGCCAGAACCAAAGCCAGCTTGATCAGCCTCCAAAGGGCAAGGGAGACAAGCCACCTCATCACGATCGCCATCTTGAACAGAATGTGGTGCCAGAGCCTGCCCAAGCCAGAGCCTGCCGAACCAAAGCGCTTGATCAGCCTCCTAAGGGCAAGGGAGACAAGCCACCTCATCAAGATCGCCATCTTGAAGAATGTGGTGCCAGAGCCTGCCGCCTGCCCGAGCCCAAGCCGTAACCAAAGCCGCTTGATCAACCTCCTAAGGGCAAGGGAGACAAGCCACCTCATCACGATCGCCATCTTGAATGAATGTGGTGCCGAGCCTGCCAGCCCAGCTAGAGCCCAAGCCAAAGCCGCTTGATCAGCCTCCCAAGCTAGAACCAAAGCCGCTTGATCACCTCCTAAGGGCAAGGGAGACAAGCCACCTCATAACGATCGCCATCTTGAATGAATGTGGTGCCAGAGCCCAAGCCGTGCCTGCTAGAGCCCAAGCCGTAACCAAAGCCGCTTGATCACCTCCTAAGGGTAAGGGAGACGAGCCACCTCATCACGATCGCCATCTTGAATGAATGTGGTGCTAGAGCCTGCCGAGCCTGCCGTAACTCAAGCCAGAGCCTGAGCCTGCCGAGCCTGCCGAGCCTGCCAGCCCAGCCGAACCTGCCGTAACCTGGCCGTAACCTGCCGCTTGATCACCTCCTAAGGGCAAGGGAGACAAGCCACCTCATCACGATCGCCATCTTGAATAGAATGTGGTGGCATCAAAGCCACCGAGGAAACTAAAGCCCTCAACTGGCCCTGTCAAGCCACCACACAAACTTCCATTTCCCAACTGAAACTGATCATCCATGCATGAATGACTAGCTTGCTAAGTTCATGTCATTAATAAGAGATGTGTTATGTGTGTTTGATTTCTTCTAATGTCACTGTGATGTACGGATCGGTTACGACTATAGTAGTAGTACTGTGCTTTTCTCATGTAAAGCATCCGGTGTCATTTGTGTTGTTATTATATATAAACTACGCTTTTCTTCCCCTTTTAATTTATGTTCTATTTTCTTCATAATATCTAAGTTTTTCAAATACAATTAAGTGATAATCTAAATTACAAGGAAGATGGAATTTCTCACGCACATACTACAAATGTGTCATAAGATCATTCGAACTTGAGATCATTGATTTACAAAACAAGGCCCTGTTAGCTTCTTCAAAATATCTTTAGCAAATAATATGACGCCAAGCAAATACTTTGTACAAAACAAGGCCCTGTTAGCTTCTTCAAAATATCTTTAGCAAATAATATGACGCCAAGCAAATACTTTGTACAATATTATTGACAAAGTACAATATTAATTATATCAATAACATGATTTCTAGATTGCTACTTCACGGGAATTGTTAGATAAATAATTAGAGTTTTATGGAATAATGGTGTGAAATCTAAATCTGAGTTATTTTTCTCATTCATTTAATCCCTATTCAAGTTTATTTGTATTTTCAATTTTTATGCTTTATTTAATTTTCTTTTCAACCAACAAATCAACTTTGAATCAATTAGGTTAGCAATTGAATTAATTTGGGTTGGATTAGTTTTCCATCATTTTCATATTGGAAGAAAATTGAGTATTAATTATAATACATATATTTCACATAGCTTGTTGGACCGTGTGTATTGAAGTCCAATATGTATAAAGCTATATGGGCCTTCTTATATTGTAAGATATCCATGAATTATGACATAAGATTAGCAATCCCTAAAATATAATAGGAAGGTTAGGGTTTTGTTATCAATATAAAAGGGCTAGTCCCTATTCTTACAATTACACGCTAAGATATTATCAGCCCTATTGAGATATTAGCATTTAGTATTGCAAAGATAGAAGACGGCTCCAGCAGACCTTCATGTCTTCTTCTTCTAATCCAGGTTAGTGCTCTTGATTTGTTATTAAGTTTATTGATTTATTCTAATGTGATTCATGGTGATGTTGTTCTATTGATTTCATTTCATGAAATATTTAACATTTCACACTCTCTGTGGGGACGACCTCACACTTATACACGTCTATTCTACAGTCAATTCGTGCGCTTGCGAGTGTAGGTGGACTACAAGTTAAACTAGTTGTTCATCTTTCCACTCAGCACACTAGACACTAGAATCAAGCAAAAGCTGTGGACTGACGAACACAAAATCTGTGTTGTGTACGCTGAAAAGAATCTGATACAAGTATACTTTCGTTTATGCTATTATAGCTTTTGCCAAAAGTAAGTTAATTTAATGTTTATGATTTCTCGCCGTCATACAATACTACATGTTGGATAACATAAAATAATATATGCATGCATGCTTACTTTTGATACCATCTCGTACTATTACAAAAGCGGTCTACAATATAGTCGGTAAACATATGATCCAACAAAAAGAAATTATAGTCGGTAAACATGATATGAATAATGAATATAAAGTTCTCTTTTCTTTGATGGGCAGAACTAAGGGGGTGATCTTTCTTTTTTCTTTTTCTTTTTTTGTTTCCCTTTGAGTTGTTCATACATGAGATTTTTTTTAAGATTATGCATTTGTTCCTATTTCTCGTGCTTAAATTTTAGATAATATTGATTATTTCAATGCTATCTTTTGTACACTTTTGTGGTGCTTATTATTTTTAAATAAAGCATGTTTTTCAAAATAATAATAATAATAAAATAGTTATGTTAAACATGTTTTATGCTATATAAGCCCTCATTTAGTTATTGGTGTAATGTTTTGTTTTTATTAGATTTCACTTAGAGCGAAGACCTAACTATTTTCTTACTGTAAAATCACTAATTTTTCGTACAAGCTTGTGTCTTACTGTGCCTATGAAAAAATGTGCAAGAAGGCAGCTAACTCACACACCCAAGAACAAAGTGACGAAGTTCAGATAGAATGCAGAGGAAAATCGGTGATGATGAATGTATAGCTCTATATACATATGGAGAACTTGACTTTAAAGGATAATTAGGTATATGAATTTTGGTGTATTATTGTAATTAGGCTTGCAGCTTGCAGCTAGCAACCCTAGAGTAATTTCATTTTTTAGATTTTATTTTGTTCTATTGTTCTCTTGATATTCTATTTATGAAAGAAACAATATTTGAGTGTATATATATATATATATATATATATGTATGGTGTGGGTAATAGCATATTTGAGTATAGATTTCTGATACCACTGGAAACAAGAAAAGAAGAAGCTAAAATGTAAAATTACTATGTCAGTTTTAGAGTTAATAACAATCGTCTCAGAGTTAATAGACGACAGTATTTAAAGAAATTGTCGTCTTTACAATTAATAGACGACGGTTTTTTAACAAATCTGACGTCTTTCGATATAATAAACAACGGTTCTATTAGACAAACCATCGTCTTTAATAGACGACAGTTTTGAGTAAAAGTGTCGTCTTTACAAATAATAGACGATAGTTAATCACCGTCGTCGTTTAACACCAAAAGATGGTGGTTGATTTAACAACGATTTTCAAAGACACCGTTGTCTATTACAATTTTTGTAGTAATCTCATTAAAATTATATTAGTTTTTTTTTTTTTGACATATCAATTTCTTATTATTTTCATTAATAAATAAAAAAACTATGGAATTTCACTAAAACACCCAAAATGGAGGCTGAAATTATAAAAAAACCCAACACCCAAAACACTTTATAAACACACCCAAAACTCATCATTACACACACTCAAAACTCATTTATAAATACACCCAAAAAGTTGACTTTGGAGTTGATTTTGGGTGTGTTTCTATGTTTAAATAATGCTTGGGTTTTTTTATAAATACATGTCTAGGATTGGGTTTATTTATAAATTTGTAAAAAAACTAACCATACTGGATTAGAGACTCTTTAGTTTTCACGTTGTTTGTCGACCTCCCCCAATTCCATCTCTCCCTACTTCCTCTCCTCTCCATTGACGGCACTCTGCCGGACCTATGTAGCCGATCCATTGCCTCTTCGCTGCTGCAAGGCTCTCTCCTCCTTGGCTTTTTGGTCAGTACACATGTTATAACAACTACAAATCTGCTTGATCAAGACCCATATCATGATCAACATCATCCGTCCCTCAATGATTTACAAAGCAATGCCCTTGTTAGCTTCTTTGAAATTTCTTTAGCAAATAACATGACGCCACGCAAATACTTTGTACAATATTGTTGACAGAGTACAATTTTAATTATATCAATAACATTGTATCAAGTGTTGTAAATTGGTGTACTCGTACCGTATTAACAATAGTTGATTATTAATGACACTATGTATGTCAGTGTGATATACAATATCATAAACTTATTAATGACACTATGTCAGTGTGATATACGGTAACACTAAATCAGTAGAGGAAAAAATCAAATTAAAAGACGCGGTCTAAAGTTAGTGGAACGTGGTATAGATTATGTTAATAATTGTAATATTAGTCTCTCTGCACGCTCTTCCGCGCCCGTAAGAGGCTTTTTTTAAAAAAAATTTAAATTGTTTTTAGAATTTTTTTTTATTTTTAAAAAAGGGTAGTTGTGTTCCATAAAAATAGGATTCATTATCTGAATTTTCTTTTAATTTTAATTTTTTTAATATGAAAAATGTGAATTTACCATATTATTCTCATTTAATTAATAATTTCAATTCTTAATGTTTGTATTAACTAAGGGCATTTTCTGATATTTTGAATGTTTCACCATTCTCTGCCTTTTGCTTTATATATATAGATAATTATTTGTCCATCAAAAGATGAAATAGTGAGGTTGGGCCTTGAAGTAAGGAAAATGCGAGCTCCTTTTTCTCTAAAATTTTGACACCTATCTAAATAATACTTTTCAATCTTAATCAAAATCACTAACCGAGCAAAAAATACCAAACTTTTCATCCATTTTTCTTTTTCTATATGTTTCCATAATTCGGTTAAATGAAATACCATCTTTTCTCAACCAAAAAAAAAAACAATACATTAATTTCAAATCTTCTAGGAAGAAAAATCTGCAGTATGCTTTTGTTGCAATTTCAAAGCTGCTTATGTTTTTTTCTGCCGTCATCAACTTCAAAGCTATGAAGAACCTTCTGAATCTCATCCCATATTAGGAAAGATGAACGATTTTGGTTGGTTACAAGGGATTTGCTTTGGTAGCTATGTGGTGGTTCTTCCTTGAGATAATTTGGATCTATTTGGCTGTGAAGAGAAGATTAAAAGTGAAGAAGAAGAGCTATTACGATGTTTATATTTATTGGGGTTTTTTTAATAAGACTTGACAGTGTTAGAGTTATGTCAATTATTTAGACAGGTGTTAAAATTTTAGAAAAGAAACACAATGTGGGACATGAAAATTGGGGATAACGGTAAGTGTATGTATTTTGTGATTTTCTTTTGGCTTTCCTTGACAATTTTGTAATAGGACGATCATTGTAATTTCCCAAGCTCTAAGTTTAGATTAAGAATTACTTCTCTACGTGTTCTTATCTAGCTACATTATGATGGACAACATTGTGTTTGACAAAGGTAAGTTTTGCATTGCATTAACCTATTCCTGAAGATTATGACTAGTCATCCTTTCTCCGTATGACTAGTCATCCTCCATATGACTAGTCATCCTTCCTCCATATGAGTAGTCAACCTTTGCGTTAGTAAAGTTTTCCAGGTCATTGTTTTCAACTGGATCCTACCCACTTTTTTGTCATATTCTACAAAATCCTTTGTTGTCTTATATTATTCTAACCTAGGAATTTTTGTGTAAAAACGCATGCATTCCTCATTTGGTAGCCGTCACTTTTGTAGACAAGTTTTGGAAAGTTTCTTTGCAAACTTTCTCTTCTTCCTCAAGTGTAACCTTCATTTTTCATCTTTGAGTTTTCCAAATGGTTTCTTTTTGAAAAACTGCATTTGAAATATGAAAACCTCATCTTGCTATATCAAACACTCTCTCATATATATCTAGGTCATATTCAAGATTGATTTATTCAAGAGTATGGTTTATTGAAGAAATTGGTCATTCTCATTTGAATCCAAATTTTGGTTTCTGTCTGAGTTAGAGCTTGCAAGCTGGTGTCATGGGATGAATGAGTTGGAAAAAGAGCTGTCATTGCCATGAAGAACTAAGCTTCAAGCTTTACTAAGTTGGAGAAGAAGATTGCATAAAGAAAGTATAGCTCATCTTCCTAAATAGATCTAAATTTTTCTTGAACTTGCTTGTGTTCATTTGTAAGAATATTTTTGCCTGGTCAGTTGATAATCCCTAGTTTTTCCCAATAGTGGGTTTCTGGGTGAACAATTTATGATTGCATCTCTATAATTTTTCTGGGTTTGTATTCTTGATGGTTGACTAGTCATCGTATGAATTCTGGGTTTGTGTTCTTGGTAGTTGACTAGTCATCATATGAATTCCGGGTTTGTGTCCTTGTAGTTGACTAGTCATCATTATCTGCTGTTTGGTGTTTACTTGATTATGATGATTTCACACACTTTCACCATAGTTGTTGCTAGCACAGGAAATGCCTAGATTGACAGGTCTTTATGAGTGCCTAGGTTGTCACTAGTAATCTTCTAGGGTTGTAGGTACATTGTGGCATGGTATGAGTGTATTCTTGATTGTGGTTGTTCATGACTAGCAGTTGACTAGTCATAAGTGTTTTTGGTCAAGGTCTAAAGTGTGTGAAGATTGTTACGTTTTGTTTAAGTGTCGTAAAATTTACCCCTCGTCACCTAAGTACCAATTTCAATAACAAATCATGTCCCCTTTAAATCACATCTTTAGACAAATTTTAAAGAGGAATAGGAAAAATTCAACTCCAATCATGCTCCTTATCCACTTCCTAAAATAGGGAGACCTATAGGAGCTCCTAAATCCAAGAAGAGAGAAAGTACTCATATTGGTTATCTATAAATAATGCTACTTTATGAATACTTTAAACTTGTTGTCCACCTGAATGTGTTGTTTTAAATTTATAATACTTGTGTGAAAATGATGGAAAACTAATCCAACCCAAGTTAATTCAATTGCTAACCTAGTTGATTCAAAGTTGATTTGTTGGTTGAAAAGAAAATTAAATAAAGCATAAAAATTGAAAATGCAAATAATAACTAGAACGGATTAAATGAATGAGAAAAATAACTAAGGTTTTAGATTCCACGCCATTATTCTATATAACTCTAATTATCTATCTAACAATTCTCTGGAGTAGCAATCTGGAAATCAATTTATTGCTTTCTCAAGATATATCAATTAAACATGCATTTTAATGAATCTTATATAAAATCCCTTCCCTTCATAAGTACAAATTTTGAGCATCCTATGTGAAAAAGATTATTTAACTACAAATGATCGAAAAAATTTGTATACTTGTAATACAAACCAAGGATGCATTAATAGATTAACTTAAATTCTGAACTACCACAAATACATGATCGAAGTGGTGAAGCGAAATTATAAACATTGAAGAATATAATAGTTGGGAATTGAAAGATAAAAACTAGAACTTTATTTCATAATGGTTTTTCCCCCTCAACCTTAATCGAGGAGTTTAGCTAGATATAAGTGAAAATAAAAACAATATGAAAACTCAAAGAAGAAATAAAACTAAAACATGGAAGAGAAGAAGAAGCTGTATCATCAATCCCTTGGATCCTTGCCTCACGACTCCCCAAGATTCTCTCCAATTATATTGGCATTTTCCTTATCCCTATAAACTAGCTGAAAACTTAAAAAAGAAAAACTAAAATGGTAGATGCCCCTGGTTTCTTGCCTCTCTGCTCCCCAGGGTATTTTCTCCACTGAACTACACTATCTCTATTTGGTGCCCAAATTCTGCACACTTCTTCCATTGCATTGCTCTCTATTTATAGAGGAATGAGATCCTCTTGCAGCTGCCATTAACCCATCACCAACGTGGGTTATATTACATTAACATCTCTTTATTCCTTCTTCTTTTGGCTGACCACAAATACCCATGCTTTCCTTTGCTTTCTTCACGTGTAAGCTGCAGCTCAACATTCTTTCTCATTATTTTCAATTTCATTCTTCTTTTGGTTGATGTACATCATATTCCTTCCAATTAGTCTTCAACTTGCTGCTGCATTCCTCTTTCTTTTCTTCATCTTTCTCTGCTCATCACGTGTAGACACACTAGTAAAAAAAAACCTTGTAAGACCAAACTTTGCGTGATGAAAAACTATTCGTCGCTCAATGTCACTTTGTGCGACGAAATTAAAAACTTCATCGCTCAAAGTCTTGCATGACCAAAATTTGCCCGACAAAAAACAATTCGTGACTTTGCACGACGACAATACTTCGTCTCTCAAAGTCTTGCGCGACCAAATTTGCGCGATGAACTTTTGCGCGACGACAATGCTCAAAGTGACTTTGCGCGACAAAACAATAAACTTAGTAGCACAAAATCTAGCGACGAAGTGTGTTTTGTCGCGCAAAGTCTTTACAACAATTTTTGTTAAAAAAAATTATTTTTAAAATCTTTGCATGACGTAATCCAAACATTTCATCGCCTAAACCAATTTATTTTTGTTTTTTATTTTGTAGGCATAACACTTAAGAAATTAAATGGGATATATATTTATTAAGCAGCTTCAAATTTATTATTTTAGTTCGGATCATATTTTTGTTAGAAAAATATATTATTGTAGTTCGGATTGGGTTTTTGTTAGAAAATATATATTTTAAATTCATGATCGAATTAGTTCATTGTATTCATATAGGGTCAAGGAGTGTAGTTGTAAAAAAAAATCATCAAAATTGGAGTTAAAATAACCATTAAATAATGATTTTTCATTTATAACTGTCAAAAGTTTTGTCTCATTACTTGATCTCTGAATGTTTATCTTTTCCGATTTTTGGCGTATATGATCTCAAAGTATAAACAAACAAGTTTGACTGTTGGATCATTCAAACTAGTTTCGTTGAATGCGTATGCCATCAAAACAATATATTCACTAACAATTAAGAGTTTATTTATACTTTCGTTAAATATAACATAAGATTTTGTGGTATCTACTAGTGTAAATATTTTTAATTGAAGATCAAATTCAGTCATTGTATTCATATAGGGTCAAGGAGTGTAGCTGTTAAAAATCATCAAAATCGGAGTTAAAGTAACCGTTAAATCGTGATTTTTCATTTATAACCGTCGAAAAGTTTTGTCCCGTTACTTGATCTCCGAATGTTTTTTTTTCTTCAATTTTTGGCTTATATGATCTCGAAGTATAAACAAACAAGTTTGACGGTTGGATCGTTGAAACTAGTTTCGTAGAATGGGTATTCCATCAAAACAATATATTTACTAATAATTAAGAGTTTATTTATACTTTCGTTAAACATAACATAAGATTTTGTGGTATCTACTAATGTAAATATTTTAAATTGAAGATCAAATTCAGTCATTGTATTCATATAAGGTCAAGGAGTGTAGTTGTAAAAAAATTTCAAAATCAGAGTTAAAATAACCATTAAATCGTGATTTTTCATTTATAACCATCGAAAAGTTTTGTCCCGTTACTAGATCTATGAATGTTTGTTTTTTGCAATTTTTAGGGTATATGATCTTGAAGTATAAACAAACAAGTTTGACGGTTGGATCGTTGAAACTAGTTTCTTAGAATGCGTATGCCATCAAAACAATGTATTCACTAACAATTAAGAGTTTATTTATACTTTCGTTAAATATAACATAAGATTTTGTGGTATCTATTAGTGTAAATACTTTAAATTGAAGATCAAATTTAGTCATTGTATTCATATAGGGTCAAGGAGTGTAGTTGTAAAAAATCATCAAAATCGGAGTTAGAATAACCGTTAAATCATGATTTTTCGTTTATAACCATCGAAAAGTTTTGTCTCGTTACTTGATATCTGAATGTTTGTTTTTTGCGATTTTTGGGGTATATGATCTTGAAGTACATAAAAATAAGTTTGACGGTTGGATCGTTGAATGGTGTGTGTGTATATATATATTTATTTATTAAGTAGCTTTAAATTTGTTTATTTTGTAGATATAACACTTAAGAAATTGAATAGTATACATATTTATTAAGTAGCTTTAACCTTATTCATATTTTAAATCGTAAAATAAAATATTTTTTATTATTTATTATACATAACAATTATTTTTATAAATATTGCACTACGAACCAATTTTTCGTCTCTCAAAAGTTTGCGCGACAACTCTAAAATTTGGGTAGGTACCAAAAATGGGATGCGAATTTTTTTAAGACTTTGTGAAACCAATATTTTTACAAAACTTTAAAAATTTGGGCAGGCAACAAAAATGGGACACGGGAAAATTTTATAAATAAATAAAAAATTTAGACTTTGCGCAACCAATATTCGAATATTTTTCGTCACGCAAAACTTTTAAAATTGGGTGGGTACCAAAAATGGGACGTGGGAAAAAAAAAATTTAGACTTTGCGTGACCAATTTTTTTCATCACGCAAAACTTTGCACGACCAATATTTGAATATTTTTGTCACGCAAAACTTCAAAAATTTGGGCGGATACCAAAATGGGACGAGGGAAATTTTTTTAATAATTTTTTTTAGACTTTGCGCAACCAATAATCCAATATTTTTCGTCGCGCAAAGTAATACGGTTTTTAAAATCAAAATAAATCCTCCACCATTTTCTCAATGTATTTCTCTACTCTTACCTCTTCTCTCTCTTTCCTTCTCCCCAAATCCCACCCTTTGTCTCCCACTCACTCCTCTCACTTAATCTCTCATCTCTCTCTTCACTATCTCTCATTCTCACTCATTCTCTCATATCTCTTTAACTATCTCTCACTCTCACTCACTCTCTTATCTCTCTTTTCACTATCTCTCACTCTCACTCACTCTCTCATCTCTCTCTCACTCTCTCGTCTCTCTCTCATTATCTTCTCTAATTCTCTCACACTCACTTCTCCCTCTCATTCTCACTCACTCTCAATCTTGCCAAAAGGTATATTCTCTCCAAATTTTAATTTTTTTCATTAATATGTGTTTTTGGAGTTAGTTTTGAGTTTGTGTGGGGTTTGGGGTTGAGTATAGGGTGAGGATTGGAGTTTGGGTTGGATTTGTGGTATAACAATTTTAGGGGAGATTATGCCTTTTTTTTTCTTTTTTTCTTTTTTTGTTATTTGACCATATTTGTTTTTTTGTAGGGAATTGTCGAGACTTTGACAGCTAAAGTTGAGGATTAAGAAGCTATCAAAACATATCCTCCGCCACTACCATCACAATAGGCTTGTATTAGGATTTTATTATTGTACTTTGTTAATTTATGTGTACATTTTGAATATTATATATTTATTTATTTATTGGATAATTTGATCACTAGTTTTCATATGTAATTTTTTTTTATTATGTCAATTTAAATTAAAATAATTAAAAAATCATACAATTAAATTAAATTTAAAAAGTCAAAAAGTCAAAATTTGAATATAATTAAATTAATATTAAAGAAATAATAAAACAAAAAGTCAAAAACCTTGTACGACAAAATATTTTGTCGAGCAAACTATTAAATTAGTTTATTTTAATTAAAAAAATTTAAAACACAAAAAATATTTCGGCGGGTACCAAAAATGGGACGTGGGAATTTTTTTTAGCCTTTGCACGACCAATACTTTTCATCGCACAAAACTTTGCTTGACCAATATTGTTTCGTCATGCAAAACTTTGCGCAACCAATATTGTTTCATCGCACAAAATTTTGCTCGACCAATACTTTTCGTTGTGCAAAACTTTGAGTGACCAATATTGTTTTATCGCCCAAAGTTTTGCGTGACGAAAAGTATTGGTTGATCAAAGTAGATTTGCGCGACGAAGAATATTTTTCGTTGCGCAAACCCTTTCTTCACGAGTTTTGCGCGACGGATCATGCGCGACGAAATTTTCATCATGCAGATTTTGTGCGACGAAATTGTACTTTGCGCAACAAATTTATTTCGTCGCGCAAAGTGTTTTTTGTAGTAGTTTATTGGCATTTGAATTTCATATCTTTTGTCAGCCAATATCATTCTTTATACTTTTTCCTATTCTTTTTCATTTGTTGCTGCACACATTACTTTGGCTTTGGCTGCTCACGCACGTGGGTTTTCTTCCTTGGTCAGAAGGTGTAGCAAGTCTTGCCATCTTTTTTAATTCCTATTGCCTTTCATTCGCTGCACACATGAATGATTTCCTCTAGCTGCTGGCTCCCCAAAGTTGCTGCCATGTGCAAATTCAAGAATAATAAGCACTAAAATATCCTCTCTCTTTTTATTGAAATCTTCCAAACACCCCAATTGACAAAAACAACATAATTAAAGTAAGCTAAATAAAATGCTAGTAAGAGTAATTTTAGGGAAGACAAGTATGTATTAAAATGCTCTTATCATTAATGAATTAAATGTGTTACCCTTATCTTCAATTGTTGAACAACACTGAAACTTCTCTACCGACAAAGATGATTTTAGGAGATTTGCTATATCATTATCATTTTTCAATACCCATGATTTCATCTGTTTATGACCATATATATGCTAATTAAGCCACGATTCGATCTGATTTTGGGAGTTCTAGGATTTGCAGTCGGATTTTATGCAACTCCAACGGTAGGTGATTTATTGCTACGCAAAAGAGATAGCAAAGTAAACCCTAGCCAAAACCCTCCCTCTTTCTCCTTGCCGACAACCACCCTTTTCCCATCTATTTCCCTCCATTTCATCCTCTCTCCTTCTCTTTCCACTTTCCTAGGGGCTTTTGCTGGCCCTTCTATCCCCTTCCCCTTCTCCTCCCAAATCTACTTAGATCTTGGGTTTTTAGCTTTGATATGTTTGGATCTAGATTTGTTTGTTTTATTTAGTTATTTTTGCAGTGGTGTAAGTGGCTGGTGTTGTCTCTATCTCGATGGAGACGGCAGTAGTGGCGCTGGATTTGATCTCTTTTAGGGAGCGCTGTGATACCTGGTGGCTGATGTTTTGTCTATGTTTTGATGGCGGCGACAGTAGCGACACTGATGGTAGTTGTTGGGATGTGATTTTGTTTTGCTATCATTTTCCATTGTTCTGTTGCTCCTTTGCAGCTCGTCTCTGCTCTACGTTGCTCGAAGACCTATGTTTGGTCATAGGAGTTTCTTTGTCAGGTTCTAAGTTGAGTTGGGGTGCTTTTCAGGGGCCTCTCTTGTTATTTTTTTGTGCTCTTCCTCCGTATGCTCTCTTGGGTTTCTATCCTTGATGTGTTTTTGTGGTTCATGGGCAGTCAAAGGACTAGTAGTTTTTCTCATAGAATGCTTCTTTTGATAGTTGGGTCCACTCTGTTGGTGTTTAGTTGGATTTTTTTTCTCTGTTCTTGTAACTGTTTTGTGGTCATGGTCAAACTCTCTTGTTAGTCATTGACATGTGTGGTATTCTTTCTTATCTTCTTATCCTAGGGTTTATCCCAAGTGGTTTTCCTAGGAAAGTTTTAATGAGGCTAATGTATTAATGTCAGTCTTTATATGCCGTTTTGGCTTATGAATGAAATCTTTTTCTTTTAAAAAAAAAAAACAGTAGGTGATTTATTGACAGGCCGACCAAAAAACTGGCAAGAGAAAGAGACGAACATAATAGAACATCAATAAAAGGCTTAACCCTATTATGCAAACTAAATAAATAAATAAAGACTTAACCCTAAATTGTTTGTTGAATTAATAATATATTATATTAATTAATAATAATAATAATATATTAAATACCTTTTATCACAATTTATTAACGTGTCAGCTTATGTGGACTGCCACATCATGTGTTATAGGATTGTAGTATAAAAATATAGTAAGTGTAGCCTTACTCTTTCTTTAAACGATGATTACTATATTAAAATGAGTAATGCTACACTTACCACATTTTTATCCCACATTTCTATACCACATGATGTGACATGTCCATATCATACACCACATCAGTTAAATTAATGAAGTGTATTTTAATAAAGAAAGTTTAATCAACATTTTTTTTAAGTGTTAATAAATCATAAAAGAAAAGAAAATATTAAATAATTTTAATTGATGTGGCTGTCCAACTCATTTGCCACATAAGGTGGTATGGAAATGTGGTATACAAATGTAGTAAGAGTAGCATTATTCTATTAAAATACACACTTGTTGTTTTATAAGGTGTTGACGAAACAACAGGAAATATGAATTTGAAGATAATAATAATTCTCAACATAATTTTAATAATCAAATACAATTACAAATTTACATGAAATTAATGTAAATCAACAAACACAAGTAGAAATACTGACAACTTTAGCGATTGAGGCTTGGAAAAATTACAATGTCCTAAAGACAGATTTCACCCCTGCCCTTGTGCTCGCAGTTCTATAGGCGTTCATCTCCCAGGATTCAACAATCGATAATCCTAAATTGAAGCACTTCAATTTAAGACTTTAGGACTCTGGTGAACTAATTATATATTTGTACTCTCAAGACAAAACTAGGAAGAATTTAACAATAGAGTATTAGGGATACTCTTTGTTTTTCATGGGTAAGAACTCTCTTCATTCTATATGGCAAGTAGGTGAGGGTGTTTGGTTAATATAAAACTCATTACACCTCTAATTGAAACATAAGTAGCTTTTCATTTGAAAAGTTACACACAACTCTATTGAAACAAGACCACTTGATCATTTGAATCCCATCATTTAAGAAGTAATAACTGCACTTGAAAGGATAACCAAGTGCAAAACAAATACTAAGACACACAACACTTATTTTTCATTCACTATAGAAATTAAATATTATTAAATAATATAAAATTTCCAACAATCCTCCACATGAATGCAAAATTGAGAAGAAATTGAGAGTACTAGTGGAAAAGAGATGCATCTGAAGAGGTGTCTTTTGGACTTGAACCTATCATAGTGAATACCTATTGGATTTACTTGGTGATGCAATGGATATAATGAACTTGAATTGTTCACTACAGTAGTAAACCGAGATAATAGGTCACACATTTCCAATCCTAATGTATTATGGTTCATGCGGTTGTATTCATTTTGGTCCTGAACAATTCCCGGATTCATGAACAGAAAAACTTGCAACTGACAAAACTTGCAATTGAGGCAGAAAAACAGAAAGAAAAATAAATGCAGAAAACAAAATCCAAAAGGAAAAAACAACAAAGAAAAACAATGCCCTATACTAAGAGGATGTGGCCATGGAACAGAAGATGCCCATAACCAAACCTGAACCGTAGTCCCAATTGCCATCATTGGCAACTCGTCGTCGTGTACATTGCCATCAGAGATCCGAACACTTGCATCACTGTGTACACGGCCATGGGTCACATAAGCTACATCTTCTCTTTGGTCCTTACGCGCCAATCAACAGTAGATCTACCATAACAAAATAACAACACTTCAAAGAGTAACCCAACAAGAATGAGGAGCATCCAAAGCAATTTGTGAAAGAGACAATAGATCTTTCAAAGGAAGACCATATAGACATTAATTTCAAGTTAAATTTATTTTTTATGTGCTTATCACAATGATAATTAATTATGTTGTCTTACTTTCATTGGTGTTCACTTGAAATATATATATATATATATATGTGTGTGTGTGTGTGTCTGTGTGGGGATATGCTTTCACTTCATAATTAACCACTAATAGGGTGGATATCAGTGGGTTTGGTCAGTCTAACCCTTAGAGCAACTCCACCTATTTGTCCTTAGCCATGGCAAGAGGGGAGCTAGGACAACTACTATTCACACGTGAATAGTAGTTGCCCTTGCAAATAGTATTTTCCATTTCCACCCGTTGTCATGGCAAAGGGCAATTACTATTCATTTTTTTAATTTTTTTCACAACCCTTTTTACCACAATAATTAATTTGGATAATATTTTAGGATTAGATTTTAGGGTTCCTACATGTCAATACTATTCATATCTCATAATCAGATAAAATTTTCAATTTCAAATTTCAGATAAATTATATAAAAAAATTGGCTGGTATTTATAGAAAAAAAATTCATTAATTTGTGGGTATTTTTTAAAAAAATTTCCTAATTTTTTCCAATATTTTATTGTAAAAAAATTGGCTGCCGTTGGATTGGAGGAAAAATCAGATCGGAGAGCCCAGACGCCACGTGGCAACAGGGAAAAAATCAAATCGTGGGGTAGCGATCAGAGCAGGGGGATCAGCGATATTGTAGCGGGAGTAGTGTAGCATCGACGCCTCGCTTTTGGACCTCGGCTGAAGCCGCCGGCCACCCGAGTTGGTGGGTCTCACACCTCCCTCGAGCTCTGTCCGGAACACCACCTCGGGCTCCCCCGTTGGAGTTGGTCTTAGAAGCGTCAATCGAACATCGATTCAAATTAGATCAGTTCTTTGGAAATACACGCTGATAACAAATCCAACCGGACCAAAAATGGTAGGTTCGCAAGCTTTTGAGCTTGGGCGGCAATATTTAGAGGAAAAGTTACTTATATGAGATCCTATGCAACCAGTTATGGACTAATGGTGTAGAATCCATGAATGAGAACAAGACTCTTGTAAAAATCAATTAAAAACTAAATAAAAATATAGCCGATCTCTGGTTCGAATTTGAGAAGCTTAAAGTCGTGAATTGAACCAGCTCATACATACTCGGTTCAATTTTTTGTTACAATTATATTATTATTATTATTATTATTATTTTGGTTTATTTGGCTCGAACCAACGCAGTTCACTGATTTACCAGTTAAAAGTCACATCCTTTACCAGAAGTTAGGGCGGGCTAACTTTTTTCTTTTTCTAGGCAGTAATCTTAGTTAGAAAATCAAACAGGAGTATTTAGCTTGATTTCCACAAGAAACTACCATAAGCTCAAAACAATTGAAACCAAACAGGAGTACATGGTACTGGCATTGGCATCAAAACGTCAGGAAAAACGAGTGGACACTGGCAATTGAAAGCCAGAATTAGATTGAATTTTTCAAACTATGCCATTGAATTATTTGGGACATATGGACAAGTAACATATACTGACAAGAAACATTGTATAACTAGCTAATTCAGTTTTCTTACAATCATTCATTCAATTTCATTAAAATTATTGTAAAAATTGAAAAATTGCATTAACTATCTCAATGTCATTGTCGTACCAATAAATTCCAGTGATGCTATTTAGACACACAAAATTGACCACATTAGTCGACCACCTTATGTGGTGGCTGATGTAGTCATATTATGTCAATTAATGAATATTGTCATGTGTATTGATTTTTATTTATTTCTCATAGCAATAATTCTGAAGATCAAAATAATTATATTATATTAAATTAAAATTAACCCTAGCCTCCCTGGGTTTGTAGCCTCTCGTTCGTTATGAACTATTCATCAAGTCTCCAACCCTCCCTTCCTCCATCAAATCTACTCATCCCCATCCTCCATTACACCAAAAAATAAGAAATGAATTATTAAAAAGGGAACACAGAGTAAACAGAATGACAAATTAACGGGAAGTGAGCCAAAGGGTACTTACAATGAGAGGCTACAATCCCATGGATACGCTAGGATTAATTTTAATTAATTTAATATAGATTTTTTGGCTTTCAGAATTATTGATATAAGAAATAAATATAAATAAATACACATAGTAATATTCATTTATTAACACGGCATGACCACATTAGCTGCCACATAAGATGGTCGGCTAATGTGGTTAGTTTTGTGTGTCTAAATAGTATTACTTAGAACATCTGCAATCATGCTCCCTATTTTTTAGTTAAAATTTAGCTAAAAACACATAAAACTAATTTTAGAAGTTCTCTATAAAATTTGAACTCTAATCATACTCCATAGTTTAGGGAGTCATAAATACTATAGTTATTTTTTAATTCAATATGATTGGTCCATCTCTATAAAAAAAATATTTTAAAAAATAATTAGCATTAATTAAAAGATTAAACTATGCGGATTTTGAGCCTCTGCATTTAGATAGTGTGCATCTACCCATCGTTCCAATAATCTAATGAATTAAGATAGGACACATTTGGAGCTTCATCAAAATAAAGGATACCCAAGTCTAAGTTGTAACTCCAATTTGCCAAACCACACACAATTTCATTCTCTGTAAATATGAAGGAGAGTGCAACTATTTGCAAATTGTTGCATGAGAGCACAGCAAACATTAATCAGGAAAGCAAGGGGGTGGTGAGCCAGACCATCAATATTCTTGACTAGTGGGACAACCACAGCAGCATCCATTTCAATAATAAAGCAGGTTATACCTTTAGTCAGAGCAAGCTTAAGGCCAAAATATAACCCCCAGATTTCAGCATCCAAGATATGTCCCTGGGCAAGGTTCACTGAAAACCCACCAATCCGCCACCAGAAGCGTCACGAATCACATCCCCAGCCCCAATACATCCAGAGGAAGTGCACCTACCCATCAACATTAAGATTAAACTGAGCAGGGCGAGGAAGTTTCCAAGAGATAAAAGAATGCACCTTATCCACCTTAATCACAGCAGCAAGGGAGGCCTGAACCCATCCCTTAGCAGCAGAGAGAATAATTATAGTAAAAAGGCAAAAAAATCATCCAACTTAATACTTAACCCTAGTCCTACATCCATACTTAACAGAAAATACATATTCAAAATTTGTTTATAGTAAATAATTTTTATATCAACTAGTTTATGATTTTTTGGGTAGTTGTCTTCATTTAGTTGAATGGGGTTTCAAGTTTGAATCATATGATTACGGTTAGAATAATATTAGTCTTACCACATTTTTATATCACATGATGTGGTATCTTTGCATTTTATACCACGTGTCTGTTATGAAATTTAGGTTTTTTTTTTCCCCTAAGCCGAACTCCCAATTTAGAGCTCGGGTTTGTGGTGACTCGGACATGGAGGCGGAAGAGGAGAGATGGTTCAGCATATGTTTATAGGGAATCGATTGAGATTGTATTAAAAATAGGAAATTCAATTTAGGATGCTGAGTAGTAGATATTCATGAGAAGCAAAAATTGAGAGAGATTAGAGAGGGAAGAGAGCAAGCAGGGGGGAAAGGCTTTGAGGAAAGGGGAATGCTAGCAACCTTCTCTCTAACATTCTCTTTTGGACCTTCTCCCTTTTCCTCATGACATGTGTCACTTTCTTTACACTATCTTTACACTAAAAACAATGTAATTAATGCATCAAATAAGATAACATTTGTTTTCAAATTTGCCCTTATTTTTTGTATTGATTTTAATGTTTCCTTAAACTTATTATCCAAATTTGTTACAACTTTCTTATCACATTGTTAAAAAATTAAATAAGAAAAAACATTAGTTTTTCTTTTCTTTTTTGAGAGACTTCAATAAATAAGACTTACTTAACTAATGGTTTAGGAAGAAAAAAAAAATTCAATAATCAGACTTACCGAATTAATGGTTTGAAAATACAATCAATGAACTTCCATTTAAAACATACTTCCTTATAAGGACGTCTTTTGTCTGTATAAAAAAAGGATATATCTTTTGTGGATTTTTTTAAGGTCATTGTGCGTTTTTCCTCTATAAAAAAAAATAGACATTTTCTTTTCAAAAACAGAATTTTTTAATTTTTTTTAATTTTTTACATATGGTAAGAGAGTTGTAAGAAAAATTGGATAAATTGAAGGACAATACATTTAATAAGGGTAAACTTGAAAAACAAAAGGTGGTTTGTTTGATGTATTAATGTCATTATTTTAAGTGTATGGGAAGTGACATATGTCATGAGGAAAATAGAGAATGTCCAAAAGAGAAGGTTGGAGAGAAGGTTACTAGCATTCCTATTGAGGAAATGGTAACAGTAACGTCAATTATAAAAATAAAACTTTATGATGTAATGATCTGTCATATTTTAAGTCGTTGGATCGTTGTAATGGTCAAGATGAAGCCAATAAGGATAAATGTGTGGACTCTAAATGCAAAGGTTGGGATCTAGTATAGCATTACCCTTACGATTGTATATTTATAGTGCTATACATATATAATTGTGGTTGACTTTTTAAGATAGCGTATCTTTAGCCTTAACATTCTGCCACTAATGGAATACTTAACCCTAAGCAAAGTATGGAGTTTAAGACTTTAAATTGTATTATTGTCAATGGCTATGCTCAATCACCTCAGCGGCCGAAGTATCGCCGTGAATAGAGGACCAAACCATAGAAGGAGAAAAAAGGAGGACCGTTTTAGAAAATTGCGTGTTTTTTGTTAAATTACTTATGTACTAATTGTATAGAATCAACAATGAGAACAAGACATCTGTAAAAATAAATTAAAAACTAGATATAAATGTAGCCAGTTCATACAGATTCGGTTCCGGTTCACTGATTTGCCAGTTCAAATTCTTATCCTTAACCAGGAAGTTAGGGCCGTCTAACCTTTTTCTTTTTCTAGGCCGTAAGGGTTGCTTTCTCTAAATTTGATTTCCACCAGAAACCATAATTAGTTTGAAAATCAAACAGCACATAACATCAAAACGTCAGAAAACCCAGTGGACACTAGTAATTGAAAGCCATAATCAGATTGAATTTTCAAACCATGGCCCACTAGTAATAATATCAATATAATCCTCAACTTAACCATATATTTAGCAGTTATGAGATTTTATACAAAAAGTCTCGATGTTATTAGTAGTGAAATCATTCATTATATAGAGTATTTGATTTTGTTAAGTTTTCGATGCGGAACTTCAATATTCTTCCCTACAAAAATCATAAATCTCATCCAATGGTGTTTTAAGGTTCGCACCCAAAAGATAATTCTTCGTATAATGATTAAGAAGGTAAGAAAAAGGAAAAAGAAGATCTTAGTCGACGAAGATTGGGAGGAGACAAGAGAAAAAGCCCACTTAGAAAAGTAAGATCTTCTGATTCGATGGCATTTATCCCTTCATCAACGGAAGAGACAGATGATATCCGCTATTCGGGTCCAATACATGACACCAAAACGTCAAGAAAACCGAGTGGACACTGGTAATTGAAAGCGAAAATTAGATTGAATATAATATTGACGTGAAGGAACCTAACGACTATAGAGAAAGCAAAATACGCGGCGGTGGGATGCACATTGTGGGAATAACCCAAACAAATAAACAAATACACTTTCGTTTTGCAATAATCCTTAACAATTTTCTGTAAAAACAAGATTAGTAAATATATTAAGTTATTATATATATATATAATATAAAATGTGAGCATCCAACGCAAAACCAATTCAGATCGAGACGCTCAAGATCTTTCAAGAATTATTGCAAAACTTCTATCTTATAATGTGTCTCACTATATATTTGGTCGCAAGTCCGATCTCTCCTTTCTCTGATTTTTACCTTTTAGGTAGAGCACATGTCCTTCGGCTAATTGGTCCGCAAAACAAATTAGCTTAATTAGAAATATTTAGCCAAACATCTTATAATTCACCAAATCCATGAATTGGTCCGCAAGCAGCCATCAAATTCACCAAATCCATGAAAATCAAGCGGCTGCTGAAGACTCGCTTTTTAACACTACACGACTATTTAACCAGAAATGAAATAGCAATCTTTTGGAAAGCAACGAATTTTGTGACCATTGCTCAACTCTATACATATTTTATTACAAAAGGGAACGGAGATATAATATTCACACCTTCGTTCCCTAATTGATTCCAAAAATTTTGCATTGTTCCGATAGTGATATAGTACGGTGAAAGTAGATAGCAAAAGATGAAAGTGAAATAATACTGTTCCTATAGTGATTCAGCGATACATCTCTTTTTTTTTTATATTGTTGGCATAATGTTAACAGAGTCTAGCCAAGTGAAGAATGACATTTACTTGCACATTAGTCCCATATCACATTGGTAGTTTGTGAGAAACCTCCCTCCATTTAAGTTTAGACTATCGCTTGTATTTAAAAGTAAAATAAAAAAGTTGTAAGACCTAACAAAATAAAGTAAGCTGAAGCTGAACGGAGGCATCGATGGTTAGCAAATATATTTATTTCTTCATTAACGCTAAGCTGACATATCAATGGCTTGGCCTCAGTTCCCTCAGTAGTCCCATTGGAAGAGTTCAGATACCAACACAAACCATGTTAGAGTTTAATGACATAGCTTGGGAGACCAGAATAGAAACACTCGTTTCCAGTTATTATCACACCATAAGGATGATAAGCGACAAAACTAACGACGACGGAGGAGAGGACAATAAAAAAGAAAGATGGGGGGAAAAGTCCACATACAAAAGTCATTCAACGTGGAAAATTAAACCAGTCTAAATTATATAGACCATGGAACGCATAATGTAAACTCAAATTAACTTAAATTCACACAAAAGTCCAAAATCTTTTGAAAAGATTAATGCCAGACGTACACAAATTCAAATCTCCACATCTTGGAAGAGTGAATCATTTGTTTTTATCTACACCGACAACAACTTGGGTATTTTCAACTAGTAAAATACTGTCCTGTCATTTTCCATTAAATACTAAAACTCAATTTTTATTTACAGTTACCATTATTGCAATCAATAATCAATCGGTCAGTTTATTTATAAAGAATTTGTTACTCAAATGATTAAGAGAATTTATCATTTATAAGATCCTTTCTCAACAGCACTTGTATCAACAATCATTCGTACCAATTGAAAATCTTACTTCCATGTCAACGAGGGTTTGTTGAGATAATAAAGATCATTCTCTGCGCTATCAAGGTCTAGATTCATATTTCACTTCTGACAATCTTTTTGGTGGGTAATTTGTAAAAACCAAACAAATGGCTAAAACTCCCTTTATAAGTCTTCAAAGAGATCTTGATATACCCTGCCCTCCCCTCTTCTAAACTTTTATTCGGCCAAAAAAATCTTACTTTTCTTCTCATGAATTTGAAAATCCTTGACTGTTAACTGTGAAACAAAATGACCAAGATCTTTTGACACGTGCTGCCGACACGGGCCTGAGAGCACTATAAATAGCAACCGATGCCGTCTAGATCTTATACCATCACAAAAAACACCATGAGTTACTCAAAGTTGCTTGTGCTATTGTTTGGCCTGGTGGTTCTCATCAGTTCATCGCTAGCTGAGTACAATGAAAAACCCAAGCCACCCACTCCTTCTCCTATTTACAAGCCCCCAGCTCCCATCAAGAAGCCATCACCACCAATAGTGCCCAAACCCAAACCACCAACTCCTTCTCCTATTTACAAGCCCCCAGCTCCCATCAAGAAGCCATCCCCACCAATAGTGCCCAAACCCAAGCCACCAACTCTGCCTCCTAGAGTGGTGAGGCCACCACCAAGCACTCAGCCTCCTATTATACATGTACCGCCGCCTACACCGGTGACCAAGCCACTTCCACCACCTTATCCTAAGACACCAACTCTACCTCCAGTTGTGAAACCACCCACACCTGGTTACCCAAAACACCCTCCTCCAATCAAGGCTCCTCTACCCCCACAAAAGCCAGAAGGGAAGAAACCTCTACCTCCAACTCCATATAAGAAGAAGCCTCCCCCATACTACAGTCCACCCCACAAGCCCTGAACTCCACCTGTCCATCTCAACTAGTGAGCTAGAATAAATGAGAGAGAGCCGGTTGCTAGCTAGAAATAAGAGTTCTGGACATCAACTCATTTTGCAGCAGCTTCTAGTGTGACTCCATTATAATTACTAGTTATTTGCATGGAATTTTCATGTCATGTGGTTATGTATCAGCAAGTTGTTTCTTCACTTGTGGCTGATTGAGCATGTTGTCTCTTGCTTTATATATGTATGCAATATCAATTTCCAACTGCAGTAATACTATTACTTGTGTTTTATGATATTGTAAAATTGGTTGGTTGATACTGTCTATGTTTTTAAATGACAAAACCCACCATGATAAACAAAGCTTTCACAACATACAGAGAATGATTGGTCCGCAAACACAATAATCCACATCACGAAATTCACTATAAATATAATGCCAGGTTCATCAATAGAAGAGCATATATATATGTGTGTGTGTGAATCTAGCGGCAGACTATGGCAACAAAAAGTAGTTCAATATATACAAATCGGAAACCATTTCGACATCCAATTGTGTCATTCAAAATCAATGAACACGGTGCTTTAAGAAAGTACTAAACTTTCAATAACTCAATTGAATGGTCAAATGATATCGGATTCAAGTGATTTTTTATAGAGATAATCTTTGAATGATTATCTAAAAAATAGACGGTTTGGATTAGTGAAATACAATGCGGAGTATGCCCTACAAAGGTGTCTCTCAAATAAGCTTATTTAAGGGATCCCTCAATGGAAGCTCTCTGTATATATAGGGTCCCCTATGAATTGTTTTTCAACTATCCAAACCATCTATTTTTTAAGCTCACATTTATAGATCATCCTTGAAAAAAATTAGACAAATCGGAAACTATTTCGACATTCAATTATGTCCTACAAAATTAATGAACACAGTTCTTCAAGAAAGTACTAAAATTTCAATATTTCAATTGAATGATCAAATGATATCGGATTCAAGTTATTTTTTTTAAGAGATGATCTTTGAATGAATATCTACAAAATAAACAATTAGGATTAGTGAAATACAACAAAGAGTGTGCCCTACAAGGTGTCTCTCAAATAAGCTTATTTGAGAAATTCCTCAACTCAAACTCCACACACACACGCACACACACACACACATATATATATATATATATATATATATATATTTAAGCATCCCTTTCTTCTTTACTTCATTAGTAGCCATGATCCGCTTAAGGAACAAATTTTCTAGGATGGAAAAATGTGGGTCATGTTAATTCAGTCTTTTGAATGGCATTATTCCTCCAACTAATTTAGGCCATAAGCCCACAAAACCGAATTTCTTTATTTTTTACATCCAACAATAATATTTTCCATTTGAGACTGACCCTACCTTCAAATGAGAAGGACCCAACCAGCTCCAACTCAAAAATCAAACAAATTAAACAATAAACGACGTCAAACGCAGAAAGGGCACAACCCAAATAATTTAGAAATAGCCCAAAACAAGGAAATATAACTAAGCCCAAAGAACCAGAAAAGGGGTCCAACCTCCGCTGAGGTAACAAACAAAACAGGAGGCCGAAATCTAACGGCCCAGATACAATAAACGGAGTCCCAGAAACATATTGGCCCAACCAAAAGATAAACAAAATCTTTGCATTGTTCCAACTCTCTGGGCCGTTTGGTTTGCAGATTTCATAGGAATGAAATTTCCATGTCTAATCCCACAAGATGGGAATGTCGGATGTTTATTCCCATGTTTGGGAACGCGGGGAAGTGAGAATTTGGAAAAGCCATTTTCTCGTGTTCCCATGTGTTGTTTGTGTAGTATTATGAATGAAAAGTTTTTCAATTTTTCAACAACACCCTTCAGTTATTATTATTATTATTATTTTAATATAAGCGATAGTCTAAATCCTACAAAGGGGTTTCTCACATACACACTACTAAGGTACCATCTAGATTCAAATATGAGACCACTTACCTGCAAGTCAACGCTCTTTTTCACTGGGTTAGACCCCTTTTTAAGGATCAATAGATGAAGAGTTTCCCAAAGAACACTAACCATTTTAAGGATCAATAGACGAAGAGTATCCCAAGGAGCACTAAGGGTATGAAATTCTCCCTACTTGAGAATTTCATACCAATGAGTTAGGTGTTGCATTCTTAAGAATGCATTTACCAAATACGGGAATGCAATTTCATATCCATTATTAAGCTTCTAAACCTTGAACTAAACAACCCATCTATACCTTAGAATCTCATTAGACTAACTTTACCGCGGAGCCATCTTTAATAGGCTACATCAACATCATTTTAAAAAAAATAAACAAAAAAAAAGGGATTTAAATTTGAAACCTCTTCTTGTTTTCAAAAGAAGAAATAAAGTACTAATAGATTAAGGGCAATATGATCACACGTGTCATATTGGTTACATAGAATGTTTTCTTGTGGAGGGCAATCAAACCAATATGAAGATTTTGATGGAAAATTGCTTTCAAAAGTTTCTCAAAGTTGCTTGTGCTATTGTTTGGAGATTGTGCTATAGTAGAGGAGAAACGTAATTGTGTGCAAGGAGTGAAATATTGATAATATCGCCGAAATATTGAGGATATTATCGTTTTTCGGGAGGGGGATATTTTGGAACATATCTATGTACTTATCATATAAATATTGATAGCATCGTGAAATTTTTGAGAAAATTTCGGCACGGATAATATCCTTCAATTAACATCAACATTTGGTCAATATATCGTGATACTAGGAATAATAATGCAACATGGACATGGAATAGGAAAAAAAATAATGAAAAAGCTTGTACAGGCGTATGCATGGGGATTTGAACCTGTGCCACTTCAATTCTTCCTCCAACGCCTTATCCCCTACACCGCTAATGAATTTATTACAAGCAAAACCAACTTTTTCCCTCCCCTTCCTGTCCCATGCCTTTTGGGATGGAATCAAGCGGCTCATGGAAAGAATCTGAGGCCCAATCTTTAAATGATTTTTCTTATGGGCAATGTCAACCAATCTTGGATCCATATAGGTAGCATGTTAACAATTATATGCAAAGCTATTTTGGGGATTTATCATTTGATAACTACTCTTCATAGTACACGTACTTCACACATATAGACGATAAAGACAATGAAAATTTTGAAACGCATAGGAACTCTATGTGGTACTAAGTCATTCATATATATCTTACCATGCAATGTATAAAGCGTAAAATGTTATAGTAAATCATTATAAATAAATGATTATAGGCGTTTAATCTTTTTTCATTAATTACTACATATTTTCTATACTTATAATGTTTGTCAACTCACTATATAATCAACTTAAATAAATCAAAATAATAGATAATTGACAAAATAAACAACGTCTAAAGTTTCAATCAAAATTTTCTTACAATTTCTGTGGTTTTTATTCAATTTTTCTCGATATTGATAATTTCCCGATATTTCCATATTTTTGGACCTCTGATATTTCCGAAACCCTCGATATTTTAGACCTTTTTTCATAGAAGAAGATTTCATTAATAAGCCAAAATGGCATACAAAGACTAGCATGAATACAATAGCCTCATTAAAACCTTCCTAGGAAAACCACTTTAGACAACCCCTTAGGTAGGAAAGAGTACCACACATGCCAAGGACTAAGACCCGAACCACAAAAGACCGTTACAAGAACCAAAAAAAAAAACAATTAAACACTAACACAGTAGACCCATAAAGAGAACCATATCGCATCCCAATTGTTAAAAGAAGCCTTTTATGAGAAAAACTCATAGTCCTTTGACCGCCTACGAACTGCAAAAACACACACAAAGGACAGAAACCCAAGAAAGCACACAGTTGAAGAGCATGAAATAATAACAAGAGAGGCCTCTTAAAAGCACTCCAACTCAACTCAGAACTTGACAAAGGAACTCCTATGACCAAACATAGGTCTTCAGGCTGCACAGAGTAGAGACGAGCTGCAAATGAGCAACAAAACAATTGAAAATGACAGCAAAACATATGCTAAAACCGAAGACGAAAACCCTCAAAGGGCATACCACCACATGATAACAACTACAACCAGCGTCGATGTGCGCGATCGTTGAAACAAAGACAAAACATTAGCCACCAAGTATCCTAACTCTCTTAAAGAGAGACCTAATCTAGCGTCACTACTGTTGCAGCCACCGAGAAGGAGACAACACCAGCCACCTAGAACAATGCAAAAATAGCCAAGGAAAAAAAACACACAAACAGACCTAGATCCAAAAAATTCGAGGCTAAAAGCCTAAGATCCAAGTAGATCTGGGGAGGAGAAGTGGAATGGGAGAGAAGGGCCAGCAAAAGCCCCAAGGGAAGTGGAAAGAGGGGGAAAGATGATGAAAGGAAGGGAAAAAGATGGGAGAGATGATAGGAATGGAGAAGATGGGCGGAGGGGAGTAGCGCAATGGACACCTCCCTTAGCTTAGAAAGGGTTGGTTGTCGGCAAGGAGAGAGAGGGAGGCTAGGATTTTTTAAGTTTTCTTTAACCTTGAACAAGTCCAATATTTTCTCGATATTTTAGACCTTGCTTGTGTGCAATAGGTATAGCACTGTTTTGCTATCCCCTACTAATCACGCTATGTCATGCGTGATAACTTTTCCACTTGACATATCGTGATTGGTCGGGGATAGCAAAACCATTTTCTCATAGTAGAGAAGCCATGCCACCCGTCAAATGAATAAGTTCTTTACAGATGTAAGCCAGTTGGCTAGGGTAGTGAGCCCGCCCCTCCTGCACCGAAGGTCAAATCCCTTTCTCCATAAATTAGATTAATTTAGAATTATATTATATTAAAAAAAAAAAAAAAAAAGCATCAAGTTCTTTACCTCCCATTGTGAGACCACAACCTCATCATGCCAAACCCCCAACTCTACCTCCTGAAGAGTCCTGAATCCTACCAGCACAGGGGAAGATATATATTAAATTCACCTCCAGCTCCATATATAATTAGAAGCTGCCCCCATACTACAAGACAACCCCACACCCCAAACTCAACACCACATATTCATCCAAATTAATGACCATAAACTAATTATTAGTGTTTGTAACCAATGCTCATGTCATCATCATTATGTTTGGACAAGTTGGTGTTCTGATTTGCTTTGTATCCGAGGGAGCATATGTTCAGATTCTCTTTGTTTAAAAAAACAATTATTTCCCAAGTGAGTAGGTTTTATTCATAAAATTTAAGCTTCTATTCTAAATTACCCACCATGTTGAACAAAGTTTTCAGAACATACAAAGAATTATAATCGGTTGGCAAACAGAACTAGCAAAATCAGGAAATCTTCAATAAATTTAATCTCAAACATTTTCATCACTAGCAGACTACGAGTATATGAACCAAGCAGCATAAAGGCACGGTACTAAACAGAAAATACGGATTCAAAATTTGTTTATATTAAATAATTATGGTATCAACTAGTTTATGATTTTATGGGTAGTTGTATTCACTTAGTTGAATGGGGTTTCAAGTTTGAATCATATGATTACGATTACAATTATGTATATAGTGGGTTACATACATAATAGTGGTTGACTTTTACAGATAGCGTAAATTTGTTGAATTTGAATTAACAAGGTGTAATAGTCTTGCAAATATCTCCAGAGATAGTGCAAATCAGGTGTTTCAATTATGCATATATACACAATTTCCTTTTATTGAGAGATTCTTCAAATAATTTTATTTCAGGTAGAACCTTTAGGGTATCCTACAAATATTTTTCTAACAATCCAAATCATCTATTTTTGAAATCTTCATTTATTGATCATCTTTACAAAAAAAGACATAAATCATAAACCATTTAGACATCTAATTGTGTCCTACAAAGTCAATTAACACAGTGCGTCAAAAAAGTACTAAAATTTTAATAATTTAATTGAGTGATCAAATAATATCGGATTCAAGTGATTTTTTTCAGAGATGATCTTCGAATAAATATCAACCAAATAGATGATTTGGATTAATGAATTACAATATATGATGGGCCCTACAAGCGTGTATCTCAAATAAACTTATTTAAGGAATCCTTCAACGAAAGCTCCATGCATATATATATATATATATATATATATATATTCATGATTTAAATTACCACACCACAATATCAAAGTAACCATGCATAAAGCATGATACCAATTAAGATTCACTAATGACTCACAGACGTATAAAGAAGATATTAGTATGCTTTTTGGACGCAGTTAATAATACCCCTTGGCTGGCATTCCTACACTTTTAGCCTTAACATTCTGCCATTAATGGAATATTAAGACTTTAAAATGTATTATTGTCAATGGCTATTTCCAGCAAACCGAATTTCTTTATTTTTCACAAGGAGCAAAACTATTTCCAGCAATAATATGTTCTATTTGAGAGTGACCATTCAATTCAAAGGGACCCAAAAAGTCATAAATAGCCCAAAATAAGTAATTAAACTAAGCCCGAAGAACAACAGAAGGGCTCCAACCATAACGACGACCAACAGAATATCAAAACAAAGCAATCCCTCAATTTTAGATCATAAAATTCCTATCAGAAAATGTGTAATGTGAAACCTTACAATATCTTTTTGGGTCTATAACATCCAAATCCATCGGCTGCCAAAAAAAAACAAGGCAACCAAGAGCCTAACAAAAACACAAAAGGAAGGCTCAAACCTAAAACCCAGAAACAGAAAAAGATATACAAAATGTTTTGCCTTGCTCTAGCTCTCTACAGTCATAATATCATAAGACTAACATTACCCTCAAACTGTTTGAGGGGGAAATTAAGAGGAAAAGGGTTTCGATTCGACACATCTTTTTGTATTAGGAAAAGAAATACTACTCAACTAAGAGTTAGTTGATCACACAAATATCACATGGATTACAGAGAAATCTTCTTTTTGAAGGACAGTCAAGTCAATCTCAGGGTTTTGGTGGAAATTAAAAGGGTTTTGATGACCACACAACCCCTATAGTGAGACTCATCATGCCAAACCCCCAACTCTACCTCCTATATTTTGAAGAGTGGATGAATACTACAAGCAGCGCAAGGGAAGACATAATATTGGATACTTAACCCTAAGCTAAGCTTAGAGTTTAGACTAATTTTAAGTTTATGTATTATTGTCAATGCCTAACTCTCAATCACCTCAGTGGTATTGCCGTGAGTAGAACGGGAGGACCAAACCAAAGAAGAAGAAAAAAGGATGCCCGTTGCTATTTTTGTTAAAAAATTATGTATTATTATTTTTAGAAAATTTATGTATTATTTTGTTATGTCCTTTTATGACAATTTTATCTCTTCTCATTCTCATTCACATTCATTTTTAGAGTGGGCAATTAGCCTAAACTTCCGCCAACTAGTTCATAGCTCAATGATAAGAGTATTGAGTTTTTCTATTTAAACCCTACATCTTAGTTGTGTGTATGTGAGAGAAATCTCATTCTCATGTAGTTTATACTATCACTTATACTAAAATAAAATAAAAAAGCCAATATGCATTACATTTTGAACGTTCTCTAGCATATATCAAACAAGCAACTGCCCAAATTCTCCAACTTATGATCTCAATTAATGTTGCATGGAACTCTAATCTATAACAATCACCAACCACCCTATTTAGCAAAATTATAAACACAATTACCAATCACCCATACCACTATAAAAGGATGCTCCATATGATCTTTGTAACTTCATAAGCTCAAAGATGAGTTACTTAAA
Source organism: Prunus mume (assembly GCF_029339155.1). NCBI lineage: Eukaryota > Viridiplantae > Streptophyta > Magnoliopsida > Rosales > Rosaceae > Prunus > Prunus mume. The sequence continues at coordinate 28,218,794 of NC_142699.1, read as the reverse complement.
ATTTCTTGTGCTATTGTTGGGAGTAGTGGTTCTCATCACTTCATCTCTTGCTGAAGAACATCATGAGCAACTCAAGCCACCTACTAGTACTATCCCTAATAGTGCTATTACATTGATACTACACCCTATTTTTGTAAGACCACCACCACCACCAAACAATCCACCCCCACCCCCACCACCAAACAGTCATCCACCACCACCACCACCCAACAATTCGCCTCCACCGCCAAACAATCCTCCACCACCCTCCAAGTAATCCACCACCCCACTACCAAACAATCCACCACCACCTCCAAGAAGTCTGCCACCTCTATCACCAATAAGTCCTCCACCACCTCCTCTAGGAAGTCCACCACCTCCCTCTCTAAGAAGTCCACCACCTCCCCTCCAAAAAGTCTTCCACCTCCCCCTCCAAGAAGTCCTCCACCACCACCTCTAATAAGTCCTCCACCACCACCTCTAATAAGTCCGCCACCTCCCCCTCCAAGAAGTCCGCCACCACCACCTCCAAGAAGTCCGCCACCTCCCCCTCCAAGAAGTCCGCCACCACCACCTCCAAGAAGTCTGCCATCTCCCCCTCCAAGAAGTCCGCCACCACCACCTGCAAGGAGTCCGCCACCTCCCCCTCCAAGAAGTCCGCCACCACCACCTGCAAGGAGTCCGCCACCTCCCCCTCCAAGAAGTCCGCCACCACCACCTTCAAGAAGTCCGCCACCTCCCCCTCCAAGAAGTCCGCCACCACCACCTCCAAGAAGTCCGCCATTTCCCCCTCGAAGAAGTTCGCCACCACCACCTCGAAGAAGTCCGTCACCACCACCTCCAAGAAGTCCGTCACCACCACCTCCAAGAAGTCCGCCACCTCCCCCTCCAAGAAGTTCGCCACCACCACCTCCAAGAAGTCCATCGCCACCACCTCCAAGAAGTCCGTCGCCACCACCTCCAAGAAGTCCGCCCCCACCACCTCCAAGAAGTCCGTCACCACCACCTCCAAGAAGTCCGCCACCACCCCCTCCAAGAAGTCCGCCACCTCCCCCTCCAAGAAGTTCGCCACCTCCCTCCAAGAAGTTCCCACCCCTTCCAAGAAGTCCGCCACCTTCCCCTCCAAGAAGTCCGCTGCCTTCCCCTCCAAGAAGTCTGCCGCCACCACCTCCAAGTAGTCCACCACCTCCGCCTCTAAGAAGTCCGCCACCTCCCCCTCCAAGAAGTCACCACCTCTCCAAGAAGTCCGCCACCACCCCGTCGAAGAATTTCTCCACGATCCCCTCCAAGAAGTCCTCCACCATCAGATGACCATCATAAACTATTCGTATAAACTTGTTTAGTATGAGCTAGTTGCTATAAATAAGAGTTGTCGACAACTCATTTTGCTGCAGCTTGTTTGAACAATTACTTATAGTATATCATAGTACAATATTAGTAAGAAATTACTACTTATGTCAATATGTATGGACAAGTCGTTGTTCCGTCTCTTATAGCTGATTGAGCATGTTCAAAATTCTCTCGCATCCATGCTTATGTAATATCGAATCCCAACTAAGTAATATATTGGTTAGTTTTATGATGTGCAAGTACCCTTATCGAGAATGTATATTGTGTTAAACCCATCAAGCTAAAGGTTACAATAATGTTTTCACCACATTCAAAGTATTGGCTAGAAAACATGTAATAGTTTGGCATTGTTGTACTGTGAAAATAATCGCTGTCAGATTTGCTGTGAGAGAAAGTTGTTTGGCATTTGGTAAAATTTTTGTTAAAAATGTTGTTGGTATTGATTTTATGCATAAACAGAAAATAATTGCCGCATAATCATTAAACCCAGCGCCTCTTCGAAACTGATTCCTGGATAATCAGAAAATAAAAGTACATCATTAGTTGTTTTCTCTTATAGCTTTCACTCACAGCAATTTTTATCAATAAGTGATTTTCTCACAATTTACCAAACGGGTTGGGCTTCTCGAAATTTTAAAAAAATCACTTATCACCCCAAATAAGTAATGCGAAACGGGCACTTAATGTCCAACTTTATCATCGATAAAAGGGTATCGAAAACTTACATATTTGAGATGGTTAGATTGTTAGTGTGAGTATTCAACTAAAAAAACAATTGGCATTTGATGGAGATAACCAAGATCATCTAAATTTGTAACCAAACTTTGCTTCCCTAATGTGGGATTTACACTAACAACATGCCTACACGTGGCGTGCCTTAAACCAAACACTAGAACAACATTTTGTGATATGGTAGCGGCTATTGGGCTCACCACGTGAATAGCATGGTTTGATGATGTAGGACAAATCAAGGGTTTGTTTTTACGAAGAAAATTTTAAAATCAAAAAATTGCGCTTCAAATATGGAAAATCATGCTTGAGCATCAATTATGGCTCTCGGAAAAGAAAAAATGCTTATCGTTGGGATTTTCAGGTTGTTGGATTTCTTGAGAAGATCTATATTATATTTATATTTCTAGAATAAGTTATCAATCAGGATATTATTTTCCTCATATGATTTTAATTAAAATTTTAATTATTTTCTTATTAGTTAAATTTTAGGAATATTATGGAACCTAGGGTTTCCTACGGTGTTCTTTGTTTTATATTTAAGCCAACTCATGGCGTTGTATTATTCAATTTTATCATATTATTAATCAAATTTAGAGATTTTCTTTATTTTCTAGTGGATTCCAGTTGCTTATGGATTTCAGTTTATCTTTTCGGGTTTAGACGTTTGTCGATTCGTAAACTCATGCTTTCATGATGCATCAAATGGTATCAAAGCCAATTTATCATTCAAAGCAAAGATTTGTCTTCTCAATGATGAGCGGCGATGGGAGGTACGCAAACCTCATTGACGACGATTGTGAGGAAATATCAAATATTGAAGGGGAACGTGCTGGTGGATTTGCCCGAAGCCAACCTCATCAATCCTATGTTGCAGATATTCCATGCTTTATGGGAAGTGATTGCATTGGAGGGTTTCTCGAATGGGTTGCAGGTGTAGAGGAAACATTTGATACAATAGCAATTTCAGAAGAGAAGATGGTGAAAATTGTTGTGTCATGTTTAAGAGGTGATGTCGCTTCTTGGTTATATTTCTAGAATAAGTTATCAATCAAGATATTATTTTCCTCATATGATTTTAATTAAAATTTTAATTATTTTCTTATTAGTTAAATTTTAGGAATATTATGGAACCTAGGGTTTCCTACAGATTTAGGGTTCTTTGTTTTCTATTTAAGCCAACTCATGGAGTTGTATTATTCAATTTTATCATATTATTAATCAAATTTAGAGATTTTCTTTTATTTTCTAGTGGATTCCAGTTCCTGATGGATTTTAGTTTATCTTTTCGGGTTTAGACGTTTGTTGATTCGTAAACTCATGCTTCCATGATGCATCAAATGGTATCAAAGCCAAGTTATCATTCAAAGCAAAGATTTGTCTTCTCAATGATGAGTGGCGATGGGAGGTGCGCAAACCTCATTGACGACGATTGTGAGGAAATATCAAATATTGAAGGGGAACGTACTGGTGGATTTGCCCGAAGCCAACCTCATCAATCCTATGTTGCAGATGTTCCATGCTTTATAGGAAGTGATTGCATTGAAGGGTTTCTCGAATGGGTTGCAGGTGTAGAGGAAATATTTGATACAATAGCAATTTCAGAAGAGAAGATGGTGAAAATTGTTGTGTCCCATTTAAGAGGCGATGTTGCTTCTTGGTGGGATTAGATGCTAAAATCTATGTAGCAACAACATAAAAATCCTATAACTTCTTAGCATAGGATGAAGAGACATCTTGTGGAAAAATTCTTTCTTTTTTAATATGATATATATATTTGTCAAGGAATTGTTACAAGATTGATCAATTCAAAATTATGGCGAGCGAAGAAAAGATGGAGGAATAGGTCAAAGAAGAAGAAATTGTAATGGAGGTTGAATTAATTGATGATCCAGTAACCCACAAGACAGAGGGAAAAATTGAAGGTATAAATAAATCCGAATTTGTGGAGGAAACACATTTATTCAAGGAGTTTGATTATCAACTGGTATATTCTAATCTTGTTTATGGAATTAATTGTATGATTATTCCATCCAAGTATGAGCAAGTTTGGACTCCAAGAATTGAAGAGTTTATTCACACATCAAATTCTATGTCTACCCAAGTTCAATTCAAGGAGAACTCGAGGCCGAGTTTACAATTGAAGGGGTCTGATGTAGGACAAATCATGTGTTTGTTCCTACGAAGGAAATTTGAAAAAAGGGGGAAATTTCAAAATTAGAAAATTGAGCTTCAAATATGGAAAATCATGCTTCAGTATCAATTATGGCGCTAGGAAAAGAAGGAAGGCTCATCGTTGGGATTTTGGGGTTGCTTGATTTCTTAAGAAGGTCTATATTATATTTATATTTCTAAAATAAGTTATCAATTAGGATATTATTTTCCTTCTATGATTTTAATTAAGATTTAAATTATTTTCTTATTAGTTAAGTTTTAGGAATATTATATGCTTTTAGGGTTTCTTTGTTTTCTATTTAAGCCAATTCATGACGCTGTATTAATCAGTTTTATCATATTATTAATCAAATTCTCTATTGTCTTGTGGATTCTAGTCACTGATGAATTTCAGTTTTAATTTTCAGGTTTAGATGTTCATCGATCCGTAAACTCGTGCTTCCATTCTACATCATTTGATACCATGTTACAATTGCTAGCATCTACCCCAAACTTCTTGTAATTGTAATATATTATTATAGTCAAGTACAAACTAAGCAATTGCGGAAGTAACTTGGAACTCATATTGATTTGGATGAACCAAGTAAACACTCGTGTTCTTTGTGATTGTGTGTTTTATTGTTTACCTATTGTTGATCCAATTTTGACATCAACAGTTTTTGTTAACCCCATAGAGAATGTGGGGTGAGTTAATTCTCTGTCTAATTACTATTTAAGAGTGTCATTTAAATAAATCTTTGAAGAAAGTTAAAAGAAAAGTAGTTGTCATTGTACAAAAACAAAGCATGCATGGACCAAGTCACCAATAGCTCCTCTTATTGTATAAAACAATACCTGGAGATAGTTTCAAACTCTGTTTAGCCACAAAGCGTATAAATAAATAAATAAATTATCCATTTGCATAGATATCCTCCCTTGACGAGTAAACCCTAGCAGAACTCTAGTCCCCTTTCTCTTTGCTGACAACCAACTGCAAGGAAGCTAAGGGGGGGAGGTGGCCACTGCCCCTCCTCCCCTCCGCCCATCTTCCCCTTCCTCTCCTCATCTCCCCTTCCTTTTCTCCTATATTTTCCCTTGCTCTTATCCCTTCTTCTCCTCCCCTTCCTCTCCCCAGATAGTCTAGATCTATTTGGATCTAGGTCTGTTTGTCTGTTTATTTTGTTTGGTTGTTTTTGCAATGTTCTAGGCAAGGGTGGAACCAGGAATTTTTCAATGGGTGGGCTAGTTAAAGTTGTTATAGCTTAAAATCTAAGGACCAATTTTTGTTTGGATACTTACTATTTCTATAGTTTTTCTAGAAATATATTAAAGTATAGATTGGGATAAATAGTAAAAGGTTGAGGGTTAAAATCATGTGTTTATTAAGAGATTATTTTATTAATTGAGCAAACAAATTAAATATAACATGATTATATGCCTACAAAAATTGAATGGACAGTGGGTTACAAAACTACATTTGAGTGGGCTACTAAGTTTTTATGTGATGAATAACATTAAAATATATGTAATATATTTTAATTTTATAAAAGGCTACCTAGGCTAGAGCCCATGGTAGCCCTCTACCTAGTTCTGCCCATGGTTCTAGGTGACTGGTGTTGTCTTTGTTTCAGCAGAGGCAATAGTAGTGACGTTGGATTGTGTTGTTGGGATGTTGTGCTCTTCTTTACTCTGCGCGACTAAAGAACTATGCTTGGTCATAGGAGGTTTTCTTCGTCAAGTTCTGAGTTGAAGTGGCGTGCTTCTCAAGAGTCCTTTTACTGTTGTTTTTGTGTTCCTCCTCCGTGTTCTCTCCTAGTTTCTACTATGGTATGTCTTACAGTTTGTATGGGTGTCAAAGGACTATAATTTTGCTCATAGAAGGCTTCTTTTGACAATTGGGATGTTATGTGGTCCTCTCACGTGGGTTTATTATTTGGGGTTTTTGCGGTTCTCTCATGTGGATCTATTGTGTTAGTCTCTAGTTGCGGTTCTCGTGGGAGGTCTTTGTGTTAGTTTTTGTTTTTGACTTGTTCTTTTATTGTAATGGTCCAAAGAGACCTGAATTGGACTCTCTTGTTAGTCCATGACATGTGTGGTACTCTTTCTTCCCCTAGGGTTTGTCCCATGAGATTGTCCTAGGAAGGTTTTAACAAGGTCACTATATCATGTCGCTCTTTTTACGTCTCTAATTTTATGAATGAATTCCCCTTCTCAAAAAAAAATATATATATATATATATATCCATTTGCATCATTGCATTAATACTTTAATTAATATGCTGAGTATTTGAGCAGAAAATTCCAACATTATATTTATGTATATTAGTGGTACGCGACCTTTTAATCATGAGTTATTCTCATTGATGTCTTTAAATAAGAATCTATCTTTTTGTCATCAGATTAGATGGATGTCTGAAATGCAGTGTGTTGGATGAATCTATCTTTTCTCTTGAAGTCAAGAAAGCATAATTTCACAAATCCTAACCGCGCTAGATTAGACCTAAGTCGATCTCATCCCAATATCTTTTGCATGATCAGTGCAATACTTGCAGGAACCAGTAAAATTTCAATGATCATGATAACCAAAAAAAATAATTCAAGTCCTTCTTGAAAAAAGTCCACTTAAATGAGAATCTGATCGAATTTCTAGTATTCTCATTACCTCTGTTCTTGAAAGGTGGCCAAGTTGAGCTAACCATATCATACGTACTAAAACACCTCACTTAATCAATTTTAATCATGATTTTCCATTGAATATTATGCTTAATTAGGTTTCCTAGAGGACGTGGAAGCGGCTTGAATGACTTGGTTGGATTTTGACTGCCAGGACTTTGACCCTCAATTTCACTGGTTGCAATTGAGAATCACGTGACAAAATTTATGGTTATCAACATTCATGCGAATTACAATATTGCTACTAGCGTCTTTTTGTGAATGGATAATGTAAAATAAAAATTAAAGATTAATATTCATGTACTACCAGCCCATGGATTATCATTAGCTAGTTGTGTTTAAATATTAAGTACTTTCCGTGGGCATAGACAGAATACTAAACCGCTTAAGCCGTTGCATGATCATGTAATTATGGTGTTACATATTATATTGCACCAATTACTATAGTATGTGGCTAACAATATGATAGCGGTATTCGTTTCTATCGAAAAGAAAAGAGAATTCGAATTTGTAATCTCTTTTAAATATTGATATAATGGTAAAATTAAACTTTATACGTGATATCGAAAGCAAATCATCTAGTCAAAAGAAAAATATTTTAAAAAGAAGCGGAGGAAGGAGGGTCACAATTTTATGATAGTTTTACAGAACCAAATTAGATCCCACGTGAAGATAATATGTATTCAAATGAATTAAATCTGTGTATTATTATATGCGAGGATGAATGAATTAGACAAGTCGCAAGCAGCAGATATTGTCCACCCAAATTACTAAGACTGAATTGCTCGCAGAAGCTTCTTTGCTTTGAAATTGGACCAAAACAGTGCTCAAAGTGGTTCAAGTTTGGGTCCGTGCTTACCTCACTCTTTTTCTCCTTCTCCACACAACTACTTACTTGGAGATATAATTAAGCTTTAATTAGTTGATATGATTTGCATAATGCTCCAGCTAATTGCTTGATTAGGTTTATACAGGTGTCAATACTTACAAGTGCTTAGTGCTTAAAGACAAAACTGCCATTAAAAACCAAAAATAATTCGATTGAAACTGAGGACTAACCAAGCAAGTTGCAGCTCTTTGGTCATGGCTCGTGGGCCATATCATATGTATATATCCTTGATATTTTGATAGCCTGGCCCCTTTGGCATGGGAGGATAATAATAACAATATTCACACTCCTGCTCATCAACCAATGTATATGATATTCTATAGAGGAAAATATTAATTTTGTAGCCTCGTTGAAGAAAGAAAACTTCTTGTTTATGTAAGTGGCATATATCCAGGTTTCACGCACAATACGTGAAAGTCTAACTGATGCATTAGACGCGCACACAGAATGTATATAGAATTCAAATATCATGCGTTCTGTATAAGAGCCTAACGCAATGCATGACGACAACCATAAGAATCTCCCGATCATGAAAAACCAACCAAATGCAAAAAGATGTGCGGATTGAAGTACTACTATTAAGTGTGATTTAAATCGGAGTTCGTACAGCACGCGTGCATGCGGCAATGTCATTTTGTGTATGATATGAGTGACCAGCTATATTAGTTGACTAGTAGAATATTAAATCTAATCACCTTAAGGATCAATTAATTGAGCGCCACAAATGAGACACCAAGATACATAAATACGTAACTCCTTATCGTTTTCTGGCAACTTTACAGCAAAAAGAAAAGTTAGGAAATGAGACAGATCAAAGATTTCAAAGTGATGATGGTTCATAAAATTACAAAAAAAAACAAGAAAATAAAAAAAGAAAAAGAATACAAGAAAGTTGAATTAATGCTTTTGAATCAACGATTAGGTGTGGCAGTGGCACTCGTGCTCTCAGATGAATTTAACAATTCTTCCAAGTAATCTGCGCCTAAATCTTCAAACACCACCACATTTTCTATCCTCACGTCTCTCTCCACTTTGCTCTTCTTGTTCCCGATTTTCCTTCTCATGGAGTGCTTTCTTTTGAGCGCCACAACCGGCGAGCTCCCGTTCAAATCCGAAGCGACATAGTTGATCTCTTTAAGCGATTCTCGGACTCTCTCCACCGGAAAGTTGAGAATCGCCGCGGAGCCACGCATCGAAAAGGCGGCCTGATCATAGGCCAAGGCTGCAGCTTCGGCACTGTCAAATGTGCCTAGCCACACCCTTATGCCGTGCCTGGTGGAGTCTCTAATTTCCGCAGCAAACTTGCCCCATGGCCGCCTCCTCACCCCTCTGTAGGACTTTTCCCTTTTCAGGTTCTCCGAGTCGGACGTGGAGCTCACTTCCTCTTCCTTGATTGGGTTTGCAGAAACAGAGAGTGTCTCTGTTTCTCTTGATGTTATTTCTTGGGTGGCGTTGGAAATTAGGCCATAGAGAAGCATTTCTTCGGAGTCGTTTTCGTTGAAGGGAAGCGAATTGTTGCCAAATCTGTGATCATCCCAAGAAAATGATGATCCGAATGAAGATTCAGGTGACAAATCGGAAATTGGGGAGTGGAAGATTGAGTAATTCATTTGAAGAATTGGGGTGGTGTCTCCGTTTTCTTCTCGGAATGTTGTGTTTGTGCTAGTGTGGCTATCCGTTCCTCCCATTTTTATACCCAATTCCAATGGGTCCCACAGGACCAATGGGGCCCCCAAGTTAAAAATGACCCAAGGAAAGAGAGTGGGTAAAAATTATGAGGGTGAAAAGGTAAAAGTAGCCAGGTGGATCATATTAATATTAATATAAGAAGGTGTGGTTGGCTATATTTTATTTGTTTTGGTGTATTATTGTATTTATTGTGGGATCCTGCGCAAGTTGGGATGAATTTTAACACATGGGTCAATTGAAGCATGGCGGCCAGGTCAGAGAGAAACTTGCGGTGACCTCAGCAGCTTATGATATCAGTGTCCTTTTGTCGCATAGGAGCTTGCCCACGTGTCAGCATGTGGCTTCCTCTGAATGGCACAATTCACAGATTGCGTGGTAGTTGAATGGCCGTTGGAGATAGCGAGTTCAAGTTTTTTACCACTTCAAGCACCACCGTTGGATTGTCCACGTATTTTCGCTTTCAAAGGTGTCAACTAGGATTTTAAGAACTAAAAAATATTTTACTTTGCTTGGATGGCTTGGAGCCCAAAAAATTCATTTGGGAAGAAAGAGGTCATGGTTTTGTGAATGTTCGAGGAAATGGGGGATGGAAAAAAGAAGTCAAGGGTCTTATGGCTTTGGATTTACAAATAAAACTTGAGCAATACGTTTTATATTATTACTTGTCACTTTAGCATCAATTTCACTCATTAGGGAAGAAGAAGATTAGATCACTAAATTGCAATAACAAGAGCAAATCACCCGTAGATCACTTGGCTACGGTTTCCACTCATACCAATCCATCACTAACTTAAAACTTGACCCATTTGGTGTAAGTGGACTTCGATTTTCCATGTATAAGAAAATGACCCCTAGAAACTAGACTTATAAGGTCATGGATTCCTGGATGTGGAAAAATAGTTGTAGCCTTAGTACTCACTGCTCGAATGGTGAGCTATAGACGTTAATTAAGTGAGATTCCAGTCTTCATTTCATATTAGATTACATTTTAAGACATATGTTTCATTTTATCTTCATTTTGCATTGCATATTTCATTTACAGACTAGATTACATTTTAAGACATGTGTTTCATTTTATCTTCATTTTGCATTGCATATGTATAACTGTGTTCGGACTTTATTCGCCTTGATTTATTGTGTTTGATACGCTTAAATATATACGAGAGGCTTACACACGTAAGTTAAGTTTTAGGCTGATTTGACACAACTACTAAAACTTTGAATCATAACTTATAAAACCAAAAACAAAAAACAAAAACAAAGCGGTGGTCAATTTTCTTTGGTAACCTTTTGAAAGCAATCAGTCAAATTATTTTTTCAAAAACAAAAAACAAAAAACAAAGTTTTCGAAAAAACCAAAGGATGGGACAAGATTGAACACATACATTTTATGAACACACAGAAAGAAAGTAAGAAATAGGGGACTAATTGTTTGACTGTGGTTTAGGTAGCTAGCTTAGGTCGCCTAGGTAGGTTTTCTTCACGTCTCTCCCATATTGTATAAAACATCGGGATTCATGTGAAATGATTAGCCAAAATCCTATTTTGCTGCTATCTGGACGTGCTCACTTTGCACAAGCTCGTCAGCACCCGAATGAGAATGACCTTTTTTGTATGAAGCAACAAGTTGGGTTAAATTTTCTCCTTGGGACTTGTTTGGTGATCGTGATATATATACAAAAATAAATAAAAAATTATTATCCCAAATGCACAAAGCTATTATCTCATCCGTCGGCATTAGGAAAATGATGTTTGAAAGGTCTAGATGCACGCCCCCTTGAAACCTCATCCCTGTTGTCATGTTTCAAAGTCATCAAAACTAGGATACTTTTTTTTTGGTTCAACTTTGAAAGTCCTCCGGAAAGAATGGATACAAGAGAAGGAAAGGGACAAGTCAGCTGCAGTAAAAGATAATATTAGAGGTAGCCCAAGTTAAGCATCTTTGAAATGTTTTCATGTACATGGATGGAGCTTCTAGGAAAATGCCCTTTTGGGATCATTCCTTTTTTAGGTCTACATCATGAGATGAAACAAGGTAAATATTTTCCACTTTCCACCAACCCTCAATTTTAGGGAAATATTTTTGCTCACCAAAGGCGTATGCTCACCACCTTTCTTAATACTTGACACGTGTTCATATGTATAACCATAGTTAAGTTTTTACCTTTTTTTTTTTTTTTTTTTGTAACTATGGTTATATTTATGGACACGTGTCAGTATTGAGAAGGATGATGAGATACACCTGAGCTAAAGTAGTGAGCAAAATGCTCCCATGATTTTATACCACTATTGTAACCTTCAAACCAAAATACCAAATTTGGTTTTTTATTTTTTTTATTTTTATTTTTACCATATATATGGGGATGTGGTGGCAAACTTATGGTCCAAATTGTTTGATGCAAATTTGGTCTCGATGGACTTTTGCTGCCATCCCAACCGATCTCTTGAAAGGGGGACAGGGGTGCAGATTGCAATTAGTGCCCATGTCACCAGTCGATCAGGTAAGACTAATCCAACTTGGATTGCTTATTTATTTATTTATCATAAACATATCCACAAAAATAATTAAAGGAAATGGATATTGAAAAGTAAGAGAATAAGCAAAACAAATTAAATTAAAATTAAAAAGCACAAGGAAACTGCAGGGTAATTTCCGTTCCAACTTCAACTACTTTCTTTCCTTTTTTTTTTCTTTCGTCAAACAACTACTTTCTTTCTTCTTTACTAGAAAAATAGATATTTATGAGGAAAATTTGGAATTCTTTAAATTAAAAAAACTAATTACCTGCATCTATTTGTCACATGTGCTCAAATGGTCTGATGAGATAGCCTTGCTCACCACTCCCTATCGCCACCACCATCCAAGGGTTTATATAAATTTAAAATTAAACCTTTTTTTTCTTGTACAGAAATTAAAACAAAATTGTGGAAGATTCCAAAAAGCCAAATTCATCACTATTATTTTGACTATCCAGTTAGGCCAGCAATGATGCCTACAGATTCATGGTATATGGTCCATTCATATATTTTTCACATTTAACTTGCCACTTTCATATGCCCCACCCTCCCGTGCACTTAGGACCATCTTAATATTTACAAAAATCTTCAAGGCCAAGACTGCGCCCCTTAGTTACTACAATAACAAGTAATTCTTTTCGTTTTCGTTTGATTACCATGTACATGGCAATGATTTCCTTTGAGGACAATCTTTTTAGTTATACTGTAATTATCAGTGCCAAATGAAGATAGGTGTTAGGATCTATAAGAAAAATTCTTTCGATGCCACGTAGTAATGCTGAGTGGCAATATATTTATTAAAAATTGGACCACGAGCTTCTACATTAAAAATGAGCATGTGTTTAAAGATATTGACACTAACCATTATCATAAGGCAGGAATAGTCTCTTATGTTTGGCGAGCACCTTTTTTGGAATGTGAAATCTCTTATATGTTACATTTCTTATGAAGGAGTGAAAGTTAAACCTGAAACTCCGCCAGTTCCCTAAATTTGTTGGCTTTGTGCTACGATTAAAAGTTAGCATGTCTAAAGTTCAAGGACTGGCACCGATCAAATCTACGTATAGGTATGCTTTCTTAATGACTTAGGAATGTATTTATGGCACATTTTATTACCAAATAACCCACATTATAAATTAAAACTATAATATTTTTGTCTTTAAAAACTTTTAGTGTTTATTTTTCTATGAGAGTAATTTTGGAAAACTGAAGAAATGAACCAAGGTAAAAAAAATTGAGAAAAATTAGTCATTCACAAATATTGATGAATGATTCCTTAAAAAGTTAAGGATTAGTAAGCCTTGTTATAAATCAATCTTAGTTAATGAAAATTTAAAGAAACTTTGATTACTATTACAAGTGATATTGAGGAAGGGGGAATTCGAATCGTGGGTAGAAATAATCATTCTTAACCGCTTGAGTTACAAATCATTACCATTTTTTTTCCTTTTTCACTGCTAAAAAAGTTAAAAAGTTGATATGATCCCCCAATAATCATAACAAACCAATGCCCCCAACATCTTTTGTAATTTTTATTATTATGTGTTACATCTTTTGTAAATTTAATTATTATGTGTTATATCTTTTGTAATTTTTATTATTATGTGTTACATCTGTTCCCTTCATCTTTATGATTCCCAAACATTATTATATCATACTTTCGCAAAACAAAATATATATATTAAACATTACTATATTGTAGGACATCCTATCCATAGGTATAGCCGTATAGGTTGTGTAAAGGAATCAAAGGATATTAAAATCATCCTTAAATCAGGATTTTCTTAAGTAATAATGTGGAAATAGCAAAAATTAAAGATATGAACGATCACTTACCTGATATCTAGCATGTTATGTTGTCATAAGATGATGCATTATAATTATACAAATTTATAAATAAACTCAATCCTAGACATGTATTTATAAAAAAAACCCAAACACTATTTAAACATAGAAACACACCCAAAATCAACAATTGTATATTTTTTGGGTGTGTTTATAAATGGATTTTGAGTGTGTGTAATGATAAGTTTTGGGTGTGTTTATAAAGTGTTTTGGGTGTTGGGTTTTTTTATAATTTCAGCCCACATTTTGGGTGTTTTGGTGAAATTCCCTTATAATTACAAGCGCGTATATAATGTTATCTAATTAACAATTCTGATCCAAAGAATCTGATATGCCAAACTCTTTGAAATTAAGAAGAAACGAACCGAAAGATAAGTTTGATATCATCATCGAGTATGAAAGCTGGATAAAGGGATGAACCAATTCTGTTTAAAAAGATGTAAATGGTACATGAATCTGTACATACATTATCAAACTAAGGATTATAATATTAGTACTGATGTTGTGAAAAGATGACAAAGTAATTGATTGCAGAATATTTCCCAGGTAAAATATAAACCTTAATGTAGTCAAATCTAGGTGCTCAGGTAATGAGTTGTTAGGTCATCTGGGTCCCCATGAGTTTTTCACTCCCACAGCAAACTCTCACTCATCATTTTACGACCTCAACCCCAGTTCACATTATAAACATGCATGCCTAGGACTGCAAAAGGGGCTTCATTTCATTAATCAGCCTCCAAAATATATATTTTTTTTGTTGGTAGCATTGGGATTTTTATGGCTAGGCTCAATGCATCTGCATTTTGGTGATTGAATTTGACTGGCGGAGCTTTTTCTTCTTTCTATGTGGATCTCATCCAAAGTAGTACGTCTTTATCATCCTTGTAAGAGACAAATGCTCACTCGAGCACGATTTGATTCATCAGTAACAAAATATATGAAAATTTGTTGTATAGTTGATTGCTAAAAAATCTACCTAAATTAGTTGATAATTATCAATTAGATTGTGAATTAAGGATCTTATCGCCGCCTCCAGGTGTATTAACACCACCAAAGGTTTTTGGCTACAATATTTCGATTCATTAAAGGATATTATTTGTATATTATGTTATTTTATTTGTACAAACGATATTAGGAACGGGAAGATTCGAACATGCATTTTCATTTTGTTCCATCTCATTATGATTCTTTAAACCTGAAGAGATCTACCTGGGTCAACCAAAATGGGCCTGAAATCTGTCCTTAGCATTTGCAAACCAAGTTAAGGCCTTAAGAGGGGATTTTCCTCCCGAAATGAGGACCTTTTTTTAAAGAACAAATTTGGGTACAACTAAAAACAGTGTTGCAATTTGGAATGGGCTTCAAATTGTGTTATCTAGAGAGTTCCACTTGTGTAACAAATTGACTTTCAAATGATAAACCCAGCACCTAATGCATTATTGATGGGCCAATGCGAGCATAAAATGTATTTTAGAGCATCCAATCCATGCTCAACTCGTAGCTTCATTTTATGGAGAAAAACTCTTATGCAACGGGAATAACGGTGTTTTGTTATTCCACGTTAATAATGCAATGACACGTAAGATAATTTTCTACGCTATCATTGTATTATTGGTCAGGGATAGCAAAACACCGCTACCTCCGTTACAAGTAAGTTTTTTTGCATTCTATGATACCTTGGCATTGTTAAAAGGTTTATAAATCTCTTAGGTTCACAAGGTTTATATCTTGACATTGTCAAAAGTTTTTTACGTTCTATGATACCTCGACAAAACACCGCTATTCCCGCTATCCCCAATTTTCATTTGAGAGATTTAGATTCTGAAACTGCTTTTTTTTTTTTTAAGAGAATTAGGTTCACGCGGTTTCTCCACTCTTTATTAAAAAGGCGTAGATGCCCATAAAGCTATGCATCTTTTCAAGATTATTTTCCATTCAAGATGCTTACAAATTTTGGCTCTTTGTGCTAAGTTTTCGCTTGATAATGTTTTCATTTTCAAACAACAACCACATATATCTAACATTTGAAAAAAGTGCATGCTAAAATATTCAAAGGATTAGAATTTAGAGGGTCAAACAACCATGATTAAGGTGTTGTAATTAATAAAATTGGAAAGTTGTTGGCAAATAAGAATGCAATTCCCTCATCTTTTTAAATTGATCCAAGACTAAATCTGCCTGAATACAAAGCTTCATTAACAGTTTAAAGTAGCTAGGGATGATCTGGTCTCCATGTTCTAGGACATTCAAACCAAATTCTCTCAGTTTTCTTTGCTTTAATTATTATTATTTTTTGGTTTTGTTTCTTAGTTCCTTGCTTGCCTTTTTGTTTTTTAAATTAATACTAAATTGGAGTTAGTGAGGAGCTCCTTTTGAATATCATGGCAATGTCAAAGCTTTCGTTTAGACGATTTGGACCATTTTCTATAGCTTCTGATCCTATAAAGATTCTGTCCTGGATGAACCTATGAAAAAAACTAATCTGCCGGAGCTCATCATGTTCCCTTGTGCGTATGGCCTAACGTATGCAAGCTTTGACAATTCCCATTAGTATAGAATAACGTTTCTCTAATCATGAAACAAAAGAAACCCTCAATTCTTCTTCTTTTGCCCACACTTCGAGAGCAAGATAAAATAAATAAAAAAGCAAGCCTTCTTTGTAACCAAAACAAATATTTAAAGACAAATAACAAAGTCTTTTTGGGATTCACTTTCCAAGCGAGCACAGCCCATTGGTTATGTATGTCCCACTGTTTTTAACGACCCAATCAGTGATCACAAAATGCTTGGGGCAGGAGTCCTCAATGTTCATCGACTTCTTGTTTTCCAATTGATAGATATAGCGCCTAATTTTTTTACATCCAAGAAATTTATTAGGTTAGGTTTTGGAAAGAAAAAAAAAATTAGTAGGTTAGGTAACTTAGACCCCATTTGATAACCATTTCAATTTTAGTTTTTATTTTTCATTTTTTGTGCTAGAGTAAAGAGGAAAATGAGAATGAGAATGGGAGTAAGGATGAGATTGAGAGAGAGGATAAGAGGGGAGGATGGGAGGGAGTAGTAATAAAAGTGAAAATAAAAACTTGAAAGTGAAAACAATTTCAAATAGATTTCAGTTTTTAGTTTTTATTTTCACTTTTGTTAATCCTTCCTCGCATCCTCCTCTCTCATATTCCCTCTCAATCTCATCTTCACTCTCATTCTCACTTCCATTCTCCCTCTTTTTCCTCTATACTCTAGCACAAAAAATGAAAAATGAAAACTAAAAACTAAAATTGAAATGATTATCAAACGGGTCCTTTGGTTTTCACTTTCTTTTTTATGGAGTTATTGGTTTGGTAGTTAATGACGTATAATTTGTCTTCAAGGTTTACCAAAACTTATATTTTATCCCATTTGGAAAAGAAGAAAAAAAGGTTATTTGATTTGCCATCTTTCAAGAGAAATGCTCTTGAATATCAGTATTACTATAGTGGTATTTGAGAACATGTTTTTTAAACGACGAGAGTGTCTTGGTTTTATTTTTGGAAGAGGGAGGGTCTGAATTTTTACTTTAATCCTATGCCACTGTTTAATACTTTAGGAATTTTTCGATTGTTTGGACAGAAGAATATATGATGTACTTAAGATCATTATTCTTATATATTCTCTTTTTTATGTTTTGTTTTATAAAGAATATTGTTATTTCCACCCCATGTCCTATTTTTTTACCTATTTTATTTTTAAAATTTTAAAGACAAACTTTCCTATTTGTAAAATGACTAAGGACTTGGGGAAAAGAAACCTCAACTCATGTAACCCACCAATTCTATCATTTGACTAAAAGAAAAAATAAAGAAGAAGAAAGCATACGACTCCTCAATTGCTAAAGCATTTATCCAGTCCATCAAACACAACTTGATCCTCTCAATATCTCAACTACTAATGATTAGCAAAGAGAATTTGCTTGAAATAATAATTAAGGGTATTTTAGGAATAATGATGGGTGGAAAGATAGGATTGTGTTTTTTCAAATTTACATGGTAGTTGGAAAGTTAAGGTGAGTGTGAAAATAGGATAAATAGTGGAAATAGTAGCACGTTTTACAAATAAAGGTAAAGGAATCACATTTTATGACCATATTGATTGACAAAATTACATTAATTATTTGCCAGGTCCACTCCATAATATATTATATGATTTGAACCGTTCAATTTTAGGTACTCATTGAAAGATCATTTCTAAAAAAAAATTCAAAATGAAAATCATTTAGTAATTTTAATTGTGATAAAATAAATAGATGAACACATTATGATAC
Organism: Prunus mume; assembly: GCF_029339155.1. Lineage (NCBI taxonomy): Eukaryota > Viridiplantae > Streptophyta > Magnoliopsida > Rosales > Rosaceae > Prunus > Prunus mume. The sequence goes on along the minus strand of NC_142699.1, from coordinate 28,200,673 downwards.
ATAATGAAAATATTCACAAATAATTAAAGATTTTCAACTTGAGCAGGTGTGGGTTATGGCCATTGGCCAAGGCAGTGTACTCGCTCCCTTGTATCTAAGTTTGTTCCCCTCCACATACATTAGAGTAATTTAAAATATCGTTGTGTCGAAATTTATGTCTTTTCGATTTGAGTGTATATTTGCAACCATGATCATGGAATGACTTTGATCAAAGAATAATAGTGTGGAGTGAGCCAAAATGAGTCGGTAACACATGAACGCTATTCTATACGAAACATTCTTGCTCACTATTTTAACCCAATGTGTACCATCATCACATTTCTCAACACTTGACATGTGTACATGGGCATAACCATGGTTCCACAAATACAAAGCAAAGAGTTAACTATGGTTATGTATATGAAGATATGTTAAGTGTTGAGAATGATGGTGAGAGTACACATTGGGTTAAAGTAGTGAGCAAAAATATTTTCATATTCTATATGCTTCATATCAAACAAAATAACATTTGAATAATTTGATATGATTTGAAAAATCTCATATCTGAAATCCCTACAATGATCAAAGCATATTACGAGGGAGTAGTGCAAGGGGACAATATATATATATAGCAGTCGACTTTTCCACCAAACAGGAAATTATACCCCTTGAGACCTTATCTTGCTTTTTCTGAGTTTCCTATTTTTGCCTTCAACCAAAATTGTATGGCTAATGCATGCTTGTAATATTCTTAGTTATTAGGATGAAATCACTTACGCATTCATATTCTATGGGTCCAATTCCTCCAATCTTTGTGATATGGGAATCAATCTCTACATATTCTGTGTAAAGTGACAATACAGTTCAATGGTTCAGTGAAAGAAAGAAAAAAACTAGTACCAACCAACACAATCTATTATTCTCACATAATATGAACATAAAAAGATAGAATTCGAAGCCCATTTGAAAGAAAATGCCTATCAAGAAAAGAGATTTACAAACCCTTTTTGAATTTTATCATAGAAGGAGTCGAAGAATCGAATTTTTGCACCTCTATTATAGCCCTAGATGATAATAATTAATATACATGAAGATGAAGAACCTTCCAAGAAACATCCATTTACGCTTGGTCAATCCACGTTCATGTGGACTCACACAATCACAGTACGTAATTCTATAAGTCATATGTGATATGACCCCATTTGTCCCAAAATCAAACACCTATAAATACATCAATGAGATACATTATATGCCACCATATTTTAAACCAAAAACAGAAAGGCTTGTCAAAATTAACGACCTCCTGAAATTATTCGAAGAATCAAGCTAGAAAATATGGAAGACCCTCGTAGAGGAAAGGATCTACAGAAGCAAGGAATGGAAGAGAAGGGAAGCGAAGAAGTGCGTTATCGGGGAGTCCGAAGGAGGCCATGGGGGAAGTTTGCTTCTGAGATAAGAGACCCTTCAAGGCAAGGTGCTCGTCTGTGGCTTGGTACATTTGATACGGCTGAAGAAGCTGCAAGGGCTTATGACAGAGCTGCTTTTAATTTAAGGGGTCATCTTGCCATACTCAACTTTCCAAATGAGTATTATTCTCAAGTTATGGGCTCTCCTCCTCATCCTCCTAGATTCTCATCATCATTTTCTTCTTCTTCTTCTTCTTCTTCTTCTTCTTCTTCTTCTTCATCGTCTTCTTCTTCTTCTGCTGCTGCTGCTGCTGCTCCTGGTGGAAGTTCATCTACTGGACAAGGACGGCAAGTCTTTGAGATTGAGTATTTGGATGACCAGGTGTTGGAGGACCTTCTTGATTCTCAAGAGGAGAAAAGCAAATGGAAGTGAAATTGATTTGTGTTTGTGTAACTTTTTCTTCCCTTGTTGTTTAGTGAGTTGAACACATTTCCCTTCTATAAAATAATATATGTTGTTCAACCATGGTTTAGCAAGCACATTTTTTCATGTCATAATTTGTTTTAGTCATGACGTGGTATGATATACACATATGCACATGTATGTGTATGGTATCTCTAATAATATGTTGTTATTATCAACATGAAAAGGAGATTCAAACTCGAGACGGCTTTTAACATAAAAAAATAATTTGAGATATCTTCTCATATTAGAAATATAAATACCACTATTGCAATATGGGCTATGACGACGATACTGAAATTCTTACTTTTGTTATATTGAGGGCATTCTCAATAGAGAATACTCATAATTTTATTTTTTATTTCTTTTTGTTGTGGAAAATGAATCCTTTCAAAAATTATAATACTACCAATGGGGTGTTAATCTTTGATAAAACAAATTTAAAAAGGGAGTTTCACTAAAAAACCCAAAATGAGAGTTAAAATTATAAAAAAACCCAAGCACTATTTAAACATATAAACACACCCAAAACCCATAATTACACACACTCAAAACCCATTTATAAACACACCCAAAAAGTTGACTTTGGGGTTGATTTTGGGTGTGTTTCTATATTTAAATAGTGCTTGGGTTTTTTTATAAATACATGTCTAGGATTGGGTTTATTTATAAATTTGTATTTTGAAAATCCTGAAAAAAGGAGAAACTTGGATCACTATCTAGATTATATTTTGGTCTCCTTGGTGAAAGGCAAAATAAAGATTGAAGAAGAGACAATAAAGGACTTGCTTAGTCATATTGTACCACTGACAAACTTTAGAATCACGCAACAGGAAAATAGAGAACCTTGTTTCCAAACACAAACAGAGAATCTTTGTTTCATGAAATTCTTTTCTCATCCATTAAGAATTTAAGATGAAACCAGGATTAGTCCCAACCCAAGAAAGAAATGATTAATTTAGAAGAGCAATTTGGACAAGGATATAAAGGTTAAGAATATATATACATACCACTGCTGACGACAGACAAATTTGTCCCGAACACAAGTACTTTACTTGTCAAAGTAATGCAGGGATTCGTAGTATTAGTAGTTGACAATTGACACAAACAAGTCCAGGCAAGCAGGAGAGAACAAATTCGAATAACACCACCACCACAAATAAAAGCCCAACAAATGAAAAATGGTCAAGATTGGAGAGAGAATGAATGAGCATGCATGTTCTGTGTTTAACATGAGAGGAACAATTGCAAAGAAGGAAATAAATTTCGTTTTCCATATCTCTGTTATTAGATTTGTAGCCTTTGAGTTTGAAGTCCACCTTTAACCAAAACTCGTCTTCAGGATGGCTCGAGCAAATTATTATTATTATTTTTCATTCAACAACGCAAATGGAGTCTAGCTATGGGAAAAGAGTCATAACTTGCAGACCAATGGTCTCAAAATCTAACCCTCATAACTACTTAATAATTCGTAGGTGAGAAACTCTTGTCCTCTTATAATTTAGACTATCACTTGTATTAAAAATAAAAAAATAAAAAACAACTGCGGTTCATGACATTTGAAATTTTGAAGGCACAACTTTTTCAACAAAACAGAGACCAGGTAGCAGGCCTCAGTTGAGGTCTTTATGTATTCAATAACTGAGCCCAATACTAGCTTGCAACCAGTTCAATTCACAAGTGCTCTTAAACCCCAGCACAAGTCATGGCCTCCGAAACTTGGTGAGGCCTAACATGGAATTTTGCAACCGAAAAAAACGCCTAACAGAAACAACAGACTGCTGTGCAAGCGCCAATCTGTAGCTTTTCTGGTAAAACCCAAGAATTAGTGTGTAGCTTTTGACCACACCCTACATTTCTTTGCTTGGAATCTTTCAACTTTGCCTTTTCTTTTTGTATTTTTGTTACTTTTTTCTTAATTAATTGTACTTTTTCGCTTGATTGCGACAAAATAAAAAGACATTATGCAGTGAAAAATAAAGTTGGCCACATTCCAAATGAAAGGACTGGCGGCTACGTTTTCTGGGTTTTTATAAATATATGTATATTTGTGGTGCGCCTCGAGATCACTAAAGTGGACTATTATATAATTAACAATTGTTGAACCTTGTTATAACTTATATAACATTTTCAGCCACAAATTCAAAAAATTGACTATTATAACTTAATTAACAATTGTTGAACCTTGTTATAATTGTAAATTTTAATTTTAGACACTTAATTACATACATACTCCTTGAAAGATATAATAGGTAGGTGCCTTCATATTTGTAGGTACTACCCTAGTTAAAATGAGTGTATATATTACAAATTTGGTAAGAGAACATTACTCTAACTGTATTGGTTTTGTGATGGAATCTGTTTGGATAGGACATGCTAATTTTTGCTTGGATGGATTGGGTTAATTTTTGTAAAATGATGTGTAGTGCCTAAAAGTTAGTATTAAATTTCTTTTTTCCAAACCTTTGCACTAGGCTAGAGCCTACTCTAGCCATAGTGTAGTTCCGTCCATGGGTGAAACTTTAACATTCTTCAAAAACTCATGTCGAATACTTGTCAACCTTTTCATGATTTATGTAATTATCATTGTACATAGTTCGATAGTACGTAACTTAACTCATTTATGTGTCATATTCAAGTTGAATTTCGTAAATTGTGAACTAAAAGTCTAAAGCTAAACATTTCATAAAGTCAATCTAGAAAAAACCATGAAAGTAATCCTATTTTATGAGACTTATAATGTGATGTATAAAAGCAAATGAGCAAATCATTACTTTTCATCATACAAAACAAGTAAAGCAGAGTCAATAACTTGATATATCTCTATTATGCGTATTAGTGAATTGTGTCAAATCCAGTAATCATCCTCAACTTCTTATTAAATTGGAGTCAGTGTCAAAAATTACCAACCCCTGAAAATTAAAGGTGCATACATACAACTACTCACAATGTATTTTCTGCGTTGTGCGCATATCATACTTTTGTACAATGAAAATTACCATATCTTAAAAAGCTTAACAACACACAACACTTTTGCTAGATTCTTCATTGAAAAAACAAACGCATGCAAAAGGTGATGATCAGAATCTAGTTACATATCAACAAGAAAAAGATAAGAGCATCATTGGCCTTGCGATGTGCCTTGCAGAAATAGACGGTGGATAGCTGCTTATTACGCCAAAAAGGGATACCAACCTCACTATTTTTTGTTCTTCTTTTGGTGATCACAATCAAGCAGTTCCTCTAGCAACTTATCATCCAAGTACTCTAACTCAAGAACTTCATTTCCATGCTCCCCACGACCTCTCTCCTGGATAGTCCCAGCCACTGAAGATGAAAAATTAGCCGAAGACGATGAAGAGGAAGAGCCACCACTTGCTGGGTACTCAGTAGGAAAATTCAAAATAGCCAAGCCACCCCTCATGGCATAAGCAGCTCGATCATAAGCTCTAGCTGCCTCTTCAGCCGTGTTAAAAGTCCCAAGCCAAACCCGGGCGCCATGCCTGTTCGAGTCGCGAATCTCCGCTGCATACTTGCCCCACGGCCGCTTCCGCACGCCCCGGTATCGAACCTCTCCGCCTTCCTTCTCTTCCATGACCTTTCCTCTGGAGTCCATATATGATGTAGTTTTGCATGGCCAAACTAAGTGTTGGGCAACAGCATTTTATACGAATTCAAAAAGGCACATGTAGACTATTATTATGAAATTTAAGGAGGGGCCACAAATAGCCACGTGTCAAACATTCTGGCTGAGAAATTGTTCCCACGTGTTGACGGAAGCTTCCACAATGACCATGCATATATTAGCAATGAATCCAATGTATCCGGATGGTCAAGGTGATGGCTTTAGGGTCAAGGAGTCCTTTTTCGTTTTCTCAAACTTTTGGTTTTGTTTGTGGTTGTTTCATTCATCAAAACCTTAATAATGCGATTAGGACAAGAAAGGGCAAAGGGGAAATATAGGTCGGTATACATCCCAAAAGAAAAGTAGAGAGAGCCGTGTGCGAAACTTAAATAAGAAATTACTTTTTAAAAAAATTCATAACCTAATGTCATAAAAATAATTTTTTTTTATGACTAAAATTCATCATAAATTAGCATGTAATGAAAATCAAAAATCAAATTTTAAGAAAAATATATGGCTTCAATGAGACTCAAAGCCGGGCCACACGAGCTAGAAAGCTAGCCCCGTTACAAATGCTTTTCTGTCAATATGTAGCACGTTAGAGTATATATACAATCGTTATAATATTAATAATGTATAATACAAAGAAAACAAAATTCGAGGGCCCTCAAAAATTGGGGGCCCTATGCGGTGGCGCCACTTACACCGCTCTAGGACTACCCTATGGGTGCTTCAATATATCACACATATGAAACACTTGGTAAATGAGTATGGTGATGTAATGGTGAGGTATTTGACTTAGGTCCAACTTGAGTATCATTTTGTCATGTTCCACCACAACTAGAGCTTATTATTTAGAAATGTCCACTAAAGGCACTAAAAAAAGAATTCATGCAAGGATATGATAGTTTGATGTACTTCTCCGTGCATTTATGCAATGCAAGTGGCTTTTTTTTGGGTGTGCAAGCAACAATATCCCTATAAAGAAACGATGTACATGATGTAAATTAAGGGTATGTTTGGGAATTCTTTGAAAATAAAAAACACTTCTAATAGAGTTTGATAGAAAAACTTATAAGTGTTTATGGACCACAAAGCATTTTTTAAAGAGGCATGTGCTTCTTTAGGAATCACTTCTCAATGCTTCTCCAAATCACTTCCAATTGCTCACTTGTAGTTTAAATAATTTTTTTGACATTCTTCTAATAGAAGCGCCTCTAAAAAAGTAGTTATGAATAGGAGTGCTTATGCATTTCCAAATAAGTCATAATTTTAATTTTCTACATTCTTTTGGTATAGTTTCATTAGTTAAAAAGGATTGAGTCAATATTTGATTTTTGGGGGTTTAGATTTGTTGGCCGGGATTAGATTTGCCATTCATATTAAATATTGGCGCTGGTGCTTTGCCAAACATTGAATTCAATGCAAAGTTCTCCAAATTCCTATTTTTGCGTTTTGGATTTGATGCTTTCTCAGTGTAGCATCAGAATTTCTGTCCAAATTCCATTAAGGGTAGCGAGAAGAAGAGGACCAAATAGCTAGGTTAATTAGCCATGCAAAGAAAAGCATCTTATCGGTCCGATGGCCATTTAAATATTATGTCGTGCTCTCGAAGCAACACTGAAGACACACAACGCTTGTGACTGCACACGTTGGCACAAAAAGACAGAAGCCATCCGCCCTTCGTTTTCAATTCATCAGCATGCAATTTTAGATTTCAATCGTGATGTCTCTGAATTCGCTTGAGGCTTTTTGTTTGTCTGTTTGTGTGGCTATTCGCCTGCCAAATTGTCTGTGTATTTAATATCCTACACTTATGACCAGAAGAAAAAAAAACAGAGGTTTAATTAAAATGTGACTTTGCAGCAGGAAAATTATGCAAATCCCTTCGCATCTTTTTCATATTTCTTTTTGTGAACCGCACGCAGCTCACGGGAGAAATTTTATTACTCGAAAGAAAAAAGCATTTGTAGAATATCTCTAGGTGTTTGCTTTTGACGAATTCTTCATCTAGCTTTACTGTTGTTTCCACTCAGATTATGATCAGCACTTGGACAACGTATATGGTACTGAGTGAGTGTGCACTGTTAGGAAAAGAGAGAGAGAAATTATGTTATTAAAGCTACATATATAGTACTAAAGTCTTTTGTATCTGACTGGTTTTGATTTTGCTTTTCCATCAGAAAAAGAAAATGTAAGAATAGAATGTTTGGGACATTTAGGGTTGGGGTAATTGGATGGCAAAATCAATCATAACTTATGAGGGCCCAATAGGCAAATGACAAAATCCAGTCTAGTAGGCATAATAATTGTGGTCCGTACACTCCTTTTTTTTTGTGTATTTAGGAGTGTACACCTTTTATTAGAAGGGCATTTATAACGAAAACCTAACCAAACTGACCGAACAGGACCGGCTTACGTAGTTTAGTTCGATTTTTTCTTTTATTTTTTTGAATTTCAACAATGAATTGGATCGAACTGGCCGACTTAATCCGGTCTTAATGTTAGAAGTCAATGAATAAAGATAAGAATAGAAAGCAGTCTAGGACCAATGCTTGACTATGACCAATATTTGTTAGACAAGATAATGATTAAATCATCAAATCAAACAAATTAGATTCGCTTAAATGAATTAATTAAAGTTATGGAATTTAATTTTGGTCCTATATAACTTAAATATTTATAAGAATAGGACCTTATGGATTTAGGCAAAATATGACACATTAAGTGCAAAATATGACACATTAAGAGCAAGTTCACCGTTACAAGAAGATGACTCACAAAGCATCCTGAGTAAGACATATTTAGAACCAACCCATGCTGTTGCCTGGGTTTGTTTTCCATTGCTACAAGACACGTACCCAGCATCATCAAATTTTCCTCCTGCCATTTTTATGGGAATTTCTATAAAGTTTAAATCATAAAATTAATTTTAAAGTTTAAGCCCGTGCTCTTGCCCATTTGCTCTAGGATTAATGACCAAAGTAGGGCCAAAAAGACATCACACATGTGTTACAAAATGTCTCTATATATTTATATACATAGCATCAAACCTCCTTAGGGTTTCAAGTTAGGCATTTAGGAAGAGAGGAAGACATCAAGCATCCTCCCTAGTCTCGCTTGGCCGGCCACCATAGAGAAGAAAAGGCTAGCACCCATTTTCTTCTCTTGGTTCCTTATTATCTCATTCTCATTCTACCTTGGTGAAGATACTTTGGGGAGGCATAACCTCTTTTGTGCCTATTTGGAGACCAATGTGGAGAATCAACAATTAAGGGACAACTCCCTCTACTTGAATACCATTTTGGGATTCAAGATACATTCCAAAGGTAAGCTCACTTTCTACCTTCTCTTTATGGGATATTGGTGTCAATGGTGCAAACTTTCATAGACCTATTAAGATTGGGACCTAAGTAGAGACTAGTATGAATCTCTAGCTATTTTCTTATTTCCGCTTTATTTGATTTCATATATGATATGCATAGACTATATGATTTGTTCTTTCATAGCTTTATGGGATTTTAGAAATCCCTGCACCCAATTTTCCCTTCACTTAGGCATCTAGAAAGAAAAACTGGCAATTTAGGTTTAGAACCTGAAATCATTGGTTTGCAAATCAAAATTATTCTCCATTGTGCTAGATCTTGTTAACGAGTACACAACACTCAACCTAATCACTAGACAAGTGTTGTAAACACAACTATTATATCAACCCAATATATGTAAGTTTCACTGTTGCTATTTTGCCCCACTATGGAATCTGCAGCTTATTACCCCAACATTGGAAGCTAAAGTCCATTGTGATTTTCTATAGTTGTGGATCTGGGCTTTATTTTGGGCTTCGTTTCCAGGATACCCAAGTGTTAAAATTGGGCTGAACTCAGATCTACCCAAGACTTAGGATACAAAAACAACATTCATTGACCCACAAAAATTATACGAAGACAGGGATTGTGGCGCCAACTACCAACAGAAAACGAACAAAACAATGTCACAGTTATCTATCTCTTTGCATACCCCTTTCCCTCTCAATAATTGGTTTTTGTAGAATAAGCTTGTGAATAATTAATGAACCTCATTCTGTTAATCATATGAGTTCATTTTTGAAAACTCCAATTATTATTTCAATGCATACTAATTATACTATAAAAGTAGTTGTTTTGGTAATTCATATACATACAAATTTGCTCACCAAAATCAGAAGTCTATACTATGATTAGTCAAAGCCTCTCTTATTATTATTATTTTAGAGAACTTCAATGAAACGAGAGAAACTTTATTGATAAAACTAAGAATTATAATGGGAAGACAACATGCTTGACTCCGACTCAACAAATTTGCTCACCAAAATCAGAACTCTAGACTATAATTAGTCAAAGCCCCTCTTATTACACTAGATGATTGTTAGTTAATTACAAATAACCAAGAAGAATCTCCTAGATATTGTAATTAACAAAGTTAATCAATCAGTTCAACAATTCAAGTCTACGCAATTCATCCCAAAAAAATAAAAAAAAATACAAAGTAAACATATAAATATAAGTTTTCACTGGAGAAGGAACATGCTGAATGAATCTTGTCAACATTTGACCAGGATTATGCTGCTGAGAGATGTACTATTGTAATTAACAAAGTCAGTCAATCTATTTCAATAATTAATTTAAGCCTGCTCTGTTTATATATGCAGTTCAAGTTCATCCAAAATAAATAAATATTCAAATAAAACTACACCAAGATTTTCACACCAGAAGATGCTTAATTTTGTCTATTTTTTGATTGGACGGTTCCAAAGCACGTGTTGACACGTGCACAACATAGGGTTTAATCTTTTGTTTTGTTTTTGTTTTTGTTTTTGTATTTGAGTAAATGCCTTTGTGTGGAAATGTAAGAAAAAACTACAGAGCCTCGTGCAGTCACGTGATTACACCCATGTGATAGAAAACTCATATGTCATATATCATACACCAAGTTAATTTACCAATTTTCTTCTTCTTCTTCCTTTTCTTTTTCTCCCCTAACAAAACCCACAGGACAATGTTTCTTTTTCTTCTTCTTTGTGTAGGACAAGAGTAGAAGTAAAAGCCGAACGAAGAAGTATAAGGAAGAAAAATGTATCACCAAATTTCAACGTTTTACGTACGTTTTTCTATCCCTAGCTTTTTAGCTTCTTTCGACCAAAAAACGGTTTTTAACTTCTTACTAATTCCTGTACCAAAAAAAATTTAATTCCTACATATATAGTTTCTATTTTTAATACAATCAATAATTTCTAAATTAATCTAATTTATGAGAAATGGGATGCGAACAATTCCTACATCCTACTACATGTAGTTCTAATAACAAAGAGAAGATACCAAAATAATCGATCCTTCTAGAACTATTAAAATAAGTTTAATACAACTGGACAGAGGGACATCCATTTGATCATATGATGACATGCCTATTTGCTTGAACAAGTAGTATTAAAACACCTTAAGCCATTGTTGTTTTTTTTTAATTGCTAAAAATGTATGCGAGTTAAACAATAAATTATTTGTATAATGCTTAATTATATACATGCCCCTTGTGCTTTCAAACTTATCTCAGATTATCACATGTGTTTGCAAACGTCTCAAAGTACCCCCAATCTTTTAAAACCGTCTTATGTTACCTGTTCCGTAGTTTTTGATGTTTCGTTAAGTTTTTGTTACTTCGAGAACAACCCCTTCCCATTCGAGAACAACAGCCCTCCACTTTGTTACTGTTCATTCGAACAATTTTTGGGCCTTCATCTCCTCCTCCGCCACCCCAAGCGACGACATGGTATCAAAAGAACCAGACGTTGTCCTCTACCACCTTACATCTCACCGTTGCCAACCGTTGTCTGGATTGCGGAACAAGCAAGAAATTGGCTAGTTTTTACCCAAAATATTCATCGCTCGTTCGGACGATTTCGAGCACCATTTGCTTCGATACATGTATGGTTTTTCAACCTCTCGAGCTGTTCTTGCTGCTAGTTGTGTTGGTTAGGAGAAATTTCTGAGTTTTGGAGTGTAAATAAGCGATTGAAAATCTGCCGGTTGGGGAGGGGCTGCTGTTCTCGAATATGGAGGGAAGGAGGAGAAAAAAAGAAGAAAGAAAGAAGTGGGGCCCAACGTTAGAACGGAACGTCAAAAAACTGACGGAACGGGTAACGTGAAACGGTTTTTAAAAGATTTGAGGGGTATTTTGAGACGTTTGCAAACACAAGTGATAATCTGAGATAAGTTTGAAAGTACACGAGGTATGTACATAATTAAGCCTTTGTAAAATTCATACCCTACGGGATGAAGTAAATTGTGACAAATAAATTTATGAAACCATTTGATTTGAACAGAAGAGAAGAGACTGAAGACTGAGTCAACAGACAAGCAAGGTACACTTCTTGCTGAAAACATTAAGGATTTTTCACATCTCCTGACGTCTATTACTCATTCTCCAAGAAAAACTGCTTTTATCAACAGCTATTGCCATCTCATGTGCTTTTGACTGATGTGTGACTCATTTCAATTATTTTTGCCAGTTTTATTTTACTTTTTAATTTGTACAATGTACATTTATTGAAATATCACAATATATTGGGGGCACTTTTATTTTTATTTATTTGAATTGTAAAATATAATTTAGGTATGCTTCATCAACGGTCCAATAATTGCCAACTACCATGTATGCCAACCATTTGATCGCTTAATAAGGCTTTTAGGTAGGAAATGAACTGTTCAACTGTGTATTTGTAATGTGTTTAATTCGTACGTTGTACAACACTGTTTGATGGTCAAATCTAGGCCAGCAACCTTCGAGACCAGGCTAGAACTTCCAAGTTGACACATTTTAGTGCACAACAACATGAGCTCCTTGATCGTGAGAAATAAGAAGTGATATTATTGGTTCACAACGATTGGATGATATGAGAAACAAACGAATACATATAGTGAATTTTTGTTTTCCACATTGAGGAAAACTTACCACCCACTTTTTCGTCGTGTAGATGAAAACATGTAATAAGTTTATTGCCTTTCTCAATATTCAACTTTTACTGTTAATATATTTCGTGTTAAAAGCAAATAATCTTGAATGCTGAAATAAATAAAATTATTAGAACCGTGAGAACGAAAGGATTTTTAAAGTGGATTTGAATTTGACAATATAATTGCATTTTCTTTCAAAAAATCATGAAAATACTAAATACAATGTTTTCGAAATGACTAGATACGGTGTGATATTGTGAGTTGAAAAGAATCACTCTTGGAATCTATGTATCTCTCCCTACACAAATACAAGTTTGATGCATAGGTAACCAACATTTAATTTTCCTTCAAAATATGAAAACTCTCCCTTCCAGATTTGTGATGTCGAGGTACATGATGAGTTGAGTGCACCCTGGGCTTGAAAGTTGGAAGTTGGTATATTTCCAATCAATCCGTCAAATGCAATAAATGCTGCTTGGACTTCATTAAAAATAAATGCTGTAAAATTAGGTGCAAATTAAACTGCAAAATCTTCTAAAAATAAAAGCCAATGAAATACAACACAGTCACCAATTGTTTGAACGATTGGTTGACAAAATGCACATAGATTTGGCCGTTACTATGAAATATAGAGGCTTGTAGCTTTTGGCTTTTACATTTCTAATTAAAACGTTAGGTGATCGTGATCTTGATGTGAACAAAAGGTTGGCATTGTATGGAAAATTTGGGGAGAACAGTCGCGCAAGTTTCTCTGGCAGATGCCTCAACCTTTGACTATGAAGAAGCACTTTTTGAAAAAAGATTGCCTCTTGCTTCCCTCTTTCTTGCCTAGAGGCTACAGTTTTGTCAACACTGCAAGCATGGAAGGTGTCGGTTCTGTGTTTTTTTTTCCCTTGTCTTCTTGGTCTCACTGTTACTGTACACGGATTTGACTTCTCCATGTAAAGAAGAAGATAAAAGATCTTTATTGAAAGAAAAAAAAAAGAAAAAAAGAAAAGCTTTTTGAGCGTATGCTGCTTTTGGAGAAAGCTTTTTCAAATTGGTATAGCGGGTGAAACATATACAGTGTGGAAGCAAACTCAGACATGCATGGAATCTACTTGATTGCCCTTTAATCAAACGGCCTAGGCCTCTGGTCAACAAATTCAATGGTCGGTTGCATGTGGGTGTGAGACTTTTTGTTTTATGATTGATTATGATTGATTATGGATGACAATGTTGAAAGTCAAGGTTTTGCCCTTATTTTCTTTCTTTTTCTTTTTGGTTTTTATTTAATAAGTAATTTCCTATCCTCAAACTCAATTTTTTTATTTATTACAAGCAATACTTTAAACTATAGAGGAGATGGTTTCTCACACCCACGCACACAACTAAAATGTCATGAGGATTCAATTCAGTCTTCGACTCACCCCTCCTTAATGTCGCTTATATCAAAGAAAAAAAAAATTGCAAAGCCCCTATATAAGTCATGGTGGGGAACTGCCCATTCTATACAACCTCCTTTATATATATATATATATATATATATATATATAATAACCATACTGCCATACGTTTCTGTAACATTAATTAAATAATAAAATGTACAAAATTTAATAACAAAATGTACAATTATCGAGAGACACATGACACTTAAGCAATTATCTAAATTCACCAACTACGTAAGCACTCTGAGCCAAAGACTCAGACAATAAAAGGAAAAAGTTGAGCAAAGCACATTTTCATTGAATTTCAAGCCCCATTCATGTCCATCTCAACATCACTTTCATTAATTCCCACCTGGGTTTTTCATCTTTTTCTCTCTTCTCAATGCTTCTAGCTCATTCTTCCATTTGATTTCATATCCACCTTTCCAAATCTACCTTCTCCAACTCAGTCCGAACTGGGTTTTCTCTCTAGTATAGATCTTTGCTAATCAAGCATTAATTCATCTCACTTCTTGTGAGTTTCATGGTTTTGTGTATTTTCTATGTGTCTGCGTATTTTTCTGTATAAGTTTCAAGATCTAAGAAGACCAGAGTAGTTTTTATTGGTCATAGGAGCCTCCATTTTCATGGATCTTGTAAGCAAAAGCTACTTGATCCATTTGTCACAAGCTCTTCCTCCAACAACAAGTCCAGGAAGGACAATCTTTGGGGCTCCTGTTCATCATTCAGACACAAGTTTCCCCATTATAGCCATTGCCATAATAGGAATTATAGCCACAGCTTTCTTGCTTGTGAGCTACTACATCTTTGTGATCAAATGCTGCCTCAATTGGCACCGTGTTGATCTTCTCAGACGATTCTCATTATCGCGAAATAGGCGCGATGAAGACCAGCTAGTGGCCTACTCTCCAGGGTTAGAGACTAGAGGGCTTGATGAGGCTGTGATCAGATCAATCCCATTGTTGCAATTCAAGAAAGATAGGAACAGAGGATTTGAAGAGGGAAGCTTTTGTGAGTGTGCAGTTTGCTTGAATGAGTTCCAAGAAGATGAGAAGCTGAGGATCATACCAAATTGCAGCCACATTTTTCACATTGATTGCATTGATGTTTGGCTTCAAAGCAATGCCAATTGCCCACTTTGCAGAACAAGCATTTCGACCACAACCCGGTTTCCATTTGACCGAATTGTTGCTCCAAGCTCTTCACCCCAAGATCCAAGTCCATATGCAGGTAGCCTAAGTGGCGGTGATGAAGACTACGTGGTGATCGAATTGAGTAATGATAATTCGATGGAGCAAACAATGCTTGGGAGGCAAGAAAGACTGAATTCAGAGGAGGCATCAGTGATTTCTATTAGCCCTTCACCAAGGAAATTGGAAAACAGAAGTGTGCCCAAGAAATTAGCAAGAAAGCTTCACAACAAGGTTACAAGCATGGGGGATGAATGTATTGACATTAGAGGCAAAGATGAGCAGTTCTCAATCCAACCCATAAGGAGGTCTTTCTCAATGGACTCTTCAGCTGATAGGCAGCTCTATTTGGCAGTTCAAGAGGCTGTGCAGCAGCAGCAGCAGCACAGGCAAGTCAATGAGATGAGTCCCATTGAAGGTTGTAGTAGTAGTGGTAGGGTTAGAAGATCTTTCTTTTCTTTTGGAAATGGTAGGGGATCTAGAAGTGCAATTCTTCCTGTTTATTTGGAGACATAGGCCAAGTTTTTTTTTCCTTTCTAGTCTGCCTTATTTTTTTCTTCTTGGGATTTTGCAAGTTTTTAGTGTTTTTTGTGAGATAGAGATTTTAGATGTATTATTGAGAGATTAAAGGATTTGTTAATGTCATATAGCCATATTCAATTGAAATTTGAAACCATAGCGCTCTACTGGAATTTCTTTTTGGTTTATGTGGTGGGATTGGGCATCATTGCTGAAATTACCACTTTTTATTCTTTCTTTTTTTTCAATTCTTTTTTCAAATGATCCTTTTTCCCACCCACCTATATTGAATTGAATAATTGTGAATTTCATTGTTGCTTATCAGAGAAAGACAGACCAACCACAAGAATCAAATTATTTTTAAAAGGAAAAAAAAATGAATTTAGCATGGCCCCTTTGTGTAGACCAACTAGCAGAATCCAAAGATTACAAAGCGTGTGAAAGGGGGAAGGTCCCTTTCCATTTGATTAAGTTGGCAGATATGGGTCCTCTTCAATTTGAAACAATCATATAATTAAGTGCCTTCATGTGTGATCATCAATAATGCTAATGCTGGTAGAAGGGAGGTATATATGATTTGTTCATATGTATGGTTTGGTGGGGTTCTCCCCTCAATGATGCCAACTATTTTCCAGTCTGGAATATTAACCTACTTACCTAGAAATCAAATGATATCTCCAATCATACACAAAAATGAGATTAGTGATTTCTTTTTTTGAAATTAGGTTTGTGTCAAAATATTCACTAAATCAATATACTGCACTTTTGTGACGAGAAAATCTTCAGTGAGGCGAGATTAGTGGTACGTAATAGCTCTAATTGTGAGACAAATGAAACTAATGTATATAATTCTCTTATCTCACTTTTGCTTTGCCAAAGTTCAATCTCAACTTATAATGGTTACAACAAAGTTAAATAAATGAGAAAGTAAGTGTAAGTCGTGACGGATATAATTATATGTCGATATCTCTCATTACATGATTAACAGGAAATAAACACTATGCATACAGGTGATAGAGAAGTTTTCTACAAAGCAAGGGTCAATTCCTTTAGCTAAAAGGAAAGCCACAGAGTTCATTCAAGTGAGGGCTATTGTGATTGGTCCACTTTGATATGCAGGAACAGTAGTTAGCTACTTACTATTACTATTCTGACAACTATGTTTATATACTTGTGGTTTGTGTCTTCTGGCACACAATTTGAGTCACGGACAGACTCTATAAATAAATACTACAGTTTAGTTTTCAGTGGATGGACTGCGCCAAATACTACAATTATTTACTCAAAAAAGAAAACCAGTTCATCGCGAATGAATTATTTTATTCTTCCCCTTTGAGTCTGCGCATTCTAATTTTCTCGACAATGAATAGTTGCTACAGAAGTCAAATCTTATGTCAAAATCCTGCATAGTTCTCTAATTAATGTGCAAGACTGTTGCAAAAGGTTGGGTTGGGTAAGGTGTCAAGAACAGATTTTGATGTCTCACTGCCTTCGAATACGCTCCAAACAAAAGTTTCATAAAGCTGTATTTTGGGTTCACATCCCTGAAATCCACAGTTGGTTTCTCACTGAGAATAGAGCTTTTCCATCAGCTGACAAAAACAAAAAGACTAGTGTCTGTAGAGTTAGAATATAATAGAATCATAAAACAGTAGGCACTGTGTGCGTGAAAAGACTGATGGTCACTAAAGAGAGTTGGTTGAGTTGGTTAGAATCATTTTCTTTGCTATTCAAATTTAAGTTTGAGTTTCACTATCGACAATCTCTTTGGGTGAGTAATATATAAAAACTTAAAAAGAAGTTAATACCCTCTCTGTAAATTCTCAACCAAAAAAAAAAAAAAAAAAAAAACCCAAGACCTTGAGATTGGTAGCCTCCCCTCCCCTTTTCTTTTCTATACCAAAAAAGATTGATGGTCAACAACAACACCGCTTTCCTAAGAGCCATGTTCTGTGTATATGGGTTTTGGATCTATTGCCTGTGAATATCAGGCATGTGTGGGGCTTCATTACATTTGTCTGTGATTAGAAATTATAAAGAGAGATGTGATCAATACAGGCTCAAACACAACATGGATGAGGCCGACAGCAGAAGTAAATGGGCTTGGGCTTAGGCCGACAAAACGAACATGAAACATTCAAGATATGACATGAGCTCGAGCTAGGCACGACCTGCAACTTTTGGTAAATTGTATCACACGGCTATACTTCAGTACCATGCTACAATTACTCTATTTTTACTTCCTTTTTTGGGCAAGCCATAATGGAAGAATGAGTTCTTCTCACACAGATTATCAATGTGTTATGGGGTCGAACTTTATATCACTGGTCTGCAAGTTGAGGCCCTGTTCCACTAGGCTAGACTTCGTTGACCTATTTTTACTTATTTGAAGTGTAACTTACTCAAATAAAATCTTGTAGCGCACCCAAATTGAATGCTATAACACTAAACTTGCCTGTAGGGTATAACTCAATTGGATGAGCTCTTCCACTTTCATACATGTGGGCAGAGGTTTCGAAACCCCTAAACACCCATGAAATATTTGTGTAAACCCCCCTCCCCCAATTGCTTGTATTAGGAAAAAGGGTAATGCTAAATTACAGAGGTGGTATACAATATGGTATAAAAATGTGGTAAACCTAGCATTCTCCTAAAAAAAAAGCCCAATCACAGAAAAGAAGATTACCCTCCCCATTGAAAATTCCCAACTCCGCACTTGCGTTTATATTGATTTTTTTTAAATATTTATGTTCGCAACGTTTCAACAAACAAATTTAACATTTATAGTGATGAAAAATAATATAAGATTGTTTTGAAACATGAAAGGAAAATACAAATAAAAATAAAAATTGTAGTTTTAGTCTGTTTAAGATCAGGCGCACGCATGAATGAGCTATAAAAAGTAACAAGTTTAGACCTTAGATATCTAGTTACATCATAATTATTAAATGAGGAATGCTAGCAACCTTCTCTCTAGCCTTTTCCTTTGAACCTTCTTCATCTTTTACTTGACATGTGTCATTCTCCTTACACTTAAAACAATGTCATTAATATATTATACAAGCTAACTTTTGCTTTCCAAGTTTACCCTTATTAAATGTATTCAATTTATCCAAAAAAAATTTACAACTTTCTTACTATCTTATCAATTTTTTTTTAACGTCAATTTTTTTTATTTAAGAAAATGTATGCATTTAAAAAAAAGAAAAGAGGAAATGTCCATTTTTTTAACGCCAAGTTTAGACTTTTTTTTATTAATAAAAAAAACGACATTTCCTCTTTTTTTTAAAAAGCAAACATTTTCTTTTAAAAAAATAATTGACGTTAAAAAAAATTTAATAAGATGGTAAGAAAGTTTTGAAATTTTTTTGGATAAATTGAATACATTTAATAAGGGTAAACTTGGAAAGAAAAAGTTAGTTTGCATAATATATTAATGACATTGTTTTAAGTGTAAAGAGAATGACACATGTCAACAAAAAAGTGAGAAAGTCCAAAAGAAAAGGTTAGAGAGAAGGTTGTTAGCATTCCTCTTATTAAATAGGGCAACATGAGCGCCACATAAACACCATCAAGTTCAATTTAACAAAATTATTTATGATATGAAGTTAGGTTTAGTGCATGAAACTTGCCTCTTTACACTTAATTTGTTGAGCATGTAGTATTTATGATGGCAAATATTTTCTTGTATTATATTTTTTTGGTCGGGATTTTTTGCTGTTATAATGCATGTGAATTTTTGACAAAAGATAAAATTAATACGTGTCGATTTTCCATTTGTCTTCGGATTCAAATAGTGAAGAAGAAAACAAAAGAAAATACAAAATGAGAGCTTTTTATTTATTTATTTGGTCACATATAAAATGAGAGCTTATTATACTAGGAAAGTTGCGGGCACCATTTTATCTACTAGTAGTAGCTGCTAGCTCAGCAATGCCAATGCCGTTTCCAACTCTCTTTCCTCACTCTTCTTCTCACACCGGATTATCCAATTCCAATCACCATTCTTGGCAAGCAGACCGAGCAGAAGAAAGAAACCATGAAGATAATGGTGGCGATAAAGCGGGTCGTCGACTACGCCGTCAAAATCCGAGTCAAATCCAATAAGGCAAGGCCAATCGAACACAAACCCAGTTCGTATTTCATTTCAAAATCATGTCTTTCTAATCGAACAGTTTCATTTCGTTTTGTTTCACAGAGCGGCGTGGAGACCCAGAACGTGAAGATGTCGATGAACCCATTCTGCGAGATTGCTTTGGAAGAGGCCCTTCGGATCAAAGAGGCGGGCATGGCCTCGGAGGTTGTGGCCGTCACCATGGGTCTAAAGCAGTGCGTCGATACGCTCAGGACAGGCCTTGCTATGGGAGCTGATAGGGGCATTCATGTGGAGACTGGTGGTCCTCTGTACCCTTTGTCTGTTGCTAAGCTTTTGAGAGCTCTCGTGGAGGTTGAGAAGCCTGGCCTTCTCATTCTTGGCAAGCAGGTTTTTCTTAAATCTATTTTCTTTTAGTTTTAAAGATTTGGGTTTTGTGTGTTTGCATTGTTGGTATTGGTTTAAAGAAGTGAAAGTATTATCCTTTAGACATGTATTGAGTAAATGTGTAGGCTATTGACGATGATTGCAATCAAACGGGGCAAATGGTGGCAGGGCTGCTGAACTGGCCTCAAGGGACCTTTGCTTCAAAGGTTAGTTATTTATTTATCTGTTCACTCATTAAAAAATAGAAAGGCCCTCCATTTAAGTAGAGAAGAAATTGCTGCTTACAACTTGCATACTTACATTGCTTGCTTCCTTGTGGTATTTTGTTTCACACCATTAAGTAATTGAGGAATATGATTATTAATATGTTCATGCATTATAAGTTGAAGTTTTAAATGTAGGCGAATATGAGACTATGTTTGAAATCCAGATGTCGTTTTTCGGACTTTTAATCGGTAATTTAAGAATTCGAACCGTCTAGCCTCAAAGCTTAGTAGTTAATATTAGTCTGTTGATGCTGCTGATTATCAGCTTCTAATTTCTCGTTTGCTTTTAAGGGCCGAGCAAAGGATTTTGTTTACGATCCTTTTAATTGTACTGGCCAGGAGGCACAAATGACTTTGTTTTGGTATTATAGTCAATAAATGTAAAGCTTAGCTGGCTGGCTAGAAGCACTACCCCGTTTTGTAGTTTCACTCCATAGTATAATATTCCTGCAGCAGGGAGACGTCTGAAGAAATTAAAATCAGGAAGTTAAGGTTTGGGAGGTGTTCCTCTCTCTATGCCTTCGAGATACATCTATTCTGCAGATATCCCTATTGACCTGGATACCTTATGGCTTCTGAGGGCCCTTATAGCATAGGCACTAACTAGTGGAAAATTGGATACTGCTTTTCAAAAGTTTGTTTGCACTGATGAAAGTGAATTTTGAAATTAGGCGTGCCACAAGGAAGAATTGCAGATGAAAGGCTCTAAAGTGAAACAAGGGTGTAAAGAACATTAATTGAGGTGGTTGGGAGTATAGTTAGAGCCTTAGAAGCATGTATACCGACCTTGTCACATGTTAGTTATCTTGAGTTTTGACAATCTGAGAATCTAGTTGCTCTCTTGGTCAATATGCTTACCTTAAGTTCTTTTGTTTATGGCCAGTCTTTGTTTAAATTCTGTAACATCAGACAACATAATGGGTCAGGGGCCTCTGGTATTTGAAGTACCTGGTTTATTTGGAGAGATGTGGTTCTGTTTGTACTAAAACTTCTTCTATTTCTCATCCTGAAATCCCTGTTATTCCTAAATTTCATTTATTTTCTCAAAAAAAGAATCTTATTTGCCTTCTCTTAACTCCATCACAAAGACATTATCCTCTCAGCTGAAACAAATACATTGTCCTTTCAGTTTTGTATTCATGAGAACATATGTCCATCTTAAAATCTATACATATATAGCACTGTAGATGATTCGTAGAAGTAATATGTTTTTCTCTACTGTTACTTCTTTGCATGTTTTTAGTTGTCTCTCCGAGTTAACATTGAGCAGAATTTCACAGAGAATGACATGCGTTGATAGTGCATTTTGTTCTATTCTGATTTTCAGACAAATTTTTTTATGAATTTCTTCATATGACTAAATATTTCCAGTAGGTTGTGCTGGATAAGGAGAAGCAAGTAGTGACAGTGGACAGAGAGGTAGATGGTGGTCTCGAGACTTTGTGTCTAGATTTGCCAGCAGTGATAACGTAAGTATCAGATCTTCTCATGCATTCGTTTTTGGACACTTGGATGCATCTATCTCCATCTCCATCCTCACCCAAATTTCAAAGCGACAAAAATGTTGCACCATGCTTATTTGTACACACACAGTGGATTAATTGGACGGAGAAATATCATCAAATTGAAAAATATGAATGGTTCAGAAATAGAAAAGCTGACCCATTTACTTGGTTTAGTTATAACATATCTACTCCTGTATGGAGGGCCTAAACCCAAAACACTAGACAACCCACACTAAGCAAATTTTTTTTTCTCAACACTGCTGGTGAAATTCAACTATTGGCTGCCAAAATTGAGTTCCCGATGAACATGGGACACTAAGCAATAGAAACCACCTCGGCTTAAACATATACACTCAATGGTGAGACCAATGAAAGGATGGGTGGTGCTGACAGATCCTAAAATCAGATGAAGAATAATTGCTGAATCAACTTCAACCAACAGATTGGAATTTTTTTTATCCCAAGCCATCTTAAGACCATGGTATAAAGCCCAAAGTTCAGCTGGAATGATATCACCTCAGCTGATGTTAGCCCTTATACCTTCCAGTCTCGGATTAGCCCCCAGCATCTAGATAATCGTCAGGCCCTTATCTAGAACCATCCACATTCAGCTTCAAGTAACCTTGATGAAGGGGGTTACCAAACCAATAAAGCTTGGGCATGAAGAGGTCTGCAACTAAGGACCTGTTTAACCTTGAGCCAGTTGAAGGATACAATTACTTGGTTCTCTAGGAATTTGAAAATTAGAATCGAACACATAACAACACACCCACAGAAACCAACAAGTGACAGTAAAGATTAAATTTCAAGCCAGACCAAGCTGCCTAGGATTGCTACACCTTGGATTATCTTCAAACCAATTGGCTAGGCCATCAAAAACCGAGAAGTGTAAGAAGTAAGGCTGAGACAATAAAACCCAAGTGTTCAATTAAGGTAGGTAGGGTAATCCTAGAATTGCTGAACTTATATAATTATTACTTCTTTACTATTTTGTCTATGTATCAGTATCAAATTAGTTTCCAAAAACAATTTATTTTCTTAACATGGACAGCATGCGTAAAATAAGAATTTGATTCAGAAAGATAAACACCACCCCCCTCTCCTTAAAAGAAAAAAAGTGATCAATCACTTATTAATATAAAATATAGACAAACAGTGTTGCCACGTAAAATGATACTAAAAGTCTAAAATGGCCTATCTTTAAATTGACAAATGTGAAAGACGTGTGATAATGACATAATTTTGATAACATTTTAAGAAAACTTGTTACTTGGTGATGTCACTACAGTTTGAAGGGTTCAACTTTAGATATTTTATATTAGAAAATTTGAAATATCAATTAAAGTAATGGACTGAAAACCAGCCAAAAGATCATCAAATACACACATATATGCAGGGAAGGAGGAAGAATATTGTCTAAACCTGATCTTTGGTGAAAATTCTAAATTAATACTTGTTTCCGTGGCCCTCTTGCAGCACTGATTTGAGGCTGAACCAACCAAGGTATGCAACTCTCCCCAACATAATGAAAGCGAAATCAAAGGCCATAAAGAAATTTTCTCCAGAGGATCTGAATGTGGAAATCAAATCCGATATAGAGGAAGTTCAAGTCACCGAACCTCCCAAAAGAAAGGCAGGGGTCATCCTTTCTTCTGTGGATGAGTTGATTGACAAGCTTAAGAACGAAGCCCGTGTGATTTAATTTTTCTTTCACTGTTTTGCTTCAAAGCTGTGTGCTGATCAATCTGTTGCTTCTAAGGAATGGTAACTTCCATTGTATGGGAACTCAAAGATGGATAAATTTCAACTCTGAAAGTGATCTTCCAGTTTAATAATATGTGTTTTTTTTAAAATTTAATCCAAAGCTTAGTAAGATCTTAATCATTCTATGGCCTACTGAAAATGACCGTACCTGAGCACCTATGCATTTTTGCAGAGCATATTCTATTAGTGGTTAATTATGGAGTTATAATTATATGAAGTTCAGGAGGGCAAAGATGCTCTTTGGTGTTAAAGAAATTCAAGATTTGTAGTGATGCTTGTGTTGCTGTCTACAAGTTATGAATCCATGCAAATTTGGTGGCTCCTCCTGATACCTGCCCAGGCTCTGATTGGCAAATCAAAACTTGATGTTGTATATGATGCCTCCCAAATTGAGTCAGTACCAATTATTCTTGGAGATGTTTATTCTTGATCCATTATGACATGAAAACAGAAGAATGGAGAGACATAGAACAAAGTGTAAATGCTCTTTTGGCATGTTATGCTTTTTAACATTCTTATAATTTATCTTCTTGTTTGATTCATGGGTGGTGTGTAGTTTAAATTCATAGCTTGACAAACATGATAGCCATGCCAAGAGGGAAGGTAGCTAATATTTTTCCATGATAGACATGGCAAGAGGAAAATAGCTAGTATTTCTCTATTATTTTTTCGTCTGTGTTAGTCTTTCGAACTCGGTAATGATCTTCTTTTCCTTACTTGGTGGCAATGATTTTGATTTATTAAGGCTGCGCACATCATCATTTGATCATTGACAATAAAATGGTTTATTTTCTATTAGCTACTGGCCTAGACTTTGCAGTACCTGTGACATGATTTTTTTCCTTTAAATCAAAGACTGTGACATATGTATCCACACCATATTATAATGTATTAGAAAATGGTTTCTTTTATGAGGCCCGCAAAGACCAATTATTAAACCTGATTGATTTCTTCTGTCTAGGGGTAGGTAAGTAAAACACCACCCAAACCGTTGAAAAGACTGGACCGATTTGAAACAAGCAATACTTAATTTTATTGAGTTCAATTTGGTTTATTTGAAATTCTCTACCCCAATCAAACCACATATTTATCTGTTATCATCTTCGTTTACTGTTGTAACACATCTTATACATTCCTCTCTCTCTCTCTCTCTCTCTCTCTCTCAAAACTCCTCTTATGCTAAAAGTCTTTGTTCAATTTATAGTATGAAGTTTGATATTATATAAGAGAACATAAGGTATTTAGTTAATTATTTGTGAAAGGAGTTGAGGCGGGATTTTGGTCCAAAAATTAAGATAGTTTATAGATCATTTATCACATAGTTCATTCATCTTCATTATAAGTTATTCAAAGTTCTTATTAAATTCATCTTAATTATTCATTGTATTGGGATTAAACATGCATTGTTCCAAGTGTTGATACACGTATGATTATTTAGGAAGGTTAACATATTCATCATTCATGTAGGGTTGTTCTATGACCACACTATATAAACCTCACCGAACTAAACTGAATCTTGCTGTTATCATTGATTTGGTTGCAGTTTGAGACTTAAATCGAATAAAATTGAGCAGGTTGAGACCTAAATCGAACAAAATTAGGCAATTTGAGACCTCATTCGAATAAAATTAGGCTGAGTCCATCCGATTACTAGCACTTCCATTAGTCACCTCTTGTGATCCTACCTCAATAACCTCTCGTGAAAACAAAAAGAATATTTTGTTGCAGTGTATATAATTAACAAGAGTTTTATTGATGCAAAATACAAGTAGTTGGAAAGGATTTGGAAACCCATGCCAAAATTTCGGTGCTGCTAAGGAAACATCACCAAATATACCAATTTATCCATATAAATTACATGTATATGGTCCTATTATCCAATTTTAAATCTTAAATAGTAAAATTTTAGGCCGTTAAAATGTATGTGAATTGATAACACCAGTGAGCAGGCCACCTAATCTCTCCGTCACATACACCAATCTTTTTTCCTAATTCGGGTTTTATAATTCAGAAAAAAAAAAACCTAAAGTAATAAACTACATGCTCAATTTGTTTTGTGCGCGCTTATTCTATATTAAAAAAATTAATTAATTAAATTGTGCATCAAAAGTCTTTGGAATCATATTAATAGAATAGGACTCAGTCTCTCATGTATTCTCTGATGGAGGAATGGATAGAGTATCTTGATTACATCGAGGAGACGAACCAGCCCAGCGATTTCCTTTGGCCTAATGACACTCCTTCATTTAGGGAATTCGAATTCTCTGCTGTTGATGTTCCTGCTGCTTTCTCACCGGAAAAAGAGTGCCCTCGCAAAAGGTACTTTCTTGTTTTTTCATTTTCCCGTGAATCTGCAGTAATGTAATTGCTTTCTGTGTTCTGAAAGTGCCAAGCTTTTTGTCATTTTAATGGTGTTTTGGTTGTTGGGTTTGATCATGAAACAGGGGACGAACCGATTCTTCTTGCTCTGGGTCTGGAGCGAAAGCCTGCCGTGAGAAGTTGAGGAGGGAGAGATTGAATGACAGGCATGCATCCAATCTCATTTTTCTGTCTTTTCTTTTTGTCTTTTGTTTTTTGTTTTTTGTTGAATTGGGTTAATTTGTATTGATCAGATGAGTAGATTTTATTATTTTTCTTTATTTATTTTTGATTGGAAACATGTTGGTTTTGATTCTTCTTGCAGGTTTGTGGAGTTGAGCGCTGTTTTAGAACCTGGGAGACCGCCCAAATCTGACAAGCCTGCTATTCTTGATGATGCCATAAGGGTTTTGACCCAGCTGAGAGCTGAAGCTCAGGAGCTCAAAGAAACAAATGAAAAGTTACTTGAAGAAGTAAAAAGTTTAAAGGTTCATCATTTCCTAGCTCATTTACTTAAAGTATTTTTGTTTTCTTTTGAATGAAAGTTATATTATGAGATTTGGACCATTTGGTAGCTGGCACAGAATTTGTCAAAAACATATCTTGGTTTTTTAATCTTTGCCTCCCTGGCTGGGTTGAGAACATGTCAATAAAAGTTATGATCATGTTCATATATAGATTTTAGATGAAGGTATGAACCTCCAGAATGAAAGTAGCCATCATAGGCTTTAGATCATCTTCATTCATTCAATTATAGTGTTGGAGAAGACAAATAACACTGAGTTTGAAAGCAATATTCTTTTCATTTCAGCTAATCCTTTCGAGCCATCTCTGCAATCTTGTATTTCAAACTTATTTGACCTTAGCTTTAGTTGATTGAAAATGAACAGAAAATTGCTTCAGATGATCTTAAAGTTATGATAGGCCTTTATGATTGATTTTAAAGTATTATTTGTTTCCATGTGGTTTGTGGTAAACTCGGGTAAAATTCCAAGCATCCCTTTTGCTTCACTTGATACCTTGGACAAGCTCCTCTCGGCTGGAGATTATACAATAAATCATTTCAACAATGACTTGATTTGTACCATGTATAAGTTGATTCTATAAAAGATTCGTTCCACCAAAAACTTATCCTTTATTATCATAATTTACAGTCGTAACTATTCAAGATACCCCTTTCAAGTGTGTAGAATCCCTATATAGCTTTCTTGTAAGCTTTCATTCATCCATCATAACATTAGGTCAGCTTCTTTCTTTGACCTTGACTTCTCTCCCATTGCATTGCGATGATGGACTGGTTTTCAATCTTTTGTTTTTAATCAGAGGCATGAATTACTTAAAGGTGCATTTGGATGCACGGATTAAGACACAAGATTGAAATTTCAAGATTAAGTCTACATTTGTTGGAGTATTCATAAAAAGAAATTACAACATGTTCAAAATGACTAGATATAAATTAAGACAAGATTGAAATTTCAAGATTAAGTCTACATTTGTTGGAGTATTCATTAAAAAAAAAAAAAGTACAACATGTTCAAAATGACTAATGCAATATTTTGAATTTGAAATAACTAGGTACAATGCATCATTTAAAATCAGTGTACAAAATACGTTTTAGAGAAAGGGAAACTTTTGTTGCTTTCTTCCCCTACAGATTCAAATATTTATGTATTGGTAGGGTTTGATCAATTTATACTAAAATTCCTCAATTTCAAATGAAACATAAGGTTATTTTGAACTCTTGAGGTACAATTTGGAATTTAGAATCAGGGTGGTTGTTAGACGGTTCAAACTCTCCCCATATTTCAGTTTTACTACTTGAGAAGTTTTGAGTACTCACTTTGTTGACTGTTCTTGCCTATGACAGGCAGAGAAGAATGAACTCCGTGAAGAGAAACTTGTACTGAAAGCAGATAAAGAAAGGTTGGAGAAGCAGTTGAAAGGTATGGCAATTTCACCTTCTGGGTTTGTTCCAACCCACTCCAGCAGTCCCAGCTGCATATCATCCTGGGGCAAGCAAGATGGCAATGTATCCTAGCTATAGTCTGGTTCCAATGTGGCATTATTTACCTCCATCGGTCCGTGATACATCTCGTGATCATGAACTTCGGCCCCCTGCTGCTTAGATGTTTCATCAAGTATTTGGATAATTTAGATGCCTTCATTTACATTTACTGACAATCTTATTGCTTGTTGGCAATCTATTTGTCAGCACTGTTTCAATTGCCTGATTTAGTTTGGCTGGTGGCAAGTCTGTGTCAGAATTGTTAAATGTAGCTAGAAGGCATTTTGGGATTAAAACAATTAGTAATGTCCAGTGTTCACCATATTTTTCTGTAAGATGATCCAGTGCTGGTTTTTAACTTTCTGATGTTTCTAACTGCATTGTGCATATATTGAAGTTGATGAAATTTGAGGATTGCTTGAATAAATAAGATCCAAACAAATAAATATAACAAGCAAAACAATAGATGGAATTTTGTGGAAAGGTGAATTTGGTATCTTTAATCAATTTGGAATTTGTAGCAGAAATTAATAGTGTACAGTCTCTTTCTCTTGCTCCCATATTTGCTCACTCAACTTTTCTTGCTGCCTTCATCTTCTTCTTTTAGGTTTGATTGCTTCTGAATTTCGATTTGTGAATTCCCTCTCAATGGATTCCAGGGAGGATCCAATCTAATCTTTATGGTTCATCATGTAGCACATCGGTCTTAGCTGAAGTGATTTTCTGTATGTTTTTATCCTTGTGCTCTTCTGACTTGATGTAAACTTCATCACCTTCTCTACCCCACAATAGCAAGTATAGGCCAAGGATGACACTAAATGCCCCTACTATGCTGAACAAACCACACATGAAGTTTTAGAATTACCTCCTTCCACACCAAATTATGTGACTAATTGGCAAGGAAAATTAATGTGACATACGGATCCTACATGTGTGAATTAATGTAACATATGGATCCTACTTGTCACACAACGTGGATTGAAAATGTAATCTCTTAACCCAATTGGATGCATTTTACAAAGTTTTTGTTTTGCATACAGAGTCTTTATTGAGTATGATGTCTCAGTTAAACTCTAGATATGTGCAGTTACTCATAAATGCATTAGTTAAACTCTAGATACGTGCAATTACTTGTAAATGCATTATAATGCGAAAAATTACCTGCCTGTATAAAGTCTTTCACCGAGGAGAAAGTAAGCTAGAAGAGCCACAAATACCGTTGAAACGGGATCAAAAATGGCCAAAAAAACTGGTCCTTTCTTTTCTGTGCACCACGAAGATTTTAAGACCGGATCACACAGCTCACTGCCATACAGGGCGCATTAGAAGAATCTTATGATTCCCTTTTTTAATGCAACATTTCATATTCACCACTTATTATACTCACACAGAATATAATATGGACCAGAGGTCAATGTTGAATCCAATTGCCCAAGCTGCCCGTCTATGTTCTATGCACACTGTGAAGACAGCTGATTGTGAAGTCCATCCATGTTGTCAGTGACAGTTGAGCAGGATATCTTTTCAACGTGATTGCCTGCATTGTTTTATTTTATTTTGTAGAAAATATTCACATGCATCATATACCAGCATCACCCATGACAATTATCAGAAATTCTATCTTCAATCTCACATAGTTAACTGCAAATCAGAAAAAGAAAAAGAAAAAAAGAGTGTCATTAATATGGTGAATAATATGTGGTCGATATGTGTCGAGATGGTTAATGCGTGGGTGAAGATGGTGGTTGATTATGTGCTCGACCTTATATTCAACGGTTATTTGAGCTTTTTCTAATTTGCAGTTGATCGATGAATATGAGATCGTGCTATATGCATACACATTTGTAATAGTTGTGTACACCTCAGTAGGTGCAATATAGTTGAGTGAGGGGTAAAACCTGCATAATATACCATATAGACCATGTACATGTTTAAAGTCAAACCCACCCTGCAACCATTGGAAAAGACAATTAATTGGCCATTTATTTTGTTCCTTTATCAGAAGCATATAGGGTTTCTATATGTGCTTACCCAAGAAGAGAAAGAACAAAAAGTTCCAAGAAAAGAGCAATTGTGAGCTTTGGTCTCTGTTTTCTGCAGGAGGAGAATTAAAGATCAATAATTAAACCTATCACAAAATAGGTAGAATTGTTGGAGTTATCATGATTGACGTAGAAAAATGTTCTCTTATCAAACAGTTTATCATGTTACGTTGCTAGACAGTAAATCTAACTAGATCAATGTTGATTGGACAGACTCTTAGTTTAACATTCAGTGCTAAATTGATGACACCAAATATCTTGCAAAAGAATGTTACCCTATAAGTACAAAGGCAACTTTATGCATATATTTACCTTTCAAGAACATAGGCAAAAGGGAACATCACTAGGCCGGACACAATATGTCGATAAGTTATGTAGACATGAGGGTTCATCCCATGATTGAAAGAAGCTTCCGTGAGAAAATATAGAAATGTGAAGGCCACTTGAGCTAAAACCATGAGGAGGTGTGGCTTGAACTTCCTGTGAACTCCCCCAAGGTTACTACACGCCTCCTGTGCCATAACCTCCACTGGTTGGTCCCTTTCGTCCTTCTCAAGTTTCATTTCTTGACAAGATGGAGAAGCACATCATGCATGTTTTCTTCATATAGAGGGTAATAGAATAGTTGAGTCTTGATTCTTGTTTCATGTTGACAGTATCAGGTTCTTGATTAAATTGCTCAATATAATAATATCGGGTATGTAATTTGGAATATGATTTTTGCACCATAGATTTCGGGGAATTATTCGAGAATCTTATTACAACTGAAGACTTTATTATTGATGTGAGTGAAAATCATGCATCCATAGATTTGGTTTATGCACTAAAACATCCTTGTACATGAGTGATTATAGAATACTACAGAAGTACGAATAACGCTTTCTTAAATACATTCCGAGAGTGCGGATAACACCTTAAATAAGAAATTATTTTGTCCCCCTACTTCAATTTTTTTAATATTTTCATGACAGCATAGGGTCACATTGTGTGCAGTACTTAACAAACTGCGATCTGAAAAATCAGATGTCTGAAGAAGCTAGGCCTTTTAGTTTTAAGAAAGCAATAACGCCCACCACACCACACTTTGAAAGAGAAGCTTTTGCTGAGCACACAACTTCCCACTCACTATTTCCAGGACCACACTGAAAACAGACAACTCAAACATGCATCTTTCAGATTAAGAAAATACATACTTTCCCAAGTGGGAATCATTTTGGTTAAGGAGTTTCTGCAGGTCATGATTAATAGCCTCTAAATTTAGTTAAGGAGACAAATTAATGGGTTAATAATAAGTGATGACAATGTGTTTAAAGAAGGCATATTGGGGTTCTCTAACTTTCACCTGCCAGTAACCAAACACTAAGCCAACATCCCTCTGCTTCCACTGACTTATTTTGGTAACCATTTGTTGTTGACACAATTGTAAATAACACTTCTCTTGCTGCTGCAGACCCTACGCCAAGATCGCATTCCATAAATAAAAGAGCTAACAAAATATTACAAATGACACAGAAAGTGTCCTGCTCAAACATAAGGAAGTTTAAAGTAGACTTCTATAGGAAAAATGATGCACTAATCAATGGACACTTTTTTGAGCGAGCCACGGGTTCCTGCAGCTTTTGTATGAGCAAGTTTAAAGAGGACTTCCTTTCTCTTCCTCCTGCTCACGCAACTTTTCTTATTACTTTCATCATCTTCTTCTTGTTCACGGTTTTATTGGTTTTCGATTCCCTCTCTCAGTGGATTCTAGGGAATGATCCAATCTAACCTTTAGGGTTCACCATGCAGCACATCCTTCTTGGCTGAAGTGATTTTCTGTATGTTATTATCCTTGTGCTCTTCATATGTTGTCTGATAAGAGGACTCTTCTGACTTGATATATACTTCATCTCCTTCTTTGCCCCACAACAGCAAGTACAGGCCAAGGATGACAATAAATGCCCCTAGTATGCTGATCAACAAACCACATATGAACTGTTAGAACATCCAAGCCACTACCTCCCTCTACTTTTAACCCACTCTCGCAGTTAAAATTGGATATATTAATGCTAAAACAATCATACATTTGGACGCATTAGCGAATAATCATATTTTTAGACTACATTAGTGAATCAAATTATGTGATACGTTAAGTTTCAATTACTAATTGGTAATAATAATTCAAGTATAACAAATGGATCCCACTTGTCACATAATGCGATTCACTTATGTGGCATGAAAGTAGTAACTGGAAACTGCTTTTATTGATGCATTATACAAAGTTTTCATTTTGGACAATGAGGAAACCCTGCATACCTGCAATGCCTTAGTTAAACTCTAGATACATGAAACCACCCGTAAATTCGCATTAGGATGAATAATGCAAAACGTTACCTGCCGGTATAAAGTCTTTCACCGAGGACGAAGTATGCTAGAACAGCCACCAATATTGTTGAAACGGGATTAAACATGGTCACGAAAACTGGCCCCTTCTCTTTTGTGCACCATAGTTGAATGAAGATTATAAGACCAGAGCACACTACTCCCTGCCATACACCACCCACATTAGAACAATCAATCTTACTGTAAAGCAACATTTCATACTTTCTTATTAGACTTACAGCATATAATATGGACCAGAGGTCGATGTTGAATCCAATTGTCCAAGCAGCTCGTCTATGTTCTATACACACTGTGAAGACAGCTGATTGTGCTGCCCCTATAAAGCTCATCCATGTAGTCAGTGACAGTTGTGCAGGATATCTTTTCAATGTGATTGCCTACATTTTTTTTTTAATCAGAAAATTATTTCAAGATCACCTTATGAATTATCAGACATTCCATCTTCAGTGTCACATATATGTAATAGTTGTGTATGTTTCACAATGTACAATATAGGTTTGAGCAAGGGCTAAAACCTGCATTATGTACCAGATAGACCATGTTATGCAGCTTGCAACAGTAAGAATTGAACCCTTCAACCAGTTCTCATGGATGGAGGATTTTCCTTCGACATGGATTAATGGATGCCATAAATTTCTCACAATAGGCCCTTTGTACAATGTCATGGTCATTACACCAGCTAAGGAGACGAGGGTTCCCAAAACTTTTGCTAACCCACGAGGATTTCGAAGATTAAGAACCTCCAACCTGAATTCAAAGGTAATTTATCAAGGGTAAAACATGACTTGATGCTTCGGATTTCTGGATTAATTAAGAGGTTCACTAACTTGAGTACAATCGCAATTACAAAAGTTACGGAAGCTATGGTGTTGACCATTGATGCAAGGAAGGTAGGAGAGGTATATCTTAAGCTTGCAAAGTACATGTTTAAAGTCAAACCCACCCTGCAACCATTGACAAAGAGGCTTAATTAGCTAGCTCTTTATTTTTGCCTTTATCCAGAAACATATATGGGTTCTGCATGTCCTTACCCCAGAAGCGAAAGAACAAAAAGTTCCAAGAAAAGAGCTAATGTGAGCTTTGGTCTGTCTTTTCTGCAGGAGGAGAATCAAAGATTAATAGTTAAACGCATAACTTAAATGATAATATGCATGTAGAAATGTTAAAAGTTATGCATAGAAGCATAGAAAAATACTCTAAGACTGTCTGACATGTTATGTTTCTAAACTGTTGATCTTGCTAGATAATTGATTGAATGGACAAACAGTTTAGTGCATGGTGGTAGATTTAATATAACATAACATGCCAGATATTTGACAAAAGAATGTTGCCCTATTATACCTTTCAAGAACATAGGCAAAAGGGAACATCACTACACCGGCCACAATATGTCGATAAGTTATGTAGACATGAGGGTTCATCCCATGATTGAAGGAAGCTTCGGTGATAAAATACAGAAATGTATAGCCCATCTGAGTTAAAAGCATGAGGAGGTGCGGCTTGAACTTCTTGTAAATTCCCCCAAGATCATTACATGCCTCCTGTGCCATAACCTCCTCTGGTTGGTCTCTTTTCTTCCTTCTCCTATTTCAATTCTTGACAAAGCTGGAGGAGCACATCATGCATGTGTTCATATAGAGGATGGTGGAATAGTTTGAGTCTTGGTTCTTGTTTCATGTTGACAGTATCAGGTTCTTGATTAAGTTCCTCTGATGTGCTAACAATTTCCTGACTTCATTTTATAGAAAAGATAGGGGAATAGTAGAAGATACCATGCATGGCCCTGATCAATTAATCCAATATTCTCATACCCTGATTGAATATTATATGGGAATTCTAATTAGAACATACTTTCATGGATTTTTTAAGAAGTTATTATGTGCTGGTCCATTGTCATGAAAGGAGGTAAATTGTCTGCGAGTTTGTTCTAATTACTCAAGATAAGAATCGTTTGTGTCATTACATCCATTTGGAATATGACTTTTGCATCATTGATATTATTAGGGAACCATTCCAAAAAATCAGAAAAATCAGAACAAAAAAACATCGTATACTTATAAAACTGCAATCAGAAAAATCAGGTGTGTAAGGAAGGCTTTTCATAAAGCAAACTCCCACCACCACACCTTGAAAGAATTAGCTTCTGCTGAGCTCAACCCAACCCTCAATATCTGGATCTGGTATCAAAGACACAACTTCCTACTCACTATTTTCCAGGACCACACTGGAAAGAGACAACATTTCATGTATTCATCTTTCAGATTTTCAAAATACTTTCCCATGTGGGAATCATTTTGTTAAGGAGTTGTACGTACAGGTCATGATTATTAGAGCCTCTCTAAATTCAGAAAAACTTGTGTGAAAACGGGGCTATTTTCGACCAATCATGGTATGACAAGTGGAAAAATTATCACGTGTGACATACTCTGATTGGTCGAGAATAGTAAAACAGATCTATTTCCGTTCCACATTAGAAAAATTTGTGTGAAACGAGAATAATACTATTTTACTATTCCCGACCAATCGCAACATGCCACCCCTAATAACTTTCCAACGTGACAGTCTTTAATTGTATCGCTATTTCACATAAGTTTTTTAAGTTGCACTCATGTGTTTTTCTTCTAATTTTAGTTTTAGATTGACAAATGGGTTATGATAAGTGATGACGATGTGTCTAAAGTAGTGCCCGATAGGTTCTTGGGATTCTCTGACTTTCACCTGCCATTGGGCCCTCACTAACCACTAACCCAACATTGTCTGCTTCCACTTACTTTTGTTGGTAGACAGACACACTTCTCTTGCAGCCTTGCTTGCTGCCACCTATCCCACAATATGATGGTCCATCAATTTCAGAGAAGACTGCTTTGAAAGACACAAGGTTTAATTTGTTGCAGACCTATGCCAACACCACATTCCATAAATACACACACCTACCAAAATATTACAAATACCAATGACACAAAGCGTCTTGCTCAAACATAAGCAAGATTAAAGCACACCGCTTTAATAAAACTGATACAATAAAAGGACACACTTTCCAGCAAGCCATGGGTTCCTGTAGCTTTTTGTATAAAATAGCAAACTTCCAGTGGGATTCGAACAAAATGCATCAAGTAGACACATGAGGAGTGAGGACCACTAAACTTAGATGGCAATTTGCTCACCGTTGCAAGTTGTTATTTTGAAAGAAAAAGAACTCCATCCCTCTGATTTAGAATAATGTTCACTGGAAGCAAGCATGCTATTGTTTTTGTATTAGAAAAGAAAATGAAGATGTAGTGGCAAGATGCCACACCAACAATACAGATAGTTTAAGTTATTGTATGCAAAATCATTGTTAGCTAACTCATAGTGGAAAACTGGAAGGAAAAAAGCATACACTCTCTGCCTTTCTCCTCAATAATATTACAAACTCATAAGGATCTTTCTGTCACTAACCAATTCACATCATCATCAATTTGGACATCAATTTGGACAAATTCGACAGAAAAAGTAGTAATTCCTTCTGCTAATCCTTCAAATTTACAAGTAAATGTATATCCATTTTATAATTCCAGTTTGATACAACTGTTTCCCAACTCTAATCCCACTTCTTCCAGTGGAAAGACAACATAATGAGAGTAAGTTTTTAATATTGTACTGCTATGTTCTATCCAGTTTGTTTCCTTTTCTATTGACACTGCAATTTCTTGTTTCTGTTCTGAAGAAAAAAAAGAAGAAATATATATGACAAAGAAGGGCTACAATGAGATGAAACAAATTCTATGGCCTATACAAACAAGTGGTCTAACATGCTGCCAATAGCCAGAGCATAATTAGAGAAGAAATTGTAATTGTTACCCAGCTCAGGTATGCCAATGCAACTGCCATCTGGTATTTTTGACATTCCTCTCCAAAATTGCAGTGGCTCAAGTCACTAAAGTACAACACAGTTATGCCAGCTGAGGCAGAAGCGGCTGCAAGAGACAGTGTTGCTGTAACCTGTTGGAAAAGGAAAAGAGTAAGCTGTTAAATGACAAGCACTATATGGACACACAAGATTTTCATGTAAGGAAGTCAAGGATTTGTAGAGTCTGACCCAGTCTCCAACTACAAAGAGGCTAACCAATACAGGGTTGTGGAGGACCTTCTTTTTCACTAAGGAATATGCATCTAGCAATGCCAGCACTAAACTCCAGATGACTTGCAGACCCATTGAAGCAATCAGGTAGCTGCAAAATGAGCATTGCCTTAAAAACAAATATTACAATTTTTTCCAGGACAAGAAATGACATGTGATGCATCAAGAGATGCTGAAATCTGTCCCATAAGCCTACAGAATCCGGTTACACAAAACTGAGCTGATAATAACTAACAAAACAAGGCCAAAGAAGAACACTGCCCAGAACATTTGGTACATCTAATTCTAATTTGTATTCAAGTTTTGGTTCTCCAGTGATGCAGAGGAACTTCTAAATTCCTTCTGCTTACATTTTATTTAGGAAAATTTCAAGAACCAAGAGTGTTTCAATCCCATCTATTCTTCCTACTGTAATCAAAATATTGGAAACAAATCAGTGAGTTGGGAAAGGAAAGCAATACCAGAAAGCTGTGAAATTGAAGAAGCTGGCAGTGGTAGCCATGGAAGCAATAGACCCAGCAGCAAAGACGCATTGGGAAATCCTGAGAAGAAGCCCTGTCAAAGTCCCAGGCGTCCCAGGAAAATCCTTCATTTCCTTGTTCTCTCAAAACCCAAAAAAGTATCAGATTCTTAATGGGTCAGAGAAAGCACCCATCTTTCCTTAACATTGAAAGGCAAACCACATCACCCACAAACTAAAAATCACAAACCTCAACAACCCACTATTGCTCTCAGAATAAAAGTACACAGAGGACCCAAAAATCAGTTAACCCAGAAAGGACTTGGTATACAACTGGGAAGTTTGAGTATTGTGAAAAGAAGAGTACTTGGACAGCAATTTACAAGAGAGAGAGAGAGAGAGAGAGAGAGAGAGAGAGAGAGAGTTGCTAAGCTTAATTAATCAAGATAATATCAGCCAAACCAAAACTGGGATTCTAAAGCTCTCTCTCTCTCTCTCAACCAACATGCCTGCAGTCAAATAGCGTGGGCAAATCTGGCATGCTTCACCCACAACATGAAATGAATAATCGAACTGTTTTCTTCCTCCCTACGCGCCACTACGAGCGTATATTTAATCCCCGCATGATGCCGTCGGACCATTCGACCCAACCCGTGGAATCTCAAATCAGTCAACGGATCAGCAGAGCAAATAAAATGAATATGACCCTGTTCAGAGTTCAGACCCACCTAACGGACCTGGAGAGCAATTGGACCTGCCTATTATTAGCATCCTTCGCGTTCCGGCCTATTTGCATATTATCTTTTTTTTTTCTCTCAAGAAATTTATTTACGTCAATAGATTACAAAAATTGTAAAAGCATTTTCACCCATTTATCATGGAAAAAGATAAGGGAAGACAATGACAGTTACTATTCACGTAAATAGTGATGTAATTTTTTGATGCATTCCACCCATTATTATAGCAACTCAAAGACAACTACTATTCACATGAGATACTGAAGGGAAATTTGTATTGAGTTTTGGCGTAGGAAGTGAAGAATATGGCTAGATATTTATATATAAAAAAAATTATGAAAATTTTGGTTTTTTTTTTCTTATTTAATTTTTTTTTTTTATTTAAATTGGTTGCTAACGTCATTGTGACATCAACATGAGATCAACTTGTCTAGACTTGGGTACGGCCCACATTTTCCCGGGCAGGTTTGCACCCCTAAGATGGGTTTTGGGAAGCTGGGGGGCTTTTGCCTAGGCAACCCTTATCGCTGGAAGTACTCAAAGGAGTTTGTAGTTCAAGTATTTAAGAGTAATTACTCATGAGTTAGAGGTCTTATATTCGAATCCCTTTACCCTAATATTGTTTGTGTAAAAAAAACTGATTACAAAAGTTAAAAAGACAAATTTTAAAATCAGAAATGATGGATAAGGTCACGATGGGACCTGGTCGCAAGAATTAGGCCCAATACTGATCCTCTAGTAACATGGGTCGATTTGGCTTCGGCTAACGTCGGGCGTGACTTTTTGGTGTTCCATTGGACCTTAAAATATGTATCTTTAGTCGTTTTCCGTTATATAGGGATACATATAATTATCCGTGATTAGAAAGAAAAAAAGGTAATAAAAGAATCAGTGAACATTATTTGGTGAAATAATAGTTGATATTGGTTGAATGAAAGTAGCATTTTCCAAACTGTGAAAAGGAATTTTTTTTATGAAGTTTGAATTTATACCAGTTCCTTGAATGGACCGTTATATAGAGCTCTGGATGGTGGCATCCATTGAAGAAACATGCCAGAGGAATTCTTAGTTTAACACTTATAATTCGGAGGAAAGTGATTCCAGAGTATATGAAGAAATCCCCAATGTTGCAATACTTTTTTTTTTAAAAGGTCAATGGGTTTAGTCCAATTAAAAATGGAATTTTCTTGACTTGTAGATTAGTGGTCTTATGTTCGAACTCTAATAACACTTTGGTAGTACGTGCTGTTTATACCATAATCAACCGAGCATATCCAGCCTCAAAACAACTAGCACCAAGGCGACACGCCTTCTCCCCGCCAAGGAAGACACTTTTCGAGGTGCGGTACTGCGAAACTCCCGACTACCAAAGCCCACAAGCTGCTAAACCTAATTCTCATGACACGTGTCACTACCGCGGCGACTTGCACAAAGTCCCACATCGGAAATCTACACCAACCTCCCACTTTCACTTCCTTATAAAAAGGGAGCAGTACCCTCTGCAAAAGTTACCATTCTTAGCCGACTTAAGCATCGGAGAGCCTTCGGCACCACACCGTATCCGAAGCTTAACGCTTCTCCCATTTTGTCTTCTGCAGGCTAACTTTTATTGAAGGTCTAGACCCTCTCCTGCTGAAGGCAAATCCTTTATTTTCTCTAAGTTGACCCTCTCCGAAAAGAGCTTCAATTTGGCGCCGTCTGTGGAAACGATACTTGAATCCCATTTTTCTCTACCAGGCTCCTTCTCCTATCCGCCCGTCGCCTCTTTTCACTCCACACTCACTATGCCTACCGAGGATAGCCAGGGACTCGACCACACCCCGGGTACCTCCCAGAGAGACCTTCACAAATGCCAATCTTGAGCAGAATCGAGAGCCTCCGCGCCATGTCACTAGGATGTCCGAGAAATATGACCATCTTCATGCTAAAAACGTCGAGCTCGAGCATGACTACCGCTGTGAGCGTAGCGGGAGATGAATCAGCCCAAGGCTCCCAGCGCCTTACCCAGAACTTGAGCGTACCCGCCAAATCAGCGAGCACTCCCACCACAATGTCCCAATCTAGCCTAGGCCCGGCAAGGGTAAAGGCCCTCCATCAGTCGACCAAGTGCGGCTTCTCGCATCTCCCTGAGGAACCGGCCCCATGAACCAACAAAGGTTTACAGGATTGCAGGACCGTGATCCGGACCGTCGGTGAACCCCTTCTTATCCCGTTAATCTCCAAGACCCAAAGGTGACACACCTAGGCCCCCACCAAAGCCTACCCAACTACCCTTGGAAGGTATAGGGGACTCGGAAAACTGGGGGTAGGATTATTTAGAGGACTACGAGTCTTATCACACCGAGGCGTTCGAAGAACTTTATCCAGACCTATGACCACCCACACACTAGACCCCGACATCCGAGACTCTCCTCATACCGACCCGGCAATGAGACTTCTCTTTGAGAAAGTCCGGCGCTGGAGAGCGAACAACATTGCAACCATCAACCCCTTTGGGCAAAGCCACGACTGGGCCCTTTACCGAACGCATCCTTAATTACCACCAGGAGAAGGACATCCAGCCACTCCGCATCGCCTTCTGCAGCACGGAGGATCCTTTTACCCACATACATTCTTTCCAGGTTTGCCTTGGGATGCAAGGGCCTCACTGACGAAGGCATGTGCCTTCTCTTCCCTTCCACTCTCGGTGGCGCGGACCTAAATTGGTTTTACAGGCCGAACCCCCGCACCATAAACATATTTGATAGTCTAAAACAGGCTTTCCTAGACCATTTCATGATCCAGGACCGATCGCTTCTACTCTGCAGACGACTTATACATGCTTCGGCGGTGTGAGGACGAGCCCGCCGGGAGTATGCGGCCAGTTCACCACGAATACTCCGCTGCCCAGATCGATGATCGTGCCTCCTTGGTGCTTTCAAGAGTGGCATCCGAGAGTCTAACTTCCGATACCTAGTGCACAAGTAACCCTTGGAACACATATCTGAGCTCATGAAGCGGCGGCGATTCACGCCAAGGCCGAGTATTTCAACTCCAAGCGCAGGCAACCCGTGTAATCCTTTGCGATCCTCCGCCGCCTCAGTACCCATCCCACTCCACCTCAACATTACGCCCCTACACCGCACCCCACCATCGGTCTAGTGGAAGCAACCCCCAGGACAAGTGACGGGTCCCACTCCCATTCTCACCCAAACCCAGATTCGAGGTCTTCACCACCCTTAACACTACCTATGAGAATGTCCTGGTGCACGAGGCACCTATCATACCCCACCTCCACCTCGAAAACCGGCAAGCCTATGCCTAACACAGGTGTCTTCTGTCGCTTTCATCGTTCGGTGGCCACGATACCGAATCTTGTGTTGCCTTGCGCAACATCATTGAGGGACTTATTCGTGAGGGGAAGCTGGATAAATATGTGCACAACCTCCCACCCCACCTAACCCTCACCAACGGCAGATCAACACGATCTCAACCATCAGTGGTGGCCCTACCTTGGCCGGAACCTCCAACAACTCCATCAAACATTATGTCCGCTCCACCTATGCGCACGGTCTTGACCTTTGAACAGGGGCGCTTGCGAAGACACCAAAAGCAGGCTGGGCCCCATTACCTTCTACGAGGAGGAGGAGCGTGGCGTTATCCTCCCTCATGATGACCCAATCATTATCCGAGTCGACATCTCTAATTTCGACGTTGGGCGCATCTTGGTAGACACCGGCAGCTCGGTCAGTGTAATGTTTGCTTGATACCTTCAACGAGCTCCGTGTCTCGTCTCATTTGCTCGACCGCAGTGTCACACCCCTAGTAAGCTTCTCGGGCGATGTGGTCCAGCCTATTGGGAGCATTCATCTCCTATCTCTATTGGAACGGCCCTCGGTGGAAGACACCACCACTCCCTTCCTCATTATTGATTGCCCCACCTACAACGCGTCATCCGGGCGCCTGCCATGACCGGATGAAGGTTTTCATTTCCACACATATGTTACTA
Organism: Prunus mume; assembly: GCF_029339155.1. NCBI lineage: Eukaryota > Viridiplantae > Streptophyta > Magnoliopsida > Rosales > Rosaceae > Prunus > Prunus mume. The sequence goes on along the minus strand of NC_142699.1, from coordinate 28,158,971 downwards.
TTGAAATTTCCTACGCCTTATGGCACGAGCACGGTGCTCGGCGATCAACTTAGCGCCGCTATGCTTGGCGGTGAAATCTACTAATCGCCAACATAGGGGTGAGGCCTAGTCAGAACCCGAGCCCCACCTCGGTGGCACTGGCGCCGAAGACCATAGGGAGGAATCGCCACCCAACAGCAACTGTGGAGGACCTCGGCGGTCACCCTCTACGAGGACATCCGGATCGGCAGTCGGGATCGGCACATCCCTTTCACAAGAGCTTCGCTCGATCTTGTTGCTTTCCTCCGCCTCAACTCTGAAGTCTTTTCTTGGTATTACAACGATATGCCGGGCATATCACCTAACGTCATCTCCCATAGGCTAAGCATTAATCCTGCCGTCCGACCCGTTTGGCAGAGCGTCATGCTTATGACCCAGAGCGGTATGAGGCCATGAAGGCGGAGGTGGATAAGCTGAGCACCATTGGATTCATCAAGGAGGTGGATTATCCCACATGGCTAGCCAATGTAGTCATGGTACGTAAACCAAGGAAGGGCTGGCGCATGTGCGTAGACTACACAAATCTCAACCGGCACCGCCCAAAGGATAGTTTCCCCCTACCCCGCATTGACCAGCTAGTTGACGCCACGGATCTTCATGCACCACTGAGGACCAGGCTCATACCTCCTTCATCACGACCGTGGTTTTTACTGCTACAAAGTTATGCCCTTCAACCTCAAGAACGCCGGGGCTACGTATCAACGTTTGGTGAACAACATTTTTGCTCCACTAATTGGCAACACCATGGAGGTATATGTTGATGACATGCTGGTCAAGAGTTGCACTGCTGACCAGCACATCCCCAACCTCTCTGCCATGTTCACCATCTTGAAGCAGTATAAGATGCGGCTCAAGCCCACCAAGTGTGCTTTTGGAGTGGCCTCCGGCAAATTCCTTGGCTTCATGATCGCCAAAGGGGTGTCGCAAGGCAGTCAAGGATATCTTGGACATGGCGATACCCAAGGCAGTCAAGGATATTGAGCCTTACGGACGTGTCGCGACCTCGACCAGTTTATCTCTAAGGCCAGCGATCGTTGTGCCCCATTCTTCAAGGCACTTAAGGGTAGCAAACGCGGCATTACGGAATGCCGAATGTAACCGGGCCTTAGACATACATGAGCCGAGCCCTTTATTGTCAACCCCGAGTGCCGGGACGTCCTCACCATCTACCTCTCTGTCTCGGCCACAGTTAGCTCAAGGTGCTCATTCACCCACACGAAGGTGCTGAACATCCGGTGCACTATGTGAGCAAAGGATTGCAAGATCAGGCTCGGTACCGGACATTGAGAAACTTACTTTCGCACTGGTAGTCTCAGCTAGACGCCTCCGACCATACTTTCAAGCTCACACCATCCATGTCTTAACCAACCAACCACTCCGGCAAGTGTTGCAGAAGCGAGAGACTTCAGGGCGGTTAGTTAAGTGGGCCATTGAACTTGGCGAGTTTGATATCCACTATAAACCTCGACAAGCCGCAAAGGGCCAGGCCGTGGCTGACTTCATATCTGAATTCACGTAACCCCATACTATGGCGGTTCACAGATTACGATCGAGCCTACTCCTACCTCGAGCCAGGTCCATGTCGCCAGCAACGGCACCCTAGACTTGACTCAGCCCTTATGGACCTTGTATGTGGATGGCTCTTCCAATGCCCAGGGATGTGGAGCTGGCCTCGTTCTCATATCCCCAGACAAGGTTGTCCTTGAGTACGCCCTCCGCTTCAAATTCCACGCCTCCAACAATGAGGCCGAATACGAAGCACTCTTAGCCGGCCTTCGACTAGCCGAGGAGATGGGCCCCAAGCAAATCCAAATATTCAGCGACTCGTAGCTTGTTGTTCACCAAGTCAACCAGGACTTCACGGCCAAGGACGTCTCCATGACAGCCTACCTCCAACATACCCGCCACCGCTTACGCTTTAAATGCTTATCTCATAGGCCAGGTGCCACGCTCAAAACAGCCATGTTGATGCATTAGCAAGACTAGCATCGGCGATGGAGCAGGGCACATGTCGCAACATCCACATCGAGTTCTTGGACCAGCCCAGCACACGGGCACCACTCATTTGTGTCATCGATCAAAGCCCTACATGGATGGACCCTATCACCCAGTTCTTGCGAACTGCAGACCCCACTTGCGACCTGCTGAAGCGCGGCGTGTTCGCCACCGTTCCGCTCGATACTTGATCATTAATGGCGCCTATTCAAGCGCGACTTCAGCCTCCCTACCTTCGTTGCGACCCGAGGAAGGTAGCTATGTCCCACGGGAGATTCATGAGGGTATCTGTGGTAACCACTCAGGCGCTCGCTCCCTAGCACACAAGATCATTCGGCAGGGATACTTTTGGCCATCACTTCACACCGAGGCCTAGACCTTCACCCGTGCGATAAGTGTCGCGATTTGCCAACATCCCACAACTTCCATGAGCCATTGACAGCCATTGTCGTCCTTGGCCATTCGCCCAATGGGGACTCGACCTCATTGGACCTATGTCTGAGGGTAAGGGCCAGGTCAAGTATGCGGTTGTAGCTGTGGATTACTTCACCAAGTGGGCTGAAGTTGAGGCCTTAGCCACCATCACTGCAGCCCGTATCGAAACTTTTGTCCGGCAAAACATCGTATGTCGCTTTGGCATCCCCAACACCATCGTCACGGACAATGGCCGGCAATTTAACAATGCAAAGTTCAAGCAATTTTATTCCAACCTCAAGATAAAGCTTTGCTTCGCCTCCCCAGCCCATCCTCAATCTAATGGCCAGGTGGAAGCTGTGAACAAGATCATCAAGAAAACTCTAAAAACTAAGCTTGACAAAGCTAAGGGTTGCTGGCCAGAGCTACTCCCAGAGGTTCTCTGGTCCTATCACACCACCTTCCGGACCTCAACAAGAGAAACACCTTTCTCTCTCTCATTTGGTACCGAAGCGGTGGCACCAGTGGAGATTGGCCAGCCAACATGCGCAATGTAAACACAAGCAGCATCGCTAAGTACTACGACTCCCGAGTCAAAGCCCGTGCTTTCAAATTTGGGGACTCGGTCATGCGCAAGATTTCCTTGGCCACAAAGAATCCTACTGAAGGTACCTTGGACCCAACATGAGAAGGTCCTTATGAGGTTACCAAAGTCTGCCGCCCCGGCACTTATCAGCTTCGTGATACCAAGGGCAAGACCTTGCCTCATCCTTGGAATGCTGATCACCTCAAGTACTACTATAAGTAAACATACCTAGACCCTAGGCCATTATGTTTTCTTAGACTTTGGTCTCGAGCCTTGACTCAACCAACTCTTGTACTTTTTGCCTTCCGGCACATATTTAATGAACGCCCGACCCGGGCTCATTTTCATCAATCACATGGTTCTCATTTTGCTAAGCACTATTGATATCAAATGACAACAAGTCTCATATCATAGCACATCAAAGTAACCTTGCCCCAGGCAAGGCAAAATGTTCATACATAATCAAGGTAAACATCAAGTGTTTAAACTAAAAAGCTACAATACATAAAGAAGGCAACGCCTTCAGGACTCGGTCGATGGAGCATCCGTGGTGGTGGTTCGCTCGCTCTGAGCAAAGACATCGGTGGTATGACTAGATAAGGGAGGCTCACCACTCGTGTCAAAGTTAATCTCCACCGAAGGGTTGAACATCGCCACCCTCTCTTCTAACCCACCGCTGCATCGCCACCATCCGATCCATGATGTAGCTCTCGGCTCTTCCGAACCCGAAACGACTCGATCGCTTCGACTCGAGCAAGACTACCTCCTCGGCCCTCGACCGCTTCAGCTCTTCCATCTCCTGGCCATCGCCGCTTTCTGCAGCACCAGGGTGTTCTTCTCTTGGATGGCCTCTTGCGCCTCCGCTATCTTATCCTTGGCCATCTCATTGCGCCTCTTCAACCTCTGGATCTCCTTATTTGCCTTGGCCATATTCACGTACATCTCGCCATAAGCCTGCAACACAAAGCATGATCAGTTAAAGGCAAATTCGAATTACATGAATAGAGTTTTAAGGCAAGCCAACTTACATAGGCCTGGTCGGGAGCGTCTTGGGCCCGATCTGCATAGGAGGTGGCGGGGTCCTCGCCAGAACCTCTGGGTCACTCTTCACACCTTCCAGGAAGACGTTCACCAAGGGAATCCATACCAAATGAGAGCTTGGCGGCGCTGCGGTCAAAGGAGGAAGCCTCGGCCTGTCCCATCACGCTCCGGTGAGCTTCCTCCAGCGCTCTCTTCTTTCCCGACATCGAGACTGGACCTTCATCACCTGGGGACGCCTCCCGGCCTGTTGAACACCTCCCTTCTCCGCCTTCTTGGCCCGAGACTCCTCACCGTGCATCTCGGGATCATCTAGATCCATAGCCACCTTCGTGCTTCCCCTTATGATCCCTGCCACTACACATCAAAAGCCAAGTTAGTCTCAACTACAAAAAGAATCATAAGACAAACAACAACGGTGACCCAGGTACTTACTCCCTTGCAAGAGTCCGGACTCGTACAGGTTCTTCTGGGTGACTAAGTTTCTACGCTCACTCTGGGTCTCCGACAACAGTGACCTCACTCTCTCAACCTCGTCTTCTCGCTCCTTGGAGATCGGTCCCCACTTCACCGAACCTGCACCACAGTTTAGATATCAACTCAGCCATTTATACTTGCACAAGCAAAAAGAAAATATATATATAAAGACCCAGGCGTCAAAACACTACAACACAACTAGTCTTAAGGGATGGGGCTAAGGACCTATAGACTTGAAGTGGGTTGGAATGTGTCTGGAGACGGTCTTCCTGGAGGACACTCCCAATCACCATAGGCTAAGCACCATCTGTTCCGCCAAGACTTACTGCATACTCGGCTTATGCCCAATAAAATAACCTCTCTCATTCGCCTTTCGGCAATTGGCTTATACCCAGCCAAAGGTTCCCTGTTGTTTGGAGATCGAATACAAGTACATAAACTGCTCAAATGTTGGCTCCCCCAACCCAACCAACCACCAAGCAATGTAAACTCCATGCAGAAGTAGCCAAAAGTTGGGATTGTATTGTCCGGGCGCATACCCCAACTTGGCCAGCATCATCTGTACCCAAGGATGAAACGATAGTCGAAACCATGCTTTGGTACATATCGGTGAATATCATCACTGAACCCTCCGGAGGATATTTCACTACATCCGCAGACCGGGTAACCTCAGGCCCACATAGGGTGGCACACTATAATTTGTCCGAAGCTCAACCAACTTTGCTTCTGTAAGTGTATTCCGCTTCCCCAATGGGACACCAACCCGGATGTCCACCCCTCTGAAACTAAAGCCACGGCTATACCCACGACTCGATGGTGATGTATGATTGCTCGAGCCCACCTCCGGTGTGTGTGCCAAGGCTAGAACCCGATCAACACTGGCTTCTAACACTTTATACTTCTTCTGCATCTCCTATATGCCTCTGACCCGGACTCCACTGATGGCCCAACTATCTCACCCTCATGCACTACCATCCTAGCTTTTATAAGCCCTTTTACAAAACCCTCTGTCTGGGAACTCTCATCTTCAGAACAAACATACTCACTGGCCTCTTCACTTTCAGACATCTATAACATGCAGAAACAAGAAAAAGGGAACTAATGCACATGCAAGGAGGATCCAAACACAAAAACACAAAATTGGGCGGCCTCTACATGCTTTTTGATCTGGATGCATACATTCAACATGTTCATACTCATGCTCAGGGTGTTCATCATACTCTTCAACATGTTCATACCAAAAGTTAAATCTCATTTCACGAATTCAAGGGAAATGGGGTCTAACCTTGTTTGCACCACCACGGAAATTCGCCGGAAATCTTCTTGACCCTAGCACCACCACCAAAATCTCACCGGAAATCTTTTTCTCCTTTTCACTTTCTGGAAATCTTGCTCAAAAATCTCTCAGTGTGATGCATACGTCACTCCAAGTTCCTATTTATAAAGCTAGCAAAACCCTAGCACCCTTTCAGTTTCCCTCTCAAACCCTTGTACCTGCAACAATTTGAAACTCCAATTTCAAATTAGTCAACAAAAGGAGAAGAAAATTTGAAAGGACCTTGCCGAACGGCAAGGCCCGGACACATGAAAATGGGCAATCTCACATTTCACTATTGTCTATAAAGAAAGACCTTGCCAAACACCCAAAGCCCAGCAACCTCACCCAGCGGCACTAGATGATGCCTACCATAAATTGTTCTCACCAAGGATCCCAGCTCCAAGCCAACGAGCCCAGCTCCAAATTTGTGGCCCAACTCTGCCAAGCAAAATTAAAATGGTAAGGCCACAACAAAATATAGTTTCTATCAAACTTGAAAATAAGGGCCCATGCGCACAGAAAATAGGGGCCCCGAAAATTTTACCTCAACAACAGGCCAAGCCCAAAGAACCCAAGCCTCTCACCAAAACTCACAAGAGCACCTACTTCAGCTATCAAAATTGGCTCAGCTCCAAGACCCCAAGACCTCCCAACCCGAGGCTTAGCTCCTAACTCCTTTCCTTGGCCAATATTGACACCTGCCGAATATGAAAAAGACACCCAGCCCGTGCATTCACTTTAACTCCATCTTCCTACTTGCCGAAGCTTGAACACAACAACACCTTCGAACTACAGAATAAACGACAGGTTGCCATCAGTTCAAAAATAAAACACAAAAACAAGTCCTAGGTCCCTTGCCGAACGACAAGGACCATACAAATAAAATGGCGGACTCACGAAATCTCACTTACCAAAGACGTGACGTAAACCCTTCGAGAAATTTGACCTTGCCGAAGGGAGTCCCCTGCTCTCACCTTTCACCGAACCTGCCCTGGCAGCCCAGCTCCAAAAAATCAGAAAATTCCCAGCTCCAAGTCACAGCCAACTCTTAAGACTCAGACCATCCGATTCAAAGGGCCCCAAAAATCCCTCTTCACAACACCTGCCGAACGGCAGGTCTCGTGCAACAATAAACAACGGACCTGTCAAAACCGCAAAAGCTGCAAATGCTCAACCACCGAGCACTTCCTAGCCCAAACTCAGCATACCCAGACCCGGTTTTAACTCTAGCCAAACCGAACCTGATGACTCATCCACAGGAGTTCCCCAAGCTTTGCTCAGCACCCTTGTCGAACGTCGAAGGTCTAGCAGCACCCACGAGATCACCCTCCTTCGGCTACCTCCACTCGCCAAAGACACAACAAAGACCCTAGATATCTTTCGTCAGTCCTTGCTATTCAGCAATGTTTGAGCTAGGGATAAAGAGGACAATTCTCGAGCTCTGCAGTGTTTTGTCGAAGATGATTACAAAACGGTGCCAGCCTTGACTTGCTAACAAAATTGTCTATATGTGACCATACCTCAAACCCTAACCAAGGCCTCACTCCAAGACGAAGGGGCCCAGCTCTAGAGGCCCACGAGCTGATCCCCCAGGTACCAAAAGGCTCCGCATACCTCTTGAGACCCAGCCCTTATGCACGCCAGGGCCGAACTCCCGAAGTACAACTTCAGGCACATGCCAGCGCACCATAGACATACCCTTGCCAAACGACAAGGGCCATGCCGAACCTCATTGGGCCACTTTGCCCCAAGGCCTAAACCAGCCATTGCTAAACCAATGGTCCAAACCCATTTTTGATCCCTAGCCTCTTAGCCCATACCGAAGCAACCTAGGCATACTAAGAGGTGGCTGGGACCCTGCCGAACGACAAGGGCCAGGAAAGCTGACAGGAGCCACCAAAATTCTTAAGCATCAGCCCTGCCGAAGGTCTAGCTTGCCCAAATTCTTTTACTCCATACCAAAAAAAAAATTTTAAAATAAAAAAAAATTACGGATTTTATTGCGGTTGAGCTAGAAAAAGGACGTGGCGAATTTGCAGAATTGTCGTCCGAGCTCCGATTAGGGCAAAATACCATTTCGGAAAGGGAACGAAGCCACGAGTCAAATTCATTGCTTTGCTATGATGTATGATGGATTTTGGCATTTTGAGGTCGTTTGGCATTCCAAAACTGCATCCAAAGTTTCGTAGTTAATTTCCGGAATAAATTCTGCTTTTCAGTTTTAATGTAATAACTCCCCTAGCAGCTCAAGGGTTGAGAGATGTGTATTTAGACAGGTTTGGTGAACGGGCGTCACCCTACCTCCTACAAACCATTACTTGGTTACCACTCAGCAAGACCCAAGTCATAAGCACTGAGGCCCACAGATTTTCTTCCTGAAGCTTCAACAACCCAAGTCTACTTTTCTTTTAAAGGTACCCAGCTACCAACAAACACTGAGGCTAACACAGCTTTTATCATACATTCCAAGTGTTAACGCAACTTCTAGCTTGACAACTTGGGGGACTAGGGACTGCCCTACGGCTCCCACTGAACTTGGAATGCTCGGTCATGATTACACAAAAGCTTACAAGTTCCCAACCCAGAAGTCACTTCTTGACCGCGAACTTGGGGGACTACTGTTTATACCATAATCAACCGAGCATATCCAAGATCAAAACAACTAGCACCAAGGCGGACACGCCTTCTCCTTGCCGAAGGAAGACACTTTTCCGAGGTGCGTACCTGCCAAACTCCCGACTGCCAAAGCCCACAAACTGCTAAACCTAATTCTTATGACACGTGTCACCACCGCGGCGACTTTCACAAAGTCCCACATCGGAAATCTACACCAACCTCACACTTTCACATCCTTATAAAAAGGGAACAGTACCTAGTAAAAGGGGTAACTACTTTTCTACCTTTTACTATTACTCTGCAAAGTTACCCTTCTTGGTGACTTAAGCATCGGAGAGCCTTGGTGGCACCACACCGGTGTCCGAAGCTTAACTTTGCTTCTCCCATTTTTGTCTTCTGCAGGCTAACCTTTATTGAAGGTCCAGACCCTCTCCCTGCTGAAGGCAAATCCCTTTTATTTTCTCTAAGTTGACCCTCTCCGAAAAAGAGCTTCAACACGTGCGATACATCCCTCCCCCCCCTCTTTTGTAGTTAGACTGTCGTTTGCATTAAAGAAGAGAAAAGTTCTGCAGAATCATAAAAATGCTTTGGCAAGCCAAATTTTCTAAGTTATTTTTTTTTCATTAACTGAGATTGAACAAATAGTTGCCATTATTTCCTTATTTAGATTAGAGGCCGTACGTTGTCATTATTATTTCCTTGTCCACACTACAATGAGCTGAAAAATAAATTTGTCATAGACCTAAGACCAGAAAGAAACCAAGCACTAAAATCCACAAAAGTGACAGCTTTAATTTTTGCAATGTAGGAGGATCTGTAGCTGCTGTAGACTTTAACAAAAGGAAAAGAAATGAAGTTAGGCAGAAATTATTTTAACAAAGCAATCACTGTTTGTTGTACATGAAACTTCACAATGTGGTAATCAGACAAAATAATTCAGCCATAACTATTACATCTTGAAAGTGTCCATCAGTGGAAATTGTTTGCTTCAAAGCCTGAAATGGTCAAGACCAGACTTCTCACCAAGCCCCTGGGAAAAGAACTTGCCATGATATTCACTTATCAAGAAATGTCTATACAGAGGAGGGTTCTGTTCTGATATAAGCTCTTTGATTGGACCATAGGACTTGGCAAGTGCTCCAGTTCTCTGTCCTGAGAAAAAGCAAGCTATAGAAACTCTTGGACTGGCCCGGTTTGCAAGCACTCTATGTTGAACACTCTGAAGCTTGTCATTAGATATAGCCTGGACAAATTTAGGAAGCCTTAGAAAATTTGGTGAATAGCAGAACAAATGAAAATGTGCTTGGCATTGGGTAAACAAACCTGAAGAAAGTCAGCAATATTTACTACTAAGCCACCTGAAATAGGGTGAACATTAACCCATTGATTGTCATGAAGAACTTGGAGGCCACCAATTTGGTCTTGAAGAAGAATTGTGAGGAAAGAAGGATCTGAGTGCTTGCTAGTTCCCAGTGTAAGTTCTGGTTCTGGGCATGCTGGATAGTAGTGGCACGAAAAGGAATAATCTTTAGAACATTCTAATTCCCTTAGGTGGTCAGGCTTGAGACCAAGAGCTTCTGATAACAATCCAAAGAGTTGGTCTCCCAAACTTTTGACATGCTTTGTGTATTCAATTACTGCATCTCTGCATTTTGGAGTGAACAAATGTGTAAAAAGTATCTGAAAAGTTGGTTCTTTTTTTAATAAACTACAAGGGGATGGAAGTTTCTCAAACACGCCCTATTAAGGTGCCGTATGAGTTTGAACATGAGGCCACTCGTCTGCAAGCCAAGATCCTTCAATTTCCAATGGGTCTCTAATGGGCTAGACCCATTGGCTCCAAAGAAACATTACAGTTGAATTGGTAGAATACATTTGTGATGTGAGAACACGTATGCACACAGTTCCCAGAAGGAGCAATTTTTAATTATTAGGGGACAAGCCAATCAGTAAAAATCACCAAGTTAATCAGTCTAAATTAGACCACCAATAACTTAAAAAATAATACAACAAAATCAAGAACACAAGTAATGAAATTGAAAGCGTTTCTGAGCAAATACCTACAAACTGAAGGGAGTTGTTTGGGATCCTGATCAACAACAGCCTTTGGAAAAACCAGAGTGTCCCTCCAATTAGCTGCTCTTGATTGGTACAGATCAAAATTGGTATTGAATCTGACAGTTCTTTCTCGATCACGGGAATAGAACTCTTTCTTCACATCAATATCTTGCTCATGAAACTTGCGCACTCCTTGGATCATATTTTCCAACACAGTCAATGGGACTTCATGGTTGACCACTTGGAAAAAGCCCCATGTTTTGGACGCGGCCCTAACTTCATCTACAATCTGCTTGTGTAGATCACCGTTGATGCCTTGGAGATCAACGACAGGAACTTGCAGGTTGGGTTGGTGACATGCGGGGAAGTGAGTGAGCTCATTGGGTGGCCCTATGAATATCCTGGGTACATGAAGTGTGCCGGCATCAACTAGGCCTTTTACACCAGCCTTTGTGTCATCAAAAGCTTTTAGCTCTTTGGCTCGGTCGTATTTAGACTGGTTTTCATCCTGTGATGATGTTCTGTGGCCAAGAACTGAGGTATCCATGATCTCCTCAATACAAGAAAACTTGATAAAGTGTTGATATTTCAGATTTACAAAATATGGTCGTAGTTTCATCTCTGTTGAGGTGGCTTAAGTAGGTCAATTGCTAAGGCAATATGGCCCACAAAGTCTGATATTTTTTATTTAATTTTTTGTGTTTTTGTCTTTACAACAAACTGCACAACAACCCACCAACCTCTATGCTCTCCATCCCTATTTAATGAGGAGAAACTCTCGGAAATAATACTATTTTACTATTCTGTCACGAGTAAGGTTTTTTGGCTCTCAATTGTTGGTATGAGTCAACGTTCCTATTAGAAATAGAATTTATATTTTATTGTAATTATTTAATTTGAGTAGAATTATGAGATTTTGTACATATTTCCTATTTGTAACCACTCTGTATGTAGTATATATATTCCTCATTGAGAGAAGACTAAATATATCAGTTTTAAACCCTAGTTTTTTTGAGTTGGTATCAGAGCGGGTTCCGATCCGTCTCTACAACATCAAAACCCTAATCCTAAAAATACCTATTTCCGATGCACCTAGCTTATACACCTAAGCCTGTGCCGTCTTATATCTCTTACTGTCGTCGTCGTCACCTAATCTTTCGTTGTCGCCGCTATCTATCACCATGTCAGATGTCACTGACTCTTATTCTTCTAGTCCTATTGTGACGGTTCATACCGAATCGTCCACCAACCTACCTATGAGATTCAAATTGAATGGATCCAACTACGAGATATGGGCTATGATGATCGAACTCCATGCTACTACACAAGGCAAATTAGGTTACTTGACTGGCGACACTGATGCCCCTGATTCCAAAGACCCGAAATTTAGGAAGTGAAAAATTGTTGATGCTGTTGTGAAAAGTTAGATGCTTCGAACTATGGAACCCAGTTTGTTGAATATGTTTCATACTCTACCTACTGCTAAAGAAATTTGGGATGCTGTTAATAAGATGTTTTATGATGGCTCTGACATATCCCAGCTCTATGAACTGCGGTGCCAGGCTATCCGTCTCAAGCAAGAGGGTCGTCCTGTCTCTACCTATTTTGTCGAACTTAAGGCCATCTGGCTTGAATTGGACAAGAGACGTCCTTTTCAGATGAAGTGTGCTAATGATATGAAGACTTTTCAGGCTACTGTTATGGCAGATCGTGTGTATGATTTTTTGGCTGGTCTTGACGATACTTATGACAAGGTCCGCAGTGATATTCTACGAAGTGATAAAGTTTCAAGTATCGAAAATGTATTTTTTATGGTTCGTCAAGAGGCTTAACGACAGATTACAATGCTTGAATCTAGCACCAAGATTGGCAAACCTGCTATTGTGTTTGCTTCCAAAAACATTTCAGCATACATGGTTTGGCTCTTCTGCTATTCTGCCTCGTTGCCGACTTCTGCAGAAAAAGACAAACTAAAGTATGATCACTGTGGTGAAAAGAGACACATCATCGACACTGCTGATCATTGCATGGGGTACCAGATTGGGAGAAGGAGCGGAGGAGTTTAAAAAAGGAACAATTGAATAGCAAAGCTCATGTGGCTGTTACCCCTACTTCGGTGGTGACATCACCACCGGGTACGACCATCTTCGCTCATCATCGCTCGCTACCCTCCTCCGCCTTTGACTGCTGTCTCAAGCACTCTTACACCTCCGCCTCCAGGTAACTTTGGCAAGGCTTTCCATGCCTATGATACCCGAGATACAAGTTGGATTATTGATTTAGGAGTTACTGACCATATGACGTATAATTCTGCTTTATTCTCTACTACTCTTCCGCCTCATCGTGATCATGTTCTGACTGCTAATAATGCTGCTGCTCCTATCACGGGGACTAGTTCTATACTCTTGACACCTGCTTTACCATTGGACAAAATGTTACTGGTTCCATCTTTGTCTAGTAATTTATTATCTGTACCGCAAGTTACTGAGCAATTAAACTGCGTTGTATCTGATGTATCCGTCTTTTATCTTACTACATGATATTCGGACTCGGGAGATCTTTGGTCGTGGTACTAAAAAAGGGGGGCTTTATTATGTGGATGATGTGGCAACTAGTCGGGTCCTTTGTGCTGGTAGCATCGAAACTTCTCAGCATCGTCGGATTTGGTTGCTCCATTATCGATTTGGTTATGCCTCCTTTGGATATTTACAGCATTTGTTTCCTGTATTATTTAGTGGTGTCAACGAGTCTGCTTTCCAATGTCAGACTTGTATTTTAGCTAGGAGTCATCGGGTATCTTATCCTCCAAGTTGTAATCAACGGCTTATGCCATTTGATTTAGTTCATTCTGATGTTTGGGGACCTTCCCCGGTTTTACAACCTTGGGAGTTCGTTGGTTTGTGTTATTTGTGGATGATTGCACTCGTATGATGTGGTTATATGGGATGAAAAATAAAAATGATGTGATTGAAATTTTTTGAAGTTTCTATCAGATGATTCAGACTCAATTTATGCTCCATATCAAGGTTTTTCGATCTGATAATGGTGGAGAATTTGTTAATTCAGCCTTATCCCATTTTTTTCACACTAAGGGTGTACTCTATGAGACTACTTGCCCTCAACCACCACAACAGAATAGGGTTACTGAACGTAAAAATAGATCCTTGCTACTGCCCGTGCTCTGCTGCTTGGTGCCTCGATTCCAAAGCGGTTCTGAATGGATGCTGTTACCTATGCAATCTATCTCTTGAATCGTCTACCTTCACGAGTTTTTGATTTCCAAACTCCTATGCAAGTACTGACCTATCATATCTCTGCCTCTTCTATGCTGACTCTGTCTCCAAAGGTGTTTGGTTGTGTTGTCTATGTTCACCTCCATCAAAATCAGAGGAGTAAGCTGGACCCATGTGCTCTCTGCTGTGTCTTTCTGGGTTTCTTTCCTCATCAGAAAGGCTACCAATGCTATCGTCCTGCAATACGACGTCTATATGTCTCTATGGATGTTAGCTTTATTGAGGATGAAATGTTCTTCTCTAATACACCCGAGCATGTCCTTCAGGAGGAGACTAGTAGTGAAGGTCATAACTGACTAGATTTACAAGGAGGAGTAGTATTGGATAGTTTGATACAAAGGGAAGAACCGATCGAACCTGCTGAACCTCGCTACACCGGCCGAACTCGCTACACTAGATGAACTCGCTATTTTAATCGATGTCACTCATCATCGAACCGATTGCCCCATGAAGCTTATCTAATAGTACCCGATCAAGCTCCCCTGGATATTCCTGAGGTAAGTGTTTGTATTCATACCTGTGATAATTCTTATGTTTTACCGCCTAGACGGAACTGTGGGGTTCCACCTGATCATTACTCACCAAAAGGCAAAGCGATATTTCCCATTATGTGTCTGATCACAGGTTATCTCCTGAGTGCAAAGTGTTTGTGACTAGAATAGATAATATTAAAATTCCAACTCGTGTTGAGGAGGCATTTCATGATCCAAAGTGAGCTGAAGCCATGAATATTGAAATGAAGGCATTGCAAAAAAATAAACATGGGACATTGTTGATCTACCAAAGGAAAAGAAGCCTGTATGATGCAGATGAGTGTTTATAGTTAAATATAATGCAGATGGTACTGTGGAGAGGTACAAGGCAAGATTAGTAGCTAAAGGGTTCACTCAGATATATGGAGTTGATTATCATGATACTTTTGGACTTGTGGCTAAGATGAATACTGTCAGAGTTTTGTTGTCCTTAGCAGTAAACTTAAATTGGACCCTAAGGCAATTTGGTGTAAAAAATGCATTCTTACATGGTGAACTAGAAGAAGAAGTGTACATGAGTCTTCCACCAGGGTATATGGTTACCAGTGAAACGGGGTACGTGTGCAAATGGAAAAGGCGTTGTACGGGTTAAAGCAGTCTTCTCGGCATGGTTTGGCAGATTTACCACCACTATGAAGAAGTTTGGTTACCAACAGGCCAATACTGATCATACTCTATTCCTTAAGCATAGGGCTGGTAAGGTGACTTTGTTGATTATTTATGTTGATGATATGATTGTGACTGGTGATGATACTGTAGAAATTGAGAGACTGCAAAAACATTTAGCATATGAATTTGAGATGAAAGATTTGGGCAGTCTGAAATATTTTCTAGGAGTGGAAGTCACTGATCTAAACATGGCTTATTTCTTTCACAAAGGAAGTATGTCATAGATCTGCTAGCAGATACTGGAATGCTTGATTGTAAACCAACTAATACACCTATTGTTGAGAATCATAAACTTGGTGTTTATGTGGATCATGTCCCAACTAAGAAAGAAAGATACCAAAGGTTGGTTGGGAGATTTATTTATTTATCATTGACACGCCTTGATATTGCATATGATGTAAGCATTGCTAGCCAATTTATGCATTCACCTAGTGAGGATCATATGGATGCTATGATGCGTATTCTGAGTTACTTAAAGTATGCTCCTGGGAGAGGTTTATTATTTAAGAAAAATGGTCACTTGGATCTAGAAGGTTACACTGACGCAGATTATGCAGGGAATATTACAGATAGACGTTCTACATCAGGTTACTTCACCTTTGTTGGTGGTAACCTAGTTACGTGACGTAGCAAGAAGCAAAACGTTGTGTCTCGATCCTTCGCAAAGTCTGAGTACAGAGAGATTGCCCAAGGGGTTTGTGAAATACTATGGTTGAGGTGGTTACTTGCTGGAATTGGGCTTAGACCGAATGCTGCTACAAAGCTCCACAGTGATAATCAGTCTACATTTGAAATTGCTAACAATCCGGTGCAACATGATTAAACTAAGCATGTAGAAGTTGATCAACATTTCATTAAGGAGAAGCTGGAGCATAAGTTAATTTATATACCTTTTGTGCCTTCTTCAGAGCAGCTTGCAAATATGTTGACCCATGCCGTGTCAAAGAGCCGATTTGAAGACTCACTTGACAAGTTGGGTATTACCGATATCTATGCACCAACTTGAGGGGGAGTGTTGGCGTGAGTCAATGTTTCTATTAGGTATATAATTTGTTCCTATTAGGAATAGAATTTATATTTTATTGTAATTATCTAATTTGAGTAGGATTATGAGATTTTGTACATATTTTCTATTTGTAACCACTCTGTATGTAGTATATATATTTCTCATTGAGAGAAGAATAAATATATCAGTTTTAAACCTTAATTATTTTGAGTTCAATGAGGCAACCAACCAATAAAGAAGGTATCTGTAAACTTGTCATTTTCCTTTCTCTTTTCCCTGTCTTGTATTCTAGTCTATACGAAAAGATTGCGATGGTGTGCAAAATGCTGGATCTGAAGATGGTCAAATATACTAATAACAATATTCTAGTCTGGTTAAAATGGTTTTCTTAAGATTTGAAGGAAAGGAAAAACTACGTAATCTTGAGAAAAAAGGTGAAGCAAATCTATCAGCAGTCAATGGAAGCATGTTCGATTATCTCATGGCTTACGTCTGGGATGATATTTAAATCATTTGAATGGTTCAAATTATTATTATTTTTTTGTTGAGAAATAACCAGATGCATTCATAACAGAGGCAATTATAAAATGTACATGAAGAACACTGCCCTAGAGGAGGGTTCTTGCAAACAATAAACCAAACAATTAAGCAAGACAATACATTTAAAGCAAGAACAGTGAGCAAAACTCCACTGACATTTTAAACCAAGCTAACTCAGAGAGGAAGATGACAGGATCAATGGGAACTCTGCAATCAGTACTGAGAGATCATGTCAGAGAACCAACTCTCATCAATTTTCCGATATGAAAACACCAAGGGCGGAATTAGGAATTTTTCAATGGGTGGGCTAGCTAAAGTTATTAGCTTAAAATTTAATGATTTTTTTTTTTTTTTTTTTTTGTACTTACAATTTCTATAGTCTTTCTAGAAATAAAAGTAAACATTAAATCATATAAACCAAGCTAGTTCATAGCTCCATAGACTAATTTTCAATAAGTTTTAACATAAACCAAATAGGGTTTAACACCATAGTGGATTGAATATCTAAGGCTTTTTATCTAGATTGACCTTAGGTAATTTCATGCATTCATATCATACATGAAAAGTTGTTTTATGTAAAAATATTGACTAAGTATGAAAAATGAATTTTCGGAATAATCATTTTCTCAAGATAATTTTTGGCGGCTTTTATTCCTCACACATCAAATAAGAAAACTTGATTTTATGGGAGTTTAGTATGAAGTATATATTAACTTAATGAGCCATCATTTTTAGCATAAATCGTATTTTGCACTAAAACCGATTTTTCATATTTTGATTTAGTGGGAATTTGATTTTCTAGTATTTTTATTTGAATTAAAATGGGTGGTACTTTATTATTTACATTGTAAACTTAAGTAAATGTCTTTGTCATTTTACTTTTATTTTTATATTACTCCATGTCCTTAAATGTTGAAAATGGAAATAAGGTAATCTGTACGACGCCACTGACTGGACTAATATTAAAAATAAACTGTAGCCCTTAGTGTGGTTCCGCCCTTGGAAAACACCATAAAGTGAAAAGGCATTTACCACTCAAATTCCACCTTCACCTTTGGATAAAAATGCTTTGGCAAGCCAAATTTTCTCAGTTATTTTGTTTCATTAACTGAGATTGAACAAATAGTTGCCATTATTTCCTTATTTAGATTAGAGGCCGTACGTTGTCATTATTATTTACTCGTCCACCACTACAATGAGCTGAAAAATAAATTTGTCATAGACCTAAGACCAGAAAGAAACCAAGCACTAAAATCCACAAAAGTGACAGCTTTAATTTTTGCAATGTAGGAGGATCTGTAGCTGCTGTAGACTTTAACAAAAGGAAAAGAAATGAAGTTAGGCGGAAATTATTTTAACAAAGCAATCACTGTTTGTTGTACATGAAACTTCACAATGTGGTAATCAGACAACATAGTTCAGCCATAACTATTACATCTTGAAAGTGTCAACCAGTGGAAATTGTTGGCTTCAAAGCCTGAAATGGGCAAGACCAGACTTCTCATCAAGCCCCTGAGAAAAGAACTTGCCATAATATTCACTTATCAAGAAATGTCTATACAGAGGAGGGTTCTGTTCTGATATAAGCTCTTTGATTGGACCATAGGACTTGGCAAGTGCTCCAGTTCTCTGTCCTGTGAAAAAGCAAGCTATGGAAACTCTTGGACCGGCCCGGTTTGCAAGCACTCTATGTTGAACACTCTGAAGCTTGTCATTAGATATAGCCTGGACAAATTTAGGAAGCCTTAGAAAAATTGGTGAATAGCAGAAAAAATGAAAATGTGCTTGGAATTGGATAAACAAACCTGAAGAAAGTCAGCAATATTTACTACTAAGCCACCTGAAATAGGGTGAACATTAACCCATTGATTGTCATGAAGAACTTGGAGGCCACCAATTTGGTCTTGAAGAAGAATTGTGAGGAAAGAAGGATCTGAGTGCTTGCTACTTCCCAGTGTAAGTTCTGGTTCTGGGCACGCTGGATAGTAGTGGCACACAAAGGAATAATCTTTAGAACATTCTAATTCCCTTAGGTGGTCAGGCTTGAGACCAAGAGCTTCTGATAACAATCCAAAGAGTTGGTCTCCCAAACTTTTGACATGCTTTGTGTATTCAATTACTGCATCTCTGCATTTTGGAGTGAACAAATGTGTAAAAAGTATCTGAAAAGTTGGGGTTTCTTATTTTAATAAACTACGAAGGGATGGAAGTTTCTCAAACACGCCCTACTAAGGTGCCGTATGGGTTTGAACATGAGGCCACTCGTCTTCAAGCCAAGATCCTTTAATTTACAATGAGTCTCTAATGGGCTAGACCCATTGGCTCCAAAGAAACATTACAGTTGAATTGGTAGAATACATTTGTGATGTGAGAACACATATGAACACAGTTTCCAGAAGGAGCAATTTTTAATTATTAGGGGACAAGCCAATCAGTAAAAATCACCAAGTTAATCAGTCTAAATTAGACCACCAATAACTTAAAAAATAATACGACAAAATCAAGAACACAAGTAATGAAATTGAAAGGGTTTCTGAGCAAATACCTACAAACTGAAGGGAGTTGTTTGGGGTCCTGATCAACAACAGCCTTTGCAAAAGCCAGAGTGTCCCTCCAATTAGCTGCTCTTGATTGGTACAGATCAAAATTGGTATTGAATCTGACAGTTCTTTCTCGATCACGGGAATAGAACTCTTTCTTCACATCAAGATCTTGCTCATGAAACTTGCGCACTCCTTGGATCATATTTTCCAACACAGTCAATGGGACTTCATGGTTGACCACTTGGAAAAAGCCCCATGTTTTGGACGCGGCCCTAACTTCATCTACAATCTGCTTGTGGAGATCACCGTTGATACCTTGGAGATCAATGACAGGAACTTGCAGGTTGGGTTGGTGACATGTGGGGAAGTGAGTGAGCTCATTGGATGGCCCTATGAATATCTTGGGTACATGAAGTGTGCCGGCATCAACTAGGCCTTTTACACCAGCCTTTGTGTCATCAAAAGCTTTTAGCTCTTTGGCTCGGTCGTATTTAGACTGGTTTTCATCATGTGATGATGTTCTGTGGCCAAGAACTGAGGTATCCATGATCTGCTCAATACAAGAAAACTTGATAAAGTGTTGATCTTTCAGATTAAGTTACAAAATATGGTCGTAGTTTCATCTCTGTTGAGGTGGCTTAAGTTAGGCCAATTGCTAAGGCAATTTGGCCCACAAAGTCTGATTTTTTTAATTTAATTTTTTGTGTTTTTGTCTTTGGGATTTACAACCAACTACACAACCCACCAACCTCTCTGCTCTCCATCTCTCTTTAATGGGGAGAAACTCTCGGAAATAATATTATTTTTTCTATTCTGTGAGTAAGGCTTTTTGGCTCTCACCTCAATGGAGAAATTATAAAGTGATACTGTATCACCAAAATTTGCCACATGTATTTTTTTAAACAAAATTAAAATATATTTTACAACTGAACTTTGGCTTACAACTTTACCCTTCAACTTTAATGACCCTAACCCTTCCCCTCTCCGGCTTCCCTGTGCTATGCCCCTGCTATCGACGCCACACAACCCTGTTCCCTTCCCCTCTCAGCCACCCACCCCGGCCTTCCCTCCCCCTCCAATATTCCCACCCCCTCTCTCCCTCTCATTTTCGGTGAAAAGTTAAACCCATTAATAAAAAAGCCAACAATCTTAAAAATATGAGCAAACCCATTAAACATGAAACCATAAATCTTTAAATAAATAAATAAATAAAACACTAGTGAAAGAAGGGAAGATTGACGTAATGGGCAACCCGGAATTAATTGTGTTATAGAGCAAGTCATTGGGGCGGGCCTTGATGAAAGAAATCCGCCAAAAATCTCCCCCTTCTACATCAGATTCTTCTTCTTCTCACCATCTTCATTATCAGCTTTCATTCAAGGTCTTTTTAAAAGAGTAAGAAGTGAAATTTTCAGAGATTACCCATCTTCTTTAGCTTCAAGGGTGTCTCCAGAGATAAAATGGTAGAGTTTGACTGGATTTTGCTTATGGGTTTTGAGTCCTTTGACAATAGAAGTTCTCTAGATTCATTAACTATGAAGACGGTGAAGGCTGAGGTAGGTGGTGAGGGAGAAGGGAAGACGTGTGGTGTTGCAGATAGCAGGCATAGCGTAGGGAAGAAGACGGTGGACAGGGAAGACAGTGGGGAGGGGTTTCGGTCAAAGTCCAGCAGTAAAATATATTTTAATTTTGTTTAAACAAAATACATGTGGCAGATTTTAAGTGGGAGTATCACCAGCTAATGTGGTGATACAGTATCATTCTATAATTTCTCCTCTCGATGAGGCAACCAACCAATAAAGAAGGTACCCGTAAACTTGTCATTTTCCATTCTCTTTTCCCTGTCTTGTATTCTAGTCTATACGAAAAGATTGTGATGGTGTGCAAATGCTGGATCTGAAGATGGTCAAATCTACTAATAACAATATTCTAGTCTGGTCAAAATGATTTTCTTAAGATTTGAAGGAAAGGAAAAACTACGTAATCTCGAGAGAAAAGGTGAAGCAAATCTATTGGCAGTCAATGGAAGCATGTTCGATTATCTCATGGCTTACGTCTGGGATGATATTTAAATCATTTGAATGGTTCAAATTATTATTATTTTTTTGTTGAGAAATAACCAGATGCATTCATAATAGAGGCAATTATAAAATGCACATGAAGAACACTGCCCCAGAGGAGGGTTCTTGCAAACAATAAACCAAACAATTAAGCAAGACAATACATTTAAAAGAAAGAACAGTGAGCAAAACTCCACTGACATTTTAAACCAAGCTTACTCAGAGAGGAAGATGATAGGATCAATGGAAACTCTGCAATCAGTACTGAGAGATCATGTCAGAGAACCAACTCTCATCCATTTTCGGATCTGAAAACACCATAAAGTGAAAGAGAATTTACCACTCAAATTCCACCTTGACCTTTAGATAAAAGTCATAGCATCTCTAGCACCACACACGATCCCACACCACCATAAGATAGTAGATCCCACCACATGCTTCAACTCCACCTCCCACAGAAGATAGATCAAAGGAGATCTACACTCAAAGCCCAAAAATTCAAGAACACAACCAAAAAGGGGTTGCAGAAAAGGGGTGTTTTACAGATGAATAAGAAGATGCGAGAGAAAGAGATAGAGAGAGAGTGCCACAGACTATGGTGAGCAAAATTGTGCAAAAGATTGAAATGGTGATCCATTTGTGCAATCAAATCTGCTTCAGCCTTTATAAACTACAAGCATCAATAGGGGCACTGCATTATCAAACATATGTGGTTTGTTTGTAACATAATACAAAGTTTAAGCATATGGTATAGTTGCCTTATTTCATTGTGACCTTTGCCACTTGAAGGAACTCTTAACATATGTTCACAGCCACTGATCTACAGCGCAGGGGACTTATTTCATTGTTGCCTCTGCCACTTGAAACGTGTTAGGGCAGAGTTCCCATGAAGCCCTTTTCCGTCGTAGTGAGCACTGAAGTTTTGCAGTGAGGTTTCCCGGTATAGAGGCGGATGATCTTCAGACAACAATTCCTTTATGGGGCCGTACAACCTTGTTGATGGGTAAAAATTCAGGGTGAAAAAACAAGCAACAGATACTCTTGGTCCTGCATGGTTAGCAAGCACTTGATGCTCCACACTCTTAAACCTGTCATTGGATACAAGCTGCAAGAACATTAAATAGAACAATTAGTAAAAAGGACACAAGAGAACTATCTTATAGAAGACAGAATTTCCTGAAATAGCTGAAAAAAGCTCTCTGAAAAACAAATACTAGGCACATCAGAGCAATTAGAGGATCATTAGTACAGAACCATGCTGAAACATAGAAAGGGGCTTGCCTGCAAGAGATCTCCAATGTTCACAACTAGAGCTCCAGGAACAGGAGGAACATCAACCCACTCGTTTTCGTACAGAACCTGGAGGCCACCAATTTGGTCCTGAAGTAGTATGGTGAGAAAAGAAGGATCTGAGTGTTTGGTAGTTCCCATAGTCAGTTCAGGCTCAGGGCATGGCGGATAGTAGTGGCTAAGAATTACATGCCCCTTTGCACAATCCAAGCCTAAAAGGTGGTCAGATTTCAGCCCAAGTGCCTCAGATAGCAATTCAAACAATGTGACACCTAATTTGTGAACATGGTCTGAGTACTCCATGGTTGCGTCTCTGCGTATTAAATCAACAGAGAGAAAAAGAAAAAACCATGCACCAACTTGGATGAGAAATATTTGTCACCCATTTAACTAGATCCAAATTTCAACTTTCCACAAATCAATGCTCCGCTTCTTAACATATGTATGAAAACCATAATTACTTGTACAAGTTAGAGATTTTGGTCCACGAACCATTCTCTATATACGCAGGTTACTAATGTTATAAAAACTGTTAATTTAACAACATAACATGTCAAAACAACAAAAATGTTTCGTTATCCTTAGCATTACACACAGTACATTACTGAGATATGCAGTCTATAGGATTCTATAAGTTATCAAAAAAGAGAAGAAAAGAACTACATGATTATGAGGAATCATATATACCTGCAAACGTCAGGCAATTCTTGAGGATCAAGAGGTTCAGGACCCATGACACAAAACAAACTGTCCCTCCAACTAGCAAACTTTGTCCGATACAAATCAAAGTTACTCCTGAACTTGACCTTCCTCATCTGCTCCCTACTATAGTACTCGGCCTTCACCTCCGTCAGCAGCTCGTGAAACCCACGCGCCCCCGCCAACATCTCCTCCAACACTCTCTTGGGTATCCCATGGTTCATCACCTGGAAGAACCCGACAGTCTCCGCTGCCTGCCGGACTCCAGCGACCACGTCATCATGCAGGCCGGTAGTGTCAGCGAGATCCACGATAGGGATAGTGAACTGGGGTCGGGTTGGTTGGCTGGAACTTGGGTAGCCGGCGGCGGAATATTCCGGTGGCCGGACAAAAATTGATGGGATTTTTGTGATGCCTTTGTCAACGATCCCTTTGACACCAGCTTTTGATTCGTCAAAGTCCTTTAGCTGTTGGAGACGGGCTTGGTTTGTTGAATTCGGAGACACCATGTTCTTGGTTTTGAAATCAAAATGAAACTTTGGTTAAGGCTTCATTAGGAAATGTTCGCACGCTCTTATTAAATATTACTCAAATCCAATAACGTGTTTTGGTCAGCAGTTTACAATTTACTATTCAATAATGTTTGGTGGTGATGCCTTTGTCCAGGATCCTTCTGACACCAGCAGAGACATAACCCCACTTGTCCGTTTCCTTCTCTGTCTTTTTGGTCCTCGTCTTGTATACCGTTTAAACTCAAATTTACACATGTATCTTGAATTGAAAAATATGCATGGTATCATATAATTGGTTTTGTTTTGTGGTGCATTCTGAATAAAGCACATGGTAAAAGCCTATATAACATCTTCACCACATTTGGTACTTACAAACCACACTACCAAAAAAAGGTGAAGGAAAATATGTTAACAGCAACAAATTCAATGCATTAGGTGCCTTATTTCAATGGATTCCGTATACGGTGGCCATTCGTATCCAATTCGTACAAATTGAACTGTTACTCCAAATCTAAGTAGCCTACTAGTAATCTGAACTCATCAATCCAAGAGTGAACAATATAGCATGAGTTTCCTAATTCATTGTTTGTTACCTTTGGCACTTGAAATGTGTTAGTGCAGAGTTTCCATCAAGCCCTTTCTTATCGTAGTAGGCAATGAAGTCTTTCAGTGAGGTTTCTTTGTAAACAGGCGGACGATCTTCTGACAACAACTCCTTTATGGGGCCGTACAACCTTGTCGAAGGGTGAAGATGCGGCGTTAAAAAGCAGGCAATGGATACTCTTGGCCCTGCATGGTTTGCAAGCACCTGATGTTCTACGCTCTTAAATCTGTCATTCGACACTAGCTGCAATAATTACAATACAACAATCATTTCAAGGAATTTAGTCACAAATATAAAAAATATCGATTTTGCAGATGCGGATTAGGCCAATTGTCCAAAGTAGTGTGCAGCCCCTGCACTCAAGTTCGATCTCCCTCCCCATATATTAGAACAGTTTGTGGAAGGAAAAAAAATCTGTTTTCACATAGTTGTTAGAGGAATTAGAGGGCTTGCCTGCAAGAGATCTCCAATGTTGACTACAAGAGCTCCAGGCACAGGGGGAACATCAATCCACTGGTTCTCATACAAAACTTGGAGGCCACCAATTTGGTCCTGGAGTAGGATGGTGAGAAAGTCAGGATCTGAGTGTTTGCTGGTGCCCATTGTGAGTTCAGGCTCAGGGCACGGTGGATAGTAGTGACTAAGAATAAGATGCCCCTTTGCACAATCCAACCCAATAAGGTGGTCAGGTTTGAGCCCAAGTGCCTCCGATAGCAATTCAAACAATGTGACACCCATTTTGTGAACATTTTCAGAGTATTCCATAGTTATGTCTCTGCAAATTAGATTTTTCAAAAAAGAAAAGAAAAACAACATGTACCAAGTGGGATGAGAATAAATTGCCATCCATTTTACTAGACCAAAATTTGAACTTTTCCCAATACTCTGACATACCTGCAAATTAGAGGCAATTCTTGAGGATCAAGAGGCTCAGGACCCATGACACAAAACAAACTGTCCCTCCAATTAGCAAACCTTGACTGATACAGATCAAAGTTACTTCCAAACTTGACTTTCCTCAGCAGCTCCCTGCTGTAGTACTCAGACTTCACCTCCCTGTGCAGCTCGTGGAACCCACGCGCCGCCGCCAACATCTCATCCAACACTCTCTTGGGTATCCCATGGTTCACCACCTGGAAGAACCCAACAGTCTCTGCGGCACGCCGAACTCCGGCAACCACGTCAGCACGCCGGCCGACTGTGTCAGGTGAGGTCCACAACAGGAACACTGAACTGGGTTCGAGTTCGATGGCCGGAACTTGGTTTGTCGCAGCCAGAAAATTCCGGCGGCCGAACGAAAATTGGTGGGATTTTTGTGATGCCTTTGTCGACGATCCCTTTGACACCAGATTTGGACTCGTCAAAGGCTTTTAGCTGTTGCAGACGGTCTCCGTTTGCTGTGTACCCGGAGATCATTTTCATGCACCTGTTTTTCCTGTAAAATCTTGCAAACTTTTTTAGCACTTGGTTGAAAACACCCAGAGGCTTTTCTTGAAGGCAAGGACACGTGTTTCTATTTTGTGCCACATATGAACTTTGCAATTTACGTTAGGCTTTGATTGGATTTGATCATGTCATTTCCTCTGTTATGTAGTGGGAAAGGGCAGACAGGTTTGAGGATTGAGTTTTGCCCTCATTATGCTCTTTCTAAAAAAATTGGAATGTTGCTACCAAGGTAAAGTCACAATGATGTTAAACAGAGGCGGATCTAATAAGGCGCAAGGAGGTGCAGCTGCATTGGAATTATTTATTTTTATATTATATTTACTTAAGTTTACAATGAAATAAGAGACTCTATTTGACTCAAATAAAAATCTAAAAATCAAATTCCACCAAATCAAAATATGAAAATTTTTTAGTGCAAAATATGATTTAGGCTAAAAATGATGGCTCATTAAGTCAATATATACTTCATACTAAAATCCCATAAAATCAAGTTTTCTTATTTGATGTTTATAAATAAAATTATCTTGAGAAATGATTAGATATGATGCAATTGGAATTAGTTGGTGAAATGGTGGACCAGAATATTTACAGGATAGGCTATTTTTATTTTTATTTTTATTGGAATCAATTATAAGTCTTATTTTCAAATATATATATATATATAGTGAGCTTGAGGATTTCGATAAGTTTATTTGAGGATACCCCACCGTATATTGTATTTCATTAATTCAAACTATTTATTTTTGTAAATATTCATTCGAAGATCATCTCTACAAAAAATCACTTGAATATGATATCATTTGACCACTTAATTAAATTATTGAAATTTTAATACTTTCTTGAAGAACCGTGTTCATTATTTTTGTAGGACACACTAGATGTCTAAATGGTTTCCGATTTGTCTAATTTTTTTAAAGAATGATCTATGAATGAAGACTTAAAAAATAGATGATTTCGATTGTTGGAAAAAAATTTGTAGGGTACCTTAAATAGTGTTATTCAAATAAAATTATTCGAGGATCCCTCAATTGAAGGGGAGTGTATATAAATATATATATATATATATATATATATAAAGCAATATTTTCTTCAGATTAATGAAAGTGGTATACTTTTGTACTAATTCAGTATATTTCCTTCAAATTTAAAACTATTTTCAAAATTCATTAAAAATATATATATATTTTCAGAGAGATATCTGAACAAAAAACCTACAACAAACAAAGAAAACCTAGAAAACCCAAAATTCAGAGGCTAAGACGAAGATTGGTCTTGTTATTGGTTGGGTGACGGACCTCCTTGGCTCCTAGATGGTGTTAGGGAGGATTGGTCTCGTTTTGTCTAACTTTGTAATAGGGTTGTTGACTCTTTTGTTTAGTCATTAGTATGGGTGGTGCTCTTTCCTACTCCGGCATTTTATCCCTTGTGGTTTTCCCAGGGAAGTTTTTAACAAAGTCACCATTAACATGCTCGTTCTTACCATGTAATGTTCTCTTTGGGTTGAATGCAATATCATTTTCTCTATAATAATTTAAAAAAAAAAAAAAAAGAGGCTAACACGAAGAACAATTTGAAGCTTGAGGATTTTGGCTCATTAATGGAGTGGTTAGTTAGGGAGGGTCCATATTTCAAAATTTCCAAAAGAAGCAACATCAATAAATTTGAAACAACAAAATCAGAGAGACATATAAACATTATTTGAGCCAAATCAAAAACTAAATAAACCAAAGAAGCGAGGAAAAAAAATTAGTAATTGAAGTATTAAAGTATTTGGCTGTAGATGGGGTTGCTTTCTAGAAAAAGTGGTGGGCTTAATTTATTTTGGATTGAGTTTACACAATTAAGCCTAATTTATCTCTCTCTAAAGTCAACACTAGGCTAGAGTCCACCCTAGCCCAAACATGGATCCGCCCTTGATTGGTGATGTTGAATTGAACGTATAGAAAAGCACCTTTCTTGTTTTTCTATATTAGTCCCTTTTGCCAACGAGATCTGGCCTAGTAGAAAAAGGCATTGACCTGCATACCAAAGTTCTATTGTATTACATGTACATTGAAAACTAAAACGTACTAGACCTTTCAACTCAACTCAAGCACACATTTGTGATACATAAGAGACTGATTCATTATTATTGCATAAACACATACACATGGCCTAATTCAGAGCTTGAAATAGTCAAGTGCAGAGACCCCATTGAGGCCTTTCTTGTAGTAGTACACAAGAAAATCATTCAAAGTGGTTTGTCGGTAAATTGGGGGATTTTCTTCTGATGCCAACTCCTTGATTGGCTCGTAAAGTCTTGACGACGACTTCCCCGGTGAAAAATGTCTGAAAAAACATCCCACAGAAATTCTTGGTCCTTCGTTTTTAGCCAAGACCCTGTGGTTGACGCTTATGAACTTGTCGTTTGAGATTAGCTGCACCAAAACACAAGCGTTAGAAACTATATTTTCAAAATAGAATGTCACAATCCATTTGTAAGCTGAGAAATATATTAGGGTGGTTGCCTGCAAAAGATCTCCAATGTTCACTACAAGAGCTTCAGCCACAGGAGGTACATCAATCCACTGGTTTTCACACAGAACCTGGAGCCCACCAACATGGTCTTGAAGTAGGATGGTGAGAAAAGAAGGATCTGAGTGTTGGCTAGTTCCCATTGTCAGCTCAGGCTCAGGGCATGGAGGATAGTAGTGGCTAACAATAAGAGGCCCTTTTGCACAATCCATGCCTATAAGGTGCTCAGATTTGAGCCCGAGTGCCTCTGATAGCAATTCAAACAAAGTGACACCTAGTTTGTCGAACTTGTTCGGAGTATTCCATAGTTATGTCTCTGCAAATTAAACCCAAAAAAATAAAATCATAAATCAATGTTCCATATTTATAACATATCTAAAAGTCATAGTACTTTTTCAAGTTAGAATATACATAACACTAAATATAGTAAGTATCCTTTGGCAAAAATATATTGTCAAACTGTTAATCTATCAGACACACACTCGATACGGCATGCTATGTTAACAAACTATTAGTATACAATCAATTGAATCAATCATGTAGAGGCATCAAATTTATTCACCAATTATATGTTCATTCAATGTACCTGCAAACCACAGGCAATTCTTGAGGATCAATAGGATCAGGACCCATAACACAAAACAGACTGTCCCTCCAATTAGCAAACCTTGACTTATACAAATCAAAGTTACTCCCAAACTTGACCGTCCAGCCCGGCCCAGTCCTATAGTACTCAGCCTTCACCTCCATTGGCAGCTCGTGGAAATCACGCGCGGCCTTCAACATCTCCTTCAACACTCTCTTGGGTATTCCATGGTTCACCACCTGGAAGAACCCAACGGTCTCCGCAGCCCGCCGGACTCTGGCAACTACGTCAGCATGCCTGCTGGCAGTATCAGCAAGGTCCACGACCGGAATACTGAATTGGGTTTGGGTTGGTTGGCCGGAACTTGGGTCGTCGCCTGCGGAATCTTCCGGTGGCCGGACGAAAATTGGTGGGATTTTTGTGATGCCACCATCGACTATCCCTTTGACACCAGCTTTAGACTCGTCAAAGGCCTTTAGCTGTTGAAGACGGTCTTGGTTGCTTGAGTTCCCAGAAACCATTAAATCAGGTAACTTATAGTGCTTCAAAGGCAGAAGAGAAGCTTTGCCTGAAGGCTATTGCAATTGCATCATATATATATGGAAGTTTACATGTGCTAGCTTATGTTAATGGACTTACTAAAGTCAACAATGTTTGGCTATAACCACCCTGTATTCTTCCTTCTACAGGGACATGGGGAAGACAATTAATTGGCAAATGTGTGGCTGTGGTGATAGGATTTAACGTGGATCTGTCTTCACAAATGAAGAGCGGTTTGATAACAATTTCAATTTTTTTTTTTTTTTAAAAATTTTTTTTTTGTGCTAAAATATAGAG
The DNA here is from genome assembly GCF_029339155.1 of Prunus mume. Lineage (NCBI taxonomy): Eukaryota > Viridiplantae > Streptophyta > Magnoliopsida > Rosales > Rosaceae > Prunus > Prunus mume. The sequence continues at coordinate 28,129,298 of NC_142699.1, read as the reverse complement.
GAAAAATAATGAGAGATGAGATGAGATTGAGAGGGAAGATGAGAGGGAAAGATGAGGAGGAGAAGTAATAAAAGTGAAAACAAAATTTAAAAACTGAAATCTATTTGAAATTGTTTTCATTTTTTTTACTCCTTACTTCCATCATCCCCTCTCATCCTTTCTCCCAATTTCATCCTCAATTCCATTCTCCCTCTCATTACTCTAGCACAAAAAATGAAAACTAAAAACTAAAATTGAAATGGTTATCAAACGGGTCATAATATTCTGATCCATAAGAAAACTTTATTGCATTCCTTTTTTACAAGAGCATATATAGATTCATTGCTGCATAAACTTAACTAGACCCTACATATATGTCCGTGGCCTAGCTTCATATCTTAAAATATTCCAGTGCAGGGACCCCGTTCAGCCCTTTCGTGTAGTAATGCGCAACAAAATCTTACACCGTAGTTTCCCGATAAATTAGAGGATTTTCTTCTAATAACAACTCCTTGATTGGTCCATACAGTCTTGAAGAATTTTCCGGTGGAGGATGCTGTCTGAAAAAACATGCCACAGAAATTCTTGGACCTACATTTTTGGCCAAGACTCTGTGATTCACACTTATGAACTCGTCGTTTGAGATTAGGTGCACCAAAAAAACACATTAGAAATTATCAACGTACATAATAAGAACTCATTAGAATTTGGTTTAATTTGACTTGCCTGAAACATGTCTCCAAGATTAACGACTAGAGCTCCATGAATTGGTTTAACATCCACCCACTGATTTTCATGGAGGACTTGGAGGCCACCAATTTGGTATTGTAGGAGAACTGTGAGGAAGCTACCATCAGAATGTTGACTTGTGCCCATCGTCAATTCTGGTTCAGGACATGCCCAAGTCCTTTAGGTGGTTGGGTTTTAGCCGAAGCAGTTCAGCAACAATTCAAACAAAGTGGCCCCTAAACTCTTTACTTTCTCCGAGTAATTAACCACTATATCCCTGAAAATTGGTCATTTGCTATCGTTAAAAATATCCCAAAGATAGTTGTTTGTAGTGTTTGGTAAGGATGTATGATCTAATTATTGCAACTGAGTTCTCTTATAAATTAAGTTGAAAAATCAGAAAAGAAAAAAAAAATTATTTCCATACAATCGTATAAACTATAAAGGAATGAGAGTTTCTCATACAAACACTACAAAGTGCTATGGCTATTTGAACATGAAATCATCGGTTTACAAGTAAATTAGAATAATTTAGAATGACTTAACGATCGTTTGTATAAAATACCAACAAAAAAAATGTTAATTTGAAACACAAATAATAAAAAATAGAATTTTAAAAAATTGGCAGCATAGCAGAAGAACAATTTCCTCGCATACATACCTGCAGATTGAAGGTAATTCTTCAAGGTTGGGAGCCTGAGGAGCCAAAACACAAGACAAGGTGTCCCTCCAGTTAGCAGCTGGTGCATGATAAAGATCAAAATTAGTATAGTAAATTGAGCTTAGACCCAAAAAATTCATTTTAAATCACCTACAACCCTTTCCTTCAGTTTTCTATTTAAAATACCCAATTTTTTCAAATAATACCCGATGACTAGGATCCAACTAAGAAAGTTACCTAATATAACTTAAAATATGATTTATTGTATTTTTCAGATTCCAAAAGTACCCCTCTTTATAAGTAAATGTGTTATGGGGGGTGTAACTAATGATACCCGTTGAATTTGGAAAGATCTCTAAATAGTTGTAATGGATGTAGGAACTAATTTAGAAACTTATTTGAAATTAAATATTAAATTCCACATTAAAGTATCAGTAATCTATTTTTGAATAAATTGTGTTTTCCTTCTATGAATTACGACTAGTAATCTATTTAAAGTATTAGTAATTTAAATTCAATATTAAATTTAGGAATTAATGTTGTTGTCTTTTATGAATTATACGACAAGTATTCTTTTTTATTATAGTTTTATGAATAATAGTGTACATTCTAATTATGTTGAAAAATAATTTGATAATCTATTTATTGTTTTGTTTTTAAAATACTTTTTTTAATGAACCTATTTTTTCTCCAAATATTGTACCTATTTTTTTTTCTTTATTACTTGTTTCATGAAAAATAATTTGATCATCTTTTTATTGTTTGTTTTATGAAAATAATTTTTTTTTTAAATGAGCCTATTTTTTTCTCTCAAAATAATGTACCTATTTTTTTTTTCTCTAATAATGTACCTTTTTTTTTTCTTCTAAATAATGTACCCTTTTTTTCTCTCAAAATAATGTACTAATTTTTTTTTCTCTAATAATGTACCTAGTAAAACAATTTACCTAGTATAATGAACCTATTTTTTTCTCTAAATAATGTACCTATTTTTTTTTTCTCCAACAACTTGCCTAGTATAATGAACTTATTTTTTTCTTCTAAATAATGTACCTATTTTTAATTTATAAAAAATGTGCATAAATTTTAATTATACAATGTACCTATTTTCTATAAATTATTGTGTACCTATTTTTAATTTATGAAAAATGTACGGAAATTTCAATTATAAAGTAATTGACCTATTTTTGTTAATTTTTTTTGGTAATTAATATACCTATATTTTTATACATATATATTTATATTTATATGTTTCATATGTACATTATTGGATATGTAATTTACACTTTTTTTTTTTTTTTGCAATTTTAAGGGGGCATATGTTAGAGGGAATGGCAACCAAAAGAAATAGGGTGATTGATATGCTTTTAATAGGGAGTTTTAATTACAATTATGACAGTTAATGAAATGCTTGGAATAAATTATAAATAAAATATGAAGTCTGATGGCAAGGATATAAAAACATAGGAAAACTACGACCTTTTATATCCTACTGTCATTTAAGTTTGAAATTGGGTTTAACACATAGATTTATAGAATGATGGGTATACCGTATATGTCTAGGAAATAGAAATTGTAGGGACTTATATTGGACAAGCCCAAATTAGTATTATACAAAACCTTCTTGGTATAATCGCGCGAATAAATCTCCTCCTTCACTGCTTGCTCTTGCTCATGAAACCTTCTTATTCCATCAATCATCTCCTCCAGATCCTGGACTGGAATCTCGTGGTTGACCACCTGGAAAAACCCCCACTTCTCAGAAGCTTGTCTAACTTGGTTAATGACCTGGGCACGTTGACCTGCGTCTTTGGCGATGCCTTCTAAGCTTATGACCGGGATGCTGAACCCGGAGCACTCATTGGGGCTAATTGGCACGTTGACCAGCATCTACAAGTCCCTTAACTCCAGCTTTTGAGTCATCTAAGGCCTTTAATTCACTTGTCCTGCCATAGTTGGATCCAACGCCAGCAGCTTCACTGCCTTTGGAGCTTGTCACTACCATTTTTTGCAGCTATGTATCTCGGTGTGGACTGAAGGGATTTCAGAGTCGAAAGATAAGTTGTTGTCAACGGCGAAACCATGAATTTTTCTAGAAATAGGCTGAAAAAAAACTTATTGGCTTCTTCTATAATATAATATACTAAGAAGCACGGATACGCTGGTTGAGGCGCGTATCCCGTATCCGATACGCTGAGGGATACGATACGCTGTGGATACGTGCAGATACGCAATGGATACGTATCCGACTAAACGGATACGGTCAACGACAAAAAGATACGAGTATCTGACATTACAGATACGAGTATCCATTGTTTAGGATACGTGTATCAGAAAACGTCTCCACTTCTTCTTCTTTCAGATCTTCCTTCTTCTTCGATATAAATAAGAAGCCCAGATCTTCCTTCTTCTTCTTCATCCAGCGGTGCCCCTACTCATCAATTTCTTCTTCTTCATCCTTCATTGTTGGCGGCGTCGGGTTCTCTTCTCCATTTTCATTTTGTTTTCTCACGCGTGCTTCTCTGTTCTGATAGCTGGTCTTATCCTTTTGACAAAAGGATTTTGTTTGTTTTTTTTTTGGGTCAAAGGATTTTGTTTGTTTAATAATCTCACAGTTTCACCCACACCCCACGTGATGGCTGGTCTTATCGTTTTGACAAAAGGATTTTGTTTTGTTTGTCTTATTAAAAGTAATAAAATATTATAACCAAGACAAGTGGAAGTATGTTAAAAGTAATAATATTATCATTTTTATGTTATTTAAAATATGTTTTAAATTATATATATTGTTATTTTTAAATTATTATATATTTTTTAAATTACCGTATCCACGACGTATCGTATCCTCATTTTTGAAAATTTGTCGTATCCTCGTGTCGTATCGTATCCCCGTATCCGTATCCGTGTCCGTGCTTCTTAGATAATATATAATATCTAGAATTTTTTGTTGGTAGGCGGGGCAACAAACCACCCCCAGAAAAACAGAAATCAGTAGAAATAAAAATGGAAGTCATTTAATTAGCAAACAAACAACAACAAAGAGCACAGAGAAGAGAGTGAAGAAGTGAAGGAAAAAGAAAGAGATAAGAGAAATGATGAAAAATGACGAAAGCTCTGGTGTTTAGGGTTTCCGTGAAGAAACAAATTAATTCTTGCCATCTTTTGGAGGGGGAAAGAGAATGAGGAAATACGATGAAAGCAAAATTAAATAAAGAATGAAAGGGAGAGAGAATGAAAAGGAGAGCTTTAAAGATTTAAAATAAATTAATATCTTACATTTTAAAATTTGGAAAGATTTAAAATAAATTAAGAGTGCTGCTAAACGAATCCTAAAATTAACTGAGTACACCCTACTACAAAAGTATATATTGAATTACTAATTTACCCTAATATAAAATGACCAAAAAGGATATATGGAATTGTGAAATAAATATAATTTTAATAAGTACACCCTACTAACCATATTGAACCCTAATCAAGAGATTGTTTGGTGCCCATCTTTGTGATCCGCGAGTCAGAATGACTTGGAGCAGATGAAGCCTTCCTTCTTTCTTCTCAGAACTATTTCTTGGCAACTTGGATTAGACAACTTAGAAAGTAGGTTCGGTGACACTCTATAATTTTAGTTTGAGATTGGAAGTCACAGATCTGTAATGGATGTATAATGCTCTGTAGCTATCTTATGCTCATATTGTTTTGCTCTTTTCTTATTACAGCTTTATTAATTGGAACCATGGGTGCTCTTTTGCATGCTTGTTATTCTTTTTCGTGTTACACACATAAGACTGCTATTATTTTTTCTTCAGGTTGGCATCTTGAAGCATATTTGATTGCTTTTCGGTGCTTATGGGGCAGATCAATTATAGTGCTGCCCCATGAGCATTATTCAGAATGCTTAGACTGATATATCAAAATTTCAAGTGGTTTTAGGACTTATCTTACAGTTTATGGCCACTGCCTTCCAAAAGTGATTGCAGTTATTTCATCTTTCATTGTTTTCCTTCTGATTTTATAATACCATAGAAAAACGTATTCAGAGAAAGAAATTACATTCATGAACTTGATTTCAGGGACATGTGCTCAATTAAATTAGTAATTAACAACATTAGTTTGGGTAAACATAATAACATTACAATTTGGCCTCTTATTGGTACATTGCTGAGATATTATTCCAGTTTTATGTAGCATATATCAAAATAAATATAATAATTATGAAGGCTTTTTGCTCATTTGGCTTTTTCCAACACAAAATAGGTTATGAGATAATTTGTGTTTAATTTCTCATTTGTCCTATTGTGTTTTTAACAAAGAGGTGGTGATTGCAAGAACTTGGAATTGCAAAAAAAGTGTCAATAGTTTTAGTAGAAGCATAAATCCATATGAAAAGTCAAAGATTTATAAACACTATTTCAAGCTGAAAATCAACTATAAAATAATGCTACAAGTATTAGGGTGTACCAGGGGTATTTTTGGTAGTTCTATAGGGTGTACTTAGTTAATTTTATATTTTAATTAAAATATTAGGGTGTACTTAGATTATAGAGTGTACTCAGTTAATTTTAGGGTTCGTTTAGCAACACTCTAAATTAATATCTTATACTTGATGAATTTACATGGAGGTAGGCTTATTTCTAGATAGACGGTGGGCTAATTTTTTATTTACATAGATTTCGCTTGTATAATTAAGCCCCTTAAGTCTGTTCTCTAAACACAGCACTGGGTTGGAGTCCATCTCAGCCCAAACGTAGTTCCGCTCTTTGTTGTTGGTGTTATATCTTTAACTAGTTATTTTTTTTTATTAAAATAAATAAGCTCAACTCAAATCATGTTACAACCAGAAAAACAGAAACTAGAGGTGCATTAGAATGAGCTTACCATAAAAAAGATTAAAGAGAAAAATCGATTAAGCAAAATATAAGAAAATATGGTGAATGTTTTATGTATTGATCACTGTACAAAAATTACAAATATATAACAAAGCTTAAGGAATACAAAAGGAAAGAAATCTCTAGATCCTATGTCTAAGGTAATTACACATAAAAAGGAAAATAATTGATGTCCAAGTAAGACATCTATACAACGTTAATTTTAATCTAAAGTCTTCTCTCAATTAAGCCTTGATTTCTAATACTCCCTCTCAAGTTGGAGCGTTTATGTCTAAAAGATTTAACTTGCTCTTTAATCGTAGTAAAGTTTCCTTACCCAATGCTTTTGTAAAGATATCTCTGATTTGATCTCTAGAAGGAAGGAATGCAGTACATAATGTTATGTCTTAAATTCTTTCACGAACAACATGGCAATCAATTTCAATGTTTTTGGTTCGCTCATGATAGGCCAGATTTGCTGCTATATATATGGTAGCCTTGTTGTCGCAATAAAGTGTACTAGGAAAAGATTGTGATATATACCAAGATCTTGTAAAAGATATCGTAGCCATTGAAGCTCACATGTAGCTACTGTCATTGCCCTATACTTGGCTTCTGATGAGGACCTAGATACAGTGTGCTGTTTTTTGGTTTTCCATGAAATTGGACTTGTTCCGAGAAACACACAATAACCCCTTGTTGATCTTCTTGTCATAGGGCAACTTGCCCAATTTGAGTCACATAAGGCTCACAATTTTAATTCATTATGATAGGATAACAGAATACTTGGACCAGGTGGTCCTTTTAAGTAATGAACTAAACATGTGGCAGCTTTCATATGTGGTTGGAGTGGTTGGTGTATGTATTGGCTGAGGATATTAACTGCAAAAAGAATATCTGGTCTTGTAACAGTTAGATAAATAAGTCTTCCAATCAAGCGACGATATGAGGCTGGATAATTGAGGAGATTGCCATCAATATTGTCGGGCTTTAGATATTCTTCTATGGAAAAAGGCTTAGGTTTAGCTCCCAATAAACCTGTGTCTGGGGGAAATGACTTCTCAAGACATCGTTGAATACCGGGGATTGACCAAGAACATTGAGGTCGTTTTGAGATCCGGCAAGTCCCAAAAAGGCATGCCAAACCCAAGTATTGAATGGTGCAATGACCTCCAGAATTATATTTTTTTTGTCCTTCCTATTCCCATAATCTCCTTGTTAAGCAGTTGGGCAATTCTTCCACTGCCATTGCATGCAGTCGATGCTTCCAATCATGCCTGGGAAACCTCGAGCCCGCCTTTTCATAGAAGCCTTCGGAGGTCCTTAAGCGTAGGTTTGCGAAGGTACTCCCTCGTGTAGAGATTTTCTATTGCATCATAGAATCTGATCAAGCACTTTAGGATAGTTGATTTCCCCATCCTAGCAATCTCATCCACTTGTTTATAGATGCCCCATACGCAAGCATCCACAAAGCAGCTGTAAGTTTTTGCTCGAAAGAAGACCCAAAACCCCAACAACATCGTATTCTGAACGAAGTATGTGTCGTAATTGGAAACATCATGCATGATTTTTTGGAACAAATAAGGCTGCATTCTATGTCTCTCTCGAAAATAAGAATCAGGATATAACGAATTTAGGATAAAGTAATCTTCCAAGAGATTCCTACCCTGAGAGTACATATGTCTGTCCACGTTTAAGGCACAACGACCGTGGTGTTGCCTTGATTAATTGAGCATACACACCGCTAAAACTACTTCTTCCTCGTCTTCATCCAACTCACGATCTTTTTCAGCATGTTTGCGCCTGATTTCTTCATCTATTCGTTGTTGCCTCTCTAACACCCTCCTCAGGTTAGACATTGAGAGTAGAATGTGTTTTGTAAAATTTGAGAAATGAAAGGATAGAGAAGATATGGTGTTTGAGGTCTAAATTGAGAGTGTAGTTTTATAGAGGGATTTAGAAAATAGAGATGACATGTGGCGTAATTTTATAGGGTGAAAATATTATCTGAAATATGATATTAGAATTTTATAATAAATATCGACACGTGGCAACCTAGAATCTTATATGAAAATCTTATCTGAAATTTGAGATCTGAATGTTATAACAAAATATGGACATGTAGCAACCGAAAATCTTATCCGAAAATTTTATCCAAAAATATTATTTGAAATTTTAGGTGAGAATTTTATAATAAATAGTGACACGTGGCAACCGAAAATCTTATCCGAAAAGCTTATCAAAATTAATGCTTTAAGTATAAAAAATAGAAAATAAATTAAATTGAATAGTAATTGTCCTTTCCCTTGCCCTCTGGGGTGAAAACAAAAAAGGCAAAGGCTGCCACTATTCACGTAATTAGGGACAAACCTTGCCTTGCCTTTGCCTTGCCCTTGCCTTTTGAGGTGGAGATACTCTTAGTGGTTGCTTTAGTTATTTATCTTTCTTTTTTTTTATAATTAAAATAAATTGAAGTGAAGAAAAAACTCAGTGTTCCCTTTAGTGATATTTGGTTGTATCAGTGTTCTAAGCCCAAGCCCAAGCCCAATTGAAAGGCCAACTCTCCTTCTTTTTCAAACGACATGTAAATACAATTTTTCTTCTCAAACCCTTGGCCTAACAAGAGCAACCTCTCATTCCAAGCCCCTTCTCACTCACCCATCTTCTCTTCTTCCTCAATCCTCATCTCTTTGTTGGCTGCCTTAATCACAGCTTTTGGAGGAGATGACAAGAAGAAGGCCTCTCATTCTTGAAGCAAAATACCATCACCTTGCTCTAAAGTTGGCCTCAAGGCACTTTCAAGGAGCGGTTTTTAAAACATTGATTTTTATCACCAGGTAGTTACTAAGAAATATTTTTTGTTTTGTTTTCACGATTGTACTATTGATAATTCTTGTACGAATGTATTTCACAGTATGACAATATAAATATTTAGCGCTACTCTACATAGTGATAAATGAATTTATCATACAAAAGTAAAGGATTATTGCCTTGCTTAATTACCTGCAAACTAAGGGCAATTCTTCTGGTTTGTGGGGATCAAGATCCACATAACAGGCAAGCGTATCCTTCTAGTTAATTTCTAAAGATTGGTACAAATTATTGGACATATAAAACACTTTCTTCCCCAAACTCCCTTGAATAAAATCCTTTCTTAAGCTCGGTCTCCTGCTCATGAAACTCACGTATCCCATGGATCATCCTATCCAAAACATCAAGAGAAATCCCATGATTTACAGTCTGAAAAAAACCCCATTTCTCACTTACATCTCCAACTCTCCCAATGATTTCAGCCAGCACGTAAACTGCATCATTTTGGGAGATGCCTTTGAGATCAATAATTGGGATACTGAACTGGGCATGATAACTTGCCTCTGTCTCATGTTGTGATGTAGAGTAGAAAATGTTGGAAATTTAATATTAAGTTTCCTATTTGAATGGAAATTAAAAAAATCCATTGGGTTAAAGACATGACCCTTGGGTTAAAGACATCTTCACATTCAGAGTGACAACTCTTCAAACCAAGGGATGCATTGTTTGAGGTGACAACTCTTCAAACCAAGGGATGCATTGTTTGCCTTTTCAGATTAGGATACCTTTTTGGAAAGGGAATTTCATCATCTATAAATAAAGCAATCCTCCTGTAGTTTTATTCGTTCAATTTAATTCTCTACATACAAACTTTCATATGTAGAGAACATTAGAGTTTTCATAAAGAGAGGTCCCTAAAGAAACTGATACTGGAGAAAAGAATGAGAAAGGTTTCTCTATATTTTCTTGTGTATCTATACAACTCATATACATGGTTATAAAGGAGTACGTCTAGTCTAAAAGAGGTAAACTGACAAATAAACATCTAAACTTTAGGACCTAATTACAACAATTACAATTTGATTTATTCACTGAGATTTGATCCACAAATCAAGCTTTGATTGGCATTGACTATGATGACTGTGATTTCCAACACGCCCCCTCAAGCTAGAACGTGGATGTCCAAAGTTCCTAGCTTGCGAAGGAGAGCATGAAATAATGCGCTGCCAAGTGCTTAATGAATATGTCGGCTATCTGTTGAGATGAAGAAACATGAGCTGTCTTGATTAAACCTGATTGTATTCTCTCATGCACAGTGTGGCAGTCAATTTCAATGTGTTTGGTGCATTCATGGAACACGGAGTTGGTCGCAATATGTAGAGCAACCTGGTTGTCGCAATATAAGAGGGCTGGTTGCAAGTGTGTTACCTGTAAGTCTTGCAAAAGGTATTTGAGCCACACTAATTCACAGGCAAGAGATGCCATGGATCTATATTCTGATTTTGCTGAGGAGCATGACACGATTGATTGTTTCTTACTTTTCCAAGATATGGGTGCTCCTCCAAGGAAGATGCAAAATCCAGTAACAAATCGTCTGGTTGTTGGGCAACTTGCCCAGTCAACGTAACAGTATCCTTTCAATTGCAGCTTACCATGCAATGGGAATAAGACACCTTGGCATGGTGCTTTCTTCAAGTAACGTAGGACACGGTATGCTGCCTCAAGGTGGGGTTTCCTTGGTTGTTGCATAAATTGGCTGAGAACATGGACCGAGAAGGTGATGTCCGGCCTTGTGATGGTGAGGTATATGAGCCAACTGACGGGGCGTCTATATTGTGATGGATCTTTGAGTAGTTCACCATCTAAAGGTGTGAGCCTTTGATTTTGTTTCATTGGGAATTTAGTTGGTTTTGCTCCAATCATACTTGCATCCTTAAGTATATCCAGAGTGTATTTACGTTAGGAAATAGCAATACCTTGCTTTGAGTAGGTAACCTCAACTCCAAGGAAGTACTTGAGATGGCCTAAGTCCTTGATCCGAAAATTGTTGTGTAAAAATCTCTTAAGCTCTTGAATTGCGGTGTTGTCGTTTCCTAATGATCATATCATCTACATAAAGTAACATTGCTGTAAAAGAAGCACCTCGTACCTTAATAAATAAGGAATAATCTGCCTTAGATTGTTGAAATCCAGCTCGTTTGATAGTTGTTGAGAACTTTGAGAACCAATTGCGTGATGCTTGCTTTAAACCGTATAGTGACTTCTGAAGTCGACACAACAAATTCGCCCCCTGTCAACGAAGGCCTGGATAAGGCAACATATAAACCTCTTCATCCAAATCGTCATGGAGGAAGGCGTTTTGGACATCAAGCTGATGCAAAGACCAATGTCAGACAGTAGCAACATAAAGTAAGCATTTGAGGGTGACCAATTTGGCTACGAGTGAAAAGGTTTTGGTATAGTCAAGACCTTCCATTTATGTATAACCCTTGGTGACAAGGCGGGCTTTGTATCTTTCTATCGTGCCATCAGAAAGATATTTAATCTTATAGACCCATTTGCTCCCAATGGCTCGTTTTCCCTGTGGTAAGGGGCATAAAGTCCATGTTTTGTTTTGTTCAAGAGCTGTCAATTCAGCATGCATAGCCTCCTTTGGCTCGCTATGGGCAGAGAGACTAGTGATAAAGCAATGGTGAGATGGAGATAAATGATCATAAAAGACAAAATTAGATAAAGGGTGATGAGTACCTCGACGAGAAGATGATGGCCCAGGGGGAAGCATGATGGCGTTGGAGCAGTGGTAATCTTGGAGGTGTGGTGGTGGGTGGCGTTCACGTTGACTACGCCGAGGAACTACAGGTGGAGTGGTTACTGGGGATGGCATGAGTGTGTCGATTGTAGGGTGTATGGGTTCAAGATGTGGTAGTTGCATGAAGGGTGGTGATGGCATGGTGTTATTTGGTGAAGATTTAATAGTAAGGTTGGGCTGGAGGTTGTCATGGAATTGGTTGGGCTGAGTGTGGGATAATGTTGTAATATTTGGTGATGGAGGTATTGGTCTTGGGTCAATTGGTGCATGCAACATGTTTGAAGGATTGGTGAGTGTGGGTTGATATGTGACATCTGATAAAGGCAAAGGTAGGACTGAGGGGTCTGGGTAGTCAGTTTGTGTGTCTTAGGCTTGAGTAGAAAATGGGAATATTGCTTCATGGAATATGACATCGCGACTAGAAAAGAAAGTTTTAGTAAAGAGATCATATAGGAGATACGCCTTTTGGCTAAGAGGGTAACCCACAAAAATACATCTACGTGCCCTGGAATCAAACTTGTGTGAGGGTTTAGTGCTGGTGGCATAACATAAACAGCCAAATACTCTCATATGATTGTAGTGAGGTATGGTGTTGTGGAGCTTTTCATATGGTGTGCTTTTGGAGGGAACGGGTGTGGGTAGTCTGTTTATGATGTAGGCAGCAGTAAGAATGCTTTCCCCCCAAAATGTAAGTGGTAGGTGAGCTTGGAATCATAGAGCACGAGCAACATTTAAGAGATGACGATGTTTAAACTCTACGACTCCGTTTTGTTGTGGTGTTGCTGGGCAAGAATGTTGAAAAAGAATTCCCAAGTCGTTAAAAAGAGGTTGCATTGTGTCACGCGCGGGCGCGAGGTTCTTAGCTCTAAAAAGGGGTTGCTTACCGGAACTTAGCTTACTCTGATCTACGAGCACCCTTCTCTCCCTGAGGGCCCATTAAAGCTTAAAGACCAGGACTTATAAGGTCCATGCCCCTTTAAACTCTATCATTGTCGGAGAATCGCGAAAAGGCTTTCGTTGCCTTCCCGTTTGTAAACCCTTGTTTGTAGAATCCTTCTGTCTCCCACATAGGTGGACTTTAAGGTGGTTGAAGCAGCTACAGTTACTCTATGGACCGAGAGGTGTACTTCATACCGCCTGTATTCTATGTGTATAGTAGTATTCATACTATTTAGAACCATTTCTACTCATCAATTAGAATCTCAAGACGAAAAAAGGCTTTCTCCTACGTGAGAAAATAAAAAGAAAGCCAAAACATGGGTTTAAAAATAAACTTCTCTTATAAAATAGCTCCCAAAATCTTACAATTTTACAAGGAAAAAAAATAAAGCTCTACTACTCTCCTCTAATTTAGCCTCAAATTGTTTAGTCCTCGTCTTGCCCACTAATTCATCTGAAAAATTAAACAGGGTGAGAGGTGAGCAACTATAGCTCAGTAGGGACATGAGACCTTACCACAGTAGATTGATATAACTAAATTAAGTGATGTGCAATCACACAACCAAAATATCACATTACTAATAATAATAATGCATGAATGAATGCTCTTCATCTAATCCCGTTAATTCATATAATTGGACAAGTAGACCTGCACGTTCCATACCATGCTTATACCACTTGGTCCCGAATGCCCATTTATATGAATTAACACCCATTTCAATCATCCCATAATTCCCCTTTTGTTAATCATCTTGTCTAACTCCCTTTCGCCAGTCCCGAATCACCCATAAAAACCATGTACACTGTGGGATCCCTGAGACCTGGTACCTGCCAAAAGTTAGACTCAACTACACAAAAGACTATTTCCAATACCCTCTTTTCCAACAACTCCGACCAATTTCCATGACATGATATAATTATGCCTTTCACATATCCCATGTATCTCTCAACAATGTAACCATTTAAAACATCACCAATGTATATATAATTATGCCAACATTAATCAAATAGTTCACAATACGTAAATATCCTATATCAAGAACATTATATAATATCAAAAATATCCGTTATAATATCACACATAATATAGAGCTCACGAAATTTGATTAGATCAATCTCTGAAAAAGGAACCCCTACCTTGTTTCCAAAGCTAGCTCCAAGTTAAGAAAACACAAGCTAAGTCCTATACCTCCTCCAAGAATTTCTTCTTCATCATCATCTCTCTCTCTCTCTCTCTCTCTCTCTCTCTCTGTATTTTATGTTTTTCTTCATGCAAACTTACAAATGCTTGCAACTTGGCTGAAATGAGAAATAAAAACAAAGGAATAGAATGGTCTATATATAGTGTGGTGAAGACGGTATCATATCAACGTTTATGTAAGATCTTAATCTCCAAGTAATATATCAATATGGCCTTGCACTCCAAGTCAACAATAGATAAGAAAAGAATTGCTAGGAAGACACGTTGGTGACTACAATCCTATTCTAATTTCTTCATGGTGAGTTGGCAAGGCTACTAGCATGCCTTGTTGACACCTAACTACCCATTCAAGAACCCTTTTACTAATGAAGCCACCTATTAGCAAAAGATACATATATAATATACATATATATAAGTTATACACACATATATATAATAGAATAGGATATTTATGTAATTATTTATGTAATACACACATATACAATATAATATAATATATAAATTAAATGGCAAAATATTAAGTCTTCAAACTATATATACTTTTATAAATACGGGGTTTCACACATTGAAATGAATTCACTTCCATTGTCTGCCCCAACTTGTTTAACACTACATTGGAATTGTGTTTTGACAAAGGCGATGAAGGATTTTAGTAGTCCTTGTGTTTCTGATTTAAACGTCATAAGATGTATCCAAGTGTAGCGTGAGAAATCATCTATAATAGTTAAAAAAAAATAACGAGCACCGGAATGTGAATGAGTGCGATGGGGACCCTAAATGTCACAATGTATGAGATCAAAAGGCACACGTGATGAAATTGAACTTAAATTGAAAGGCAATCTAGTTTGTTTTGCCATAGGGCAAATTTCACAATGCTTATTATGATGAAAAGAAATATTAGGAACTATCTTGGATAAAAATTGTAATGGTGCAGTAGAAGGATGTCCTAGGTGGTAGTGTCATAAATCTGGAATGGTAAAGGTGGTGTTGGCTCGAATTTTTGGTGGTGGCTTAATGGCTGTGTGTTTAGACAAGTAGTAGAGACCATTATCCTCCTTCCCCAGGCCAATCACCTTCATCGTTTTCAGGTCCTGTAGCACCGGAATGTGAATGAGTGCGATAGGGACCCCAAATATCACAATGTATGAGATCAAAAGGCGCACGTGATGAAATTGAACTTAAATTGAAAGGCAATCTAGTTTGTTTTGCCATAGGGCAAATTTCACAATGCTTATTATGATGAAAAGAAATATTAGGAACTATCTTGGATAAAAATTGTAATGGTGCAGTAGAAGGATGTCCTAGGTGGTAGTGTCATAAATCTGGAATGGTAAAGGTGGTGTTGGCTCGAATTTTTGGTGGTGGCTTAATGGCTGTGTGTTTAGACAAGTAGTAGAGACCATTATGCTCCTTCCCCAGGCCAATCACCTTCATCGTTTTCAGGTACAAAAGTTAGGATGAAAAATGACGATACAACTCAAATCACGAGTAATTTTGCTGACTGAGAGTAAATTGATCCGAAAAGAAGGTACATGAAGGAAATTTTTTTTATGAATAAATTTGGATTAACTTGAACTGAACCAACAGATAGGATATCTATGTGTGAGCCATTAGGTAAACCAACAGTGTCATGGTAAGGTGTTTGATGCAAAAGAGGGGAGGATATATGATCACTTGCACCACTATCAATAATCCAGACTGTATAACATTTGCGACTGGGTTTACCTGTCACATTTCCACAAAACTGGGTTTTACCGAGTAAGGCGCTTATCTGATTGTACTCATCCTCTGTGAATTGAGGAAAGTTCTGATGCGTATTCTCTGCAGTGGTGGGTTTGGTCGTGCCGTGAGCATTATTGGCTGTGAAGCGCTTGTTCCTGTTGGTGGCTTAACTGCTTTGCCATGGAACTTGTGCCCTGGTGGAAAGCCGATGATGTAGTAGCAGTGATCAACTGTGTGTGTTTCACCTTCATAGTGTGTGCAATACAAGGATTTCCCTTTGTTGTCTTGTGATTTTGCAAGCTGCCTATTCTCTGTGTTCTTTGTGCTTTTCTTCTCGTTCATGGCATGAATAGAGCCGTCACGAGCATCAGCAAGTTGCCGCTGTTTTTCTTCTTGGAGTAAGAGTGTGTAGATTTTTCTAATATTGGGAAGTGGCTGCATCAAAAGGATTTGTCCATGAATGGCAGAATATTTAACCCCATGAGGAATTGGAGGATCTGCTCCTGCTTTTCCCTTTCAGCAATCTGCTTCAAACTTGCACAGTTACATGAAGGTGGATCGTTGTACGATCCCAGTTCGTCCCAAAAGGATTTGAGCGTTGTATGGTAGACGGCTATGGACTGTTGTTGTTGACGGTGCTCAATGATCCCTCGTTTGAGTTCAAAAATACGGGAAAAATTCCCTTGTGAGAATCGTTCATTAAGATCTGCCCAGACTTCAGCGGCTGTGTTGGAGAAGATCACGGTATTGGTCAAGGTTGGGCTGATTGAATTGAGGATCCACGACTTCACGATCTGATTGCATCTTCTCCAAGCTCCATATTTGGGATCCTTTGCCGAAGGTGCTTTGATTGTGCCGTAGACAAAGCCAAGCTTATTCTTAGCTTCAAGAGACATCATCATGGCACGACTCCACGTCGCATAGTTGTCACCCTCCAAGGGTCGAGTGACAATAACGTGCCCAGTGTGATCTGAAGGGTGAATATAATAGGGATCGTTGAAATCCATAACCTTTGTCAACTTCTTCTTTGATAAAGTTTCAGTGATGGTGGTCAATGATATTGGCAGAAGCAAAGTGAGCAATATCAGGCACCAGGATGGTGCTCTGATACAATAAAGAAACTGATACTGGAGAAAAGAATGAGAAAGGTTTCTCTATATTTTCTTGTGTATCTGTACAACTCATATACATGGTTATAAAGGAGTACGTCTAGTCTAAAAGAGGTAAACTGACAGACAAACATCTAAACTTTAGGACCTAATTACAGCAATTACAATTTGATTTATTCACTGAGATTCGATCCACAAATCAAGCTTTGATTGGCGTTGACTGTGATGACTGTGATTTCCAACAGTTCCTGCATAATTTGGTTCAAAGTTCCTTGCGAATTGCAGTGCTTCTTTCATAAAGAAGAGAGTCGTTGTATCCTAGGAGGCGAATGCTAGTGAACCATAAGCAGCAGTGTAGGTCCTAATTCGTCTTAAGGTCAAAATGTCAAACATTTGCCTCGGCTCAATTATTCAGGTTCTTCTAATTCATATTATGTGATTTTTTATTGTGTATGTTTGTAAGCATGCATCAATTTTTAAAGCATAAATTGAATGATTATTTCTGAATTTCTGTGTAAAATATAGCAATTATACCCATTTTTTCCAACAGAAAATACGTGGGATTTTGTATCGAGCTGTCCCATGACACCACCAGCTTTTGTATCCTCGAATGCTTTTAACTCACTTGCGCGGTCACTGTAAGTAGCCCAGTTGTAAGTTCATCATCTGCACTTACTGTGGCCTCCATTTTCTCTATAAAAAAATTTGAAGTCAACGTGAGGATCCACCAGATTATAGAGAAAGCTCTACAGTAATTGTTGTAACATCCAAGAGGTTACTGTTAAAACAATAATCGTATGCTGTGTGTTTTGTTTGGGTTTTTATTTTGTTTTAGTTGAACCCTGGATTTTATGCTGAATTTGTAATTGGGCTCCCATAATTAGTCATATGCTCTTTAATTTGGTTATGAAAATTTTCATTTCCTTTGACCGAAAAATAAAATAAAATCCTTAGTCACTTTTCAAATATCTTAATGAACCAAGTCATTAATGAACCTTGGCATGACAAAATGACAGCGACTGAGGTTCCAAGGTTTTGAGTGCGACATTACTGAACCAGTATAAAATGAAGTTAATGTCCGGTGAAAAAATGAACAATTTCAAACGGGACCTAAGTCAGCGCCAAAAAATATGCATTAATTGTATTTCAATAAAATGATTTTTTTGTTTTGTTTTGGGTATGCTATTCTAAGAGTCAATATACAATCATCACGAAATGGACTTTTGTTTTATAAGCAATTTTTATGCGGTAACTTTCCCTATCAACCAAATCACAAATTACTAGATAGTTGTGCTATGGCATCAACATCACACTGACGACTGTATTTTTTTTCTTCAAGAAGTACTGTTATTAGAAGACCATTCGCTAATAACAAAGGATTATTGACAGACAATTTGAGACCCTCGGAGAGGATTATTGACTCAACATACAGAGTGACCACCAACCAACAACAAGACTAAAACACAAATAAGAGGTCCAAACAAATGGGCCCCACATCCTGCATAACCCTTTTCATCCCTTCATAGCTTGAAATGTTCTAATGCTGAGTTCCCTTTTACGAGTTCTGAGAGGTAGTACTTCAGATAGTCTTTAACACTAGTTTCTCGATAGATTTGAGGATTTTCTTCTGACAACAACTCCTTGATTGGTCCATAAACTTTTGGATTTTCTGCATGTGGTCTAAAGAAGGTTGGCACAGAAACTCTTGGGCCCACACTCTGCGCTAGAACTCTGTGGTTAACACTAATAAACTTGTCATTTGAGATGAGCTGCACAAAAACAACGCAAAGTTATAAGTTTATTGAAAGTTAATTTATACGTAAATCTTTGTTATTATTTGGTATTGATAGATTTAGTACAATGAAAAGTTGGTTATATATATAATTGTAATAATGAACTTGCCTGCAGAAGATCTCCAACGTTGACAACAAGAGCTCCATGCGTGGGAGGAACATCAATCCATTGATTCTCATATAAAACTTGGAGGCCACCCACTTGATCTTGTAAGAGTACGGTGATGAAGCTTCCATCAGTGTGCTTGTTGGTGCCCATAGTCAATTTTGTTTCAGGACATGATGGATAGTAGTGACCCATAATAGAAAGCCCCTCAGCACAGTCCATGTACGCGTCTTTAAGTTGGTTTGGATTGAGCCCAAGAGCCTCAGAAAGCAACTCAAACAAAGTAAATCCCAAATCCTTCACTAGCTTTGAGTAATCATTCACTATATCTCTGCAACTCGAAGTCATCAAGTTCACTCATGAATTTCATTTACTGAATGATGAAAATAATGGTAAAAGACTGAAAGGTGTAAATTATAAACTAACCATGCAGGGAAGTCATGTACAAATTTTAGTTTATGTATTATAAGGAAATTATTTTTCTCATGAAATGTATTATCTTGCATGTAATGACTGAGTAAACATAAACTTTTTGATGTACGAATGTAAACTCCTCGTTCATTCATGGTATATTACATAGTAGCATCCTGTTACCATCACAAAGAAAATTTGTCCAACGCTAAATGCATGGTGGTTAGACTAGTGTATAAAATGTTACATACATAAAAATTTAATTAATACGTAGTGCCATGCATACCTGCACACTGAGGGTAATTCGTCTGCTGGTTTGGTTGGATCAGGAGCCATGTAGCACACAAACGTATCCCTCGAGTTTCCTTGTGAAGATTTGAAAAAGCGATTATTGGACATATACTGCTCCTTGTTCCCAGCATCCTTTGAACACAACTCTTTCTTAAGATCACTATCCTGCTCATGGAACTCACGTATTCCATGCAGCATCCTATCCAAAATTTCAGCAGGAATTCCGTTTTGAACTTGAAAGAAACCCCATTTCTCACATGCATCTCGAATTTGCTCGACGATTTCAGTTCGTAAAACTGAGTTGCTATGGATGCCTTTAAGGTCAATGGTTGGGATACCGAGTTGGGAAACACTTCCCTGCCTCTCATCTGCTCTTGTTGTGGCCATCATTTTCTTTTCGTTTTTTGGTTTTGGATCAAACAACGTACGTGATTAACAAGTAGAGCCTCTAGTATAAGAAAGTAGAAGCCTTTCGCTGATTAGAAAATACAAGCAGAAGAGGAAGAATATAAGGCAGTTTGTAAGAGGAGCTAATTAGTGCTTTGTTTAACAACGTACAGCAATATATATATATACACACACGCTGCACCGGAATTCCCAAATAAAAAAATGGTGATTCAGATTTAGACCTTTCAACTGAAAAAATGGTCATTCAAGGGTGCCTGCGGCAGCCTCTTTTGCAGCCCATTTTTTTCCCAAATAAAAAAAAATGGTGATTCAGGTTCTTCTGGGACAGTTGCACCGGGTTGGCTTTTCAATATTCTTACTGCACATGTTAATGCTATTGGTTAAAAATTCTTATCTTTTGACAAAAAAAATATTTAAAAAATTAAAAAAAGTCTAGACCCAAATCCACCTTACCGCTAGAAACCCACCACCAATATAACAACTACCAAATGTTAAATTGTGTGTTTAAATCCATTATAGTTTTAGATTAGCTAAACAAGAAATTTTACAAATTCTAGAACATTAATTTTCATTATTTATGAATTTCTTAGTACTTTTAAATTAACTCATCCAAAATTTTAACTATAACTATACTCTCTAATATAGGGAGTCATAAAAGCTTTAATTTTTATTTTATTTTATATAAATATAAGCGATCAATATTGACATAGGCCTAGGGGAGATTCAGACAAAAGACCTTGGATATAGGTGTGTGCTCTTAACCACTTGAGCTACAAGCTCTTTGCAACCAATCAATGTTGTGTTACGACTGAGGAGGATGTTTCTTTTTTAATTGACCGTAACTGCTCCCTGTCTACATAGAATGATATAATAACAAATAATAGCCAATATTAAATAAATGTATTAATTATTAAAATAAAGCAGTATTAATTATACGGAGACACTAAGAGCTTCTAATCTTTATATTTTAGGATGTAAAGAGGAAGCATCTCTGGAGTTGTAGTTTAGGGAGCCTGCTTGTAGATGCTTTAAGACCTCGTCGTGCATTTTCCCTTTTAACCTTCTTTAGTTTTAGCCCTTATTTAACTCCTAATTTAATGGGCATTCTATTTGAGGAGGGAGGACAACTTAACAGTAAGCAAATATCAATTTTCAACATTTACCATATCAACATTGACATATATTTTTCGGTCTTTTTTTATTTTTATTTTTAATCACAAGTGATCCTAAACTTTTTAAAAATCCTCATTTTAGTCATCGAACTTCCAAATCAATCAATGTGGTCCTTTATATTTTGGCTTACACATCAATTTGGTCTTTGTTGTCTCATTTTAACAAAACTTTCAATAAAATTGGTCACATGTCATTGGGTGACCCACTAAAGGGATATTGTCATCTAATTATAGATCATTTTAGCCTATTTTTTCACAAAACGATATTCTAAACTAATTTAATGCACGGGGATGAGGATCAAACTTGGGTGCAATGGGGAGCCCACACTGTCTTGGGCAACTGACATAATCCACATTTACGTATAGGTCATTTGAGCCCTCAAACTCACATTTTTGCTTCACGAGGCCATATTCTCTACAATTGGGGTTTCACTTTGGGATTCATCAAGGAGAGCATATAGCCTTGTTGAGCAAAATATGTGAGATTTACTTTGTTTCATCAGTAGATAGGTTGTATTTTATGTAATACCCCTTCAAAGTTGGTCAGATGATAAATTTTATCGGAGACTTTAATGGAATGAGATTAGAGAGACCAAACTGATGTGTGGACCAACAGATTAAAGATCACACTGATTGATTTGAAAGGTTTGAGTACTCAAATGAGGACTTGTGAAAAGTTCATAGACCATTAGTAATAAAAACTAAAGTAATTTTTTTAGATTAGTTTAGTGCATCTATATAGGTTTGACAATTTAACTCCATTCATACTAATATACCTAGATTGTATAGTTTTTATTAGGGAGCTATAACATAGAGATTAAGAATTATAGAGAGCAATAACATTTTCTTGCCCTTTGAAAAAATTAATTTTTTAATGTTTTTTTGGTTGAATTGAACAAATTAATTTCAAACCATGAAATTATGAAATTTGCAAATTGGATATAAAAAATCGAAAAACTTGACCCACTCATTTCAACTTTAAAACAATTAAATAACTACGTAGTCGAATTTGTACATCCGAAAACATATGTCATCAGGAATACCAACTGAGTACATCCAAAAACATATGTCATCCCGAACTTGAAGCCTCAACTTTCTAAAACTTTAAATCTTCAAGTTGGACCAGGAAACCTCCCTTTGGCAAATTACTGATCATTGTCCATTTCGGTGGCCGGCATGAATAACTGACGAATTAAATCCACAGCCATCTTCACACATAAGACAGATAAGCTACGTTCAAGTTACTACTACCAGCTAGCATGAAACAAAATCTTGGTATACGGACACATGCAATACATGACACTTTGTTATTGTTATTTGCTGATTAGCCATCGTCAGAGGATGACCCACGTTGGGAGAAAACGGCGGGTCAATTCATCCCTTTGGATAACACTCCAAATTAGTGCGTGAAATCCTAAGTTTGACGTGTTGAATCCTCGAGAAGCGAACGCCACCTCGGCACTATACCTCAAAAGTCAGTCATCTTGATCACTTGGTGCAGGAACGCCCACCACCTGTTTGTGGAAAAGTCTGAATGAAGGCCAGCAAGGCAGCAAATCTTTACCGTTTTGGCCAGGTTCCTATTTTTTATTCTTTTTAAACAGACAGAAGCTGCAGCCCCGCTTCCATTCCATTCCAACGCCACAACGGCCAGCAGCTAGGGGTGGGCACTAAAACCGGCGAATCGGAAATTCGAATCGAACAACATCTAATCAAATAAAAAAAAAACCAAGTTGATCAAAAAGTTAAAAACCGGTTAAAAATTGAATCGGATCGGTTTGGACTAGTTTTGGATCCGATTTCATGTCTTCAAAAACCGGACGGAGCCAAACTGAACACGTCAAATTAAAAAATATATAACTTCAATATATATTTATATTTAATGCTATATTTTTAATTTAACCCAAAAAAAAAAACTAATATTTATCCAAGTTCAATTTCAAAATCTCTCTCTTTTCTAACTTTAATATTTATTTTTATATGAAATTGAATAATTTGTTAATTTTCAAGTAAAAATAATAATATTTCAATTGAAGAATTGTATTTTTTTTTTAAAAACTATTTTTGTAATCTGGCTCAAAACCGAATAGGATCAGAACTAGTTCAACCCAAACCGGATAGTTTTTGAAATTTTTTTTATTAAAACCGAACCGAACCAAACTGGATGAATAGTATCGGATCGGTTCTAATTTGAGGCAAAAACCAGTCCAACTCGAAACGTGCCCACCCCTAAGCAGCACCACCCAGTCAAAAGGAAACACTAAAATATACAGGCAAATATTAAATATATATATATATGCTGCTATATTATTATAATATAAAACAAGCATACCATCAGTGACTTTTTAAATTAATAAAAAAATGTTCTTCCATTCATAGTATTATTTCATTGTTATGGGTGGGTTTTTTTTTTCTAGTTTTTTTTACGGGTATTTTTTCTCTAAATTTTTTTATAGAACTTTTACACGGCAACCTTCGGAAGAAAATTCATAGATTCGCAACTAAAGGTAACAAATGAACTTGAAGACTGTATGTTTACCATGTTAACACTGATTATTTATATTTTCTGGTTTTTTTGTAAAAGGAATTAAGGGCGGAAATCGAATGTAGCACCTCTTATAGTATTAGAAAGAAAAAAAAAACTATTTTGAGATTTTTATGCTAATTGTGATTTGATTATTTCAAGGTATATCTCTTTCATCAAGATTGTTTTTAAGTTAAGTTAATGAGGTTTTTTTAAGTTATATTGAAGCATTTGATAATTCGACAATTAAACGATTAGCCAAAGAGAACAAAAGCTTGGAATCCACCAAAATTGAGAAAATTTCAAGTTTATTGAATGATAATAAGAATAACAACCCAAAACAACTTAGTCAAAGTTTGTTTAAATACTACCTCAAGTTACTAGAAACCCTAGGAATCTAAAAAGCAAATAAAAAGGAAAATTCAAAAAATTAGCTCAAAAACTAAAATGTTGTTTTGGGCTACTAATTAAGCGACGTCAAACTCCTGAAAAAGATGGAAAAGCGATGAATTTTATTTGTGACGTCGTTCTCTTCGAAACGACGGGCCATGGACCCAATTCTGAGTTCGAGGCCTAAACCTACAGCTTCCAAATTTTCTCCTTGCATGCGTGACGCTCCAACTTATCTTCAAGTGCTTTTGCTATCTGTTCTACATCATAAATTCAATTGATATTTTAATAAATTCTAGATGAGCTTAAGTTTGAAGGGGAGACTAACAAACTCTTTTATTTTATTTTATAGCAAATTTTATGCTGGGCTTTCACATACAAATAGATAGCATCATCATATCTTGAAATGTACTATAATAGTCGGCAGGTTCTTTTGATATTTCCTAGGAATGATGCATCATATACTCTTAAAATCAGCTTCCCGGTAGATTTTGGGAACTTCTTTTTTTCAGTCTGTCATTTAATCATCTTTTTTTTTTCTTTCATTCGCCCATTATTCCCTTGTTTTTCAGGAGAGTATTTTTGCTCACCACTTTAATTGAAGGTATATAATTATCACTTTTCTCAACACTTGACACTTGTCCATAAGTATAATTATGATTCCAAAAATACAAAGCAAAAAGAGTTAACTATATGGTTATGCCAATGAACATGTGTCAAGTATTAGGAAGGATAATGAGAGTAGGCATTGAATTAAAGTGGTGAGAAAAAATATTCCAATTTTTCAAATGATAGGCCATACTCTTTGTTTCCCTATTAACCAAACCAAACCATCGCACACTACAAGAAAGTTGTACTATATGTGGCATCAACTTCATAAATATCTTTTCTCTTTTCCAAAGTACTTTTATTAGAAGAGCATACACGTAATAAGAACTGACTCAAACAGACAGTTTGAGACCGCAAGAGAGAAACACAAGCTGCTGTGAAAATCAGAGAGGACGAACACCAACAATACAAACTCGTCACCAAGCAACAACAAAACTAGACCACAAATAAGACACCCAAATAAATGGGCCCAACGTAGAAAGTAAAATGACACTAAAAACTCCAAGCCGTATGATGAGAGGCACAGGCTGCAGCCAACGGAGTCGACGGCACCAACGACAACGATGACAGAGAAACTAACAGAGCAACAAACAATAGTAGCCAAAACCGAAAAGCAAAGCCCTTTTGTCCCTTCATAGCTTGAAATGTTCTAATGCAGAGTTCCCTTTTACCAGTTCTGAGAGGTAGTGCTTCAGATAATCTTTAACATTAGTTTCCCGATAGATTTGGGGATTTTCTTCTGATAACAACTCCTTGATTGGTCCATAAGCTTTTGGATTTTCTCCATGTGGTCTGAAAAAGGTTGGCACAGAAACTCTTGGGCCTACACTCTGCGAGATAACTCTGTGGTTAACACTAATAAACTTGTCATTTGAGATGAGCTGCACAAAAACAACACATAATTATCAGTTTATTAAAACTTCATTCATACAGAATCTTTGTTATTATTTGGTATTAGTACGTAGATTTCATACAATGAATTTTTTTGCTATCTAATTGTAATAATGAACTTGCCTGCAGAAGGTCTCCAACGTTGACGACAAGAGCTCCACGGATGGGGAGAACATCAATCCATTGATCCTCATACAAAACTTGGAGGCCACCAACTTGATCTTGTAAAAGTACGGTGATGAAGCTGCCATCAGTATGCTTGCCGGTGCCCATAGTCAATTTTGTTTCAGGACATGGTGGATAGTAGTGACCCATAATAGAAAGCCCCTCAACAGAGTCCATGTACGCGTCCTTAAGTTGGTTTGGCTTAAGCCCAAGAGCCTCAGAAAGCAACTCAAACAAAGTAAATCCCAAATCCTTCACTAGCTTTGAGTACTCATTCACTATATCTCTGCAACTCGAAGTCATCAAGTTCACTCATCAAATTCATTTACAGAATGATGAAAATAATGGTAAAACACTAAAAGGTGCAAATTATAAACTAACCATGCTGGGGAAGTCATGTACAGATTTTAGTTTATACATAAAAGAGGATCAACTTCCATGAAGTTATGTATTATAAAAAAATTATTTTTCACAAGACATCTATTATCTTGCATGTAGAGACTGGGTAGACTATGTAAATCAGAACCATGGATTACATATCCATCTCTAAATAATATGGGATGCCAAACGTAAATGTTTTGACGAACAAATGTAAAACCCGTCTTGTGATGTTACCAATATACCCTATCACAATAAATATATATTATGAATATTGTACCAGGTACAAAGTCCTCATTCATTCATTCATTCATGTTATAATATATGGTAACACCATGTTACCATGTTACCACCACAAAGAAAATTTCTCCAACCCTAAATGCATGGTTAGACTAGAGTGCATTATAATATTACATATATAAAAGTTTGCCCTGCATACCTGCACACTGAGGGTAATTCGTCTGCTGGTTTGGTTGGATCAGGAGCCATATAGCACACAAATGAATCCCTCGAGTTTCCTTGTGAAGATTTGAAAAAGCGATTATTGGACATATACTGCTCCTTGTTCCCAGAATCGTTTGAGTTTAAACCCAACTGTTTCTTAAGCTCATTCTCCTTCTCATGGAACTCACGTATCCCATCCACCATCCTCTCCAAAACTTCAACAGGAATTCCGTTTTGAACTTGAAAGAAACCCCAGTTCTCACATGCATCTCGAATTTTCTCGACAACTTCAGTTCGTAAAACTGAGTTGCTATCGATGCTCTTAAGATCAATGGTTGGGATACTGAGAGCACCACTTCCCAGCCTCTCATCTGCTCTTGTTGCGGCCACCATTTTTTTTTTTTTGGGGGTTTTGGATCAAACAATGTACGTGATTAACAAATAGACTAGCTAATTAGAAAGTACAAAAGCAGTAAGAGGAGGGGTATAAGGAGATATTACTAAGGCAGTTTATAGGAGGAGGAGCTAATTAGTGCTTTGTCCTACAATGTCTAGCAACATATTTATAGGCTGCATGCACATGAATTCCAAATCCAAAAAGTCATTCATCCACCAATTTTTAAACTTCTAACAAAAGCCAAAGTTGGAATTCAATGCCTGTAATGACACAACATGTATTTTTATTTTTTATTTGTTACAACTCATGCCCTATGACCAGGATTCTCCTTTCTTTTCAACCTTTCTTTTATTCCTCGTATAACAGCATTCAGTTTGCTCCGCGATGACAACGTAACTATATCAGTTTTGAAAAGTTCCCATATCAAGCATGATATTTTTTCGTGATTCTTTTAGAATAATTTAGTGTACGCGTATAGGTTTGACATAATACCTATATATATATACATAATGTGTATAGGTAAGGTACGTTACCTAATGTACCTAGATTGTGTATAGGTAAGGTATGTTTAAAAAAAATGAAGACAAAGACCCACCCATCCTACGAATTTCGCAAGTTTCATAATATACGTAGAGTTGTATGCACCTTAAAAACATGTATTTAAATAAAATTCTGACAAATAATCACGTAGTTAAATTTGCCTATACACCAATGAGTATATCCCAAAACACCTAATTTTGATTAAAGATGAAAATATAACTGAAATTATTATTACAAAAAAAATTGACAGTAATGAGCATTACATTGGGAAAATTGCAAACAATCTGTTGAAAAAAAAAAGGTCAGCACAACAAATTAGACAATAAAAACATAATTCAAATTTAGAATAAAAAAAGGAAAGCACGTCATTGGACCAAAGCTTATTTACTTCAATTATTTATATTTTAGTCCCTATTTCGAATAGTAATTTGGTTGAAGTTCTAGAAAGCAAGGGTTAATCAATTCATATTTCAGAAATTAACTGCCTACCCCAGTAGTATCTGGTACAATAATATATAATATTTGATATAAAGGAAGATTCTAGTGCTAAGTCATGCCTTGAAGATCAATGGTTGGGAGACTTAATTGGGCACCAGTTCCCTCCCTCTCATCTACTCGTATTGTGGCCAACATTTTTTTTTTTGGTTGGATCAAACAACATACGTACGTGATTAACAAGTAGAGTTATATATATAGATGTCCACACGCTATTATTGTGCGGAACTCATTATAAAAAGGGAAGAAAAAAAAGAAGCGTAATAAAAAATACATAGCGCTCACACGATAATAACATCTAAACATCCATATAGAAAAATTTCTGTATATATATAATATAGGCTGCACAAGAATTCCAAATGAGAAAAAGAAAGATAAAAAGGACATAGATCTCTTCTTGTGCAGCCAAAAATAATTTTATTTATCACGAAAAAGACTGGCTGCATATAATAATCATATATAGCCGACCCTATTTACTCCAATTGTTTATACTTCAGGCAGGAATTTGATTGAAGATCTAGAAAGCAACACCTTATAATCAATTCATATTCAGAAAGTGATTGTTCTGTAGTATCTATTGAAGAATATAAGTTACGTACATTCTCATATTAGAAAATTAACTAAATACAATATAATATAAAATGAATAATTTTATTATTAATAATATCACTGAGGTCTTTTATAATAATATCGGTGTTGCTAATAGTGGGCTGTTGACCATCTCTCTGAAATTTAATACTATTGGCCAAATACTATATTATATGTATTTGAAGAATTATTGGTTATAATAATAATAATATCGACCAAACAAAACCAACAACCAAATATCAATACTAGGTATACTTGGTACCAACAATCTTTTCCCTGCTTATAAATTTATTCACTTGTAACATGTCGCAATTGCAATTTCAGCTAGTGAACAGAAAGCTTGACCATCCAATTAGAAGGTGCCAGCATCAGTTCGCTATATGTTCTAAAGTCAAAACGTTTTCCCCCATCCGACAGCCAATTTTTACTTCCAGAAAAGTAAAGTAATTTATTACTTTGTGACCAAGAAAATTTTGTTCTACATGCCACTACTCAAACTTTATGACTCTTCCTTCAAATTTAATATACAAGCTTAATTGGACTATAAGAAAAATTACATACGCTTAGTTATTTGTCGGAGATGAATTTTCTTTAAACGGACTTTCAAATAAGATCCCAGAAAATTATTTCCGAGTTATTCTTTTGGTATGTTGTTAGTCTCTTGGAATGTTCTATTTGTGCGTGCAGTGTGAACAAATTCTTCTTTTTATTAGGCGGAGAAAATCAGGAGCAAAATGAACGGTAAAGCCAATGGGGTCTAGTCGAGTGGAAAAGAGCATGATCTTGTAGACAAGAGGTCTCAGGTTTCAACCCTATGGCATTTTAGTTAGGTGTGCATGTGTGTGAGGAACCTCATCTCCTTCAGTTTAGACTATCACCTAAATAAAACATATTAATGGGTGGAGAAAATCAGGAGAAAAATGAACGGTAAAGCCAATGGGGTCTTGTCGAGTGGAAAAGAGCCTGATCTTGTAAACCAGAGGACTCAGGTTCGAATCCCATGAATTTTAGTTATGTGTGTGTTTGTGTGTGAGAACTTCATCCCCATGATTTTCTTTGTCATGATCTGCTTGATTTGTATCTAATACATGCCACCTCATTAAAATTTAATCCAATTAATTTAATCTTGAGACATCATCCTTAAAATAAAAACTAAATTTACTCTTAATTAAAAATGAAAACAAATGCCCTAACTAGAGTGACAGAAAACGTCTTCTAACAGTTCTTCTTTTTGTTTTGTTTTTTTCTTCTTCCTTTCTCTACTCTGTTGCTCCTGATAGGGGGAAGATAAGGGATCAATAGATTTTGTGGGGAGATGTGCAGAGAAAGGAGGGGAAAAAAAGACGAAGAAGAAATGCTAGAGGACATTAAGTTTTTTGTTACTCCAATTAGCTTTTTTTTTCTTTTTTCAATTGGATTTTTAGTTTAGAATAATGTGTCCGGTTTAATATCCTTAGATTAAATTTTAATGAAGTGGCGTGTGGAGAATAGAAGTCAAGCCGATCATGGTAGGAAAAAGCATAGCAAAGGATTCAAATCCTTATGTTAACTACCTTCAAAATAAATTCAAGTGTCGTAGTCTACCTAACAAAAGGGAATTCCATGTGTGAGTTTTATGCATATTACGTATACATTTTTTTTGTCTTCTTACTGTTAAGGCAACTCAATTTTATATTTATACTCATGCATTTTTTCTTCATTTTGACCTTTTGTTTAGGTAAATTTATCTATATTATGTGTATTACAAATTGGTGTGTATGTTTTTATGTTTTTTTATAGCCATTACAATAGTCTTAAATCAAGGATTATATAGAGCAAAATAGTCATGGAAATATAAGTATTAACTAATGCAAATTAGGTCTCGATTGAATAAGCGTAATACAAGGATTTTTGTCAACATTTTTAGCATGAAATGAGTCTATAATAAAATACCCAAAAATAAAAGAGAGGACCAAGTCCAACACACAAACTCGCCACCAAAAACTAACCACAAATAAGAGGCCTAAACAAATGGGCCCCACATAGAAAACAAAAGGAGGCTAAAGAAATCCTTGCTTTAGTCAGAGGCACAACCAGCAGCCAACAGAGTTGACGGCACCAACGACCACGATGACAGAAAACAGAGAAAAGAGTAAAGAGTAACAAATAATTCAATGCACCTGCGACAACGCTAAGCCCTTTTATTATTTGAAAATATCTAATGTATTATTGATAGATTTCATGTTTCAATGAAGAAATTTGGCTAAACATTTAATTTTAATTTAAAGAAGGTATTTATTTGGTTTGTTAGTCACTGTGCATTAGTCTTAATATATATATATATATATAATCTTTTTTTTTTTTGTAAATCTTTTTTATTATTTGGTATTGATAGATTTCATGCAATTTTGGCATCTAATTTTAATTTATATTTATTTGGTTGAGACTAACTCATGAAAATGAAATATGTTGTTATATGTAAATCGCAAAACTTGTTGTCATATGTGGGGTTGAAAAAATTGTAGTGTCGGATATATTTAAATTTATTTATGTTTTTTGATGTGTAATGGGCATCACACTATGATATTGTTCATAACCAACCTTAATTTTGCACGAACAACTAAGGTTTAAAATTTAAAACAACATCACTCATATGACAACCGATGCCTATAACTAGAAGTAGCATCAACATTATTGGTTTTTGTGATGTTATAAGTCAGAAAATATATCAGTGTAGTATAAAATGATGATGCTGTAAACCGTATTTAGCATCAGCGTAATATAAAATTATGTTGCTTGTTTAGGCATCGCGTTTGACCCGCATAAGAAACTTTAGCATCGGTCTACTCTTATTAGAAAACTGATGTCATCACACGCTACAAGAAAGTTGTACTATATATCTTCTTTGTTTCCAAAAGTACTTTTATTAGAAGAGCATACACGTCATAACAATAATTGACTCAGACAGACAAGTTGAGACCACAAATAAGACGACCAAACAAATGGGCCTAACATAAAAAGCAAAAGGACACTGAAAAATAAAAAACCTAGCCATAGGACCAGAGGCACAGCCTGCAGCCAACAGAGCCACGATGACACAGAAAATAACAAGGGTACCTAGAACCAAAAGCAAAGCGCTTTTATTATCCTTCATAGCTTGAAATTATCTAATGCGGAGTTCCCCTTTACCAGTTCTGAGAGGTAGTGCTTCAGATAATCTTTAACATTAGTTTCCCGATAGATTTGGGGATTTTCTTCTGATAACAACTCCTTGATTGGTCCATAAGCTTTTGGATTTTCTGCATGTGGTCTAAAAAAGGTTGGCACAGAAACTCTTGGGCCAACACTCTGCGCGATAACTCTGTGGTTAACACTAATAAACTTGTCATTTGAGATGAGCTGCACAAAAACAACACATAAGTTTATTAAAACTTCATATATATAATCTTTTTTATTATTTGGTATTGATAGATTTCATGCAATGAAAAATTTGGCTATCTAATTGTAATAATGAACTTGCCTGCAGAAGGTCTCCAACGTTGACGACAAGAGCTCCACGGATGGGGCGAACATCAATCCATTGATCCTCATACAAAACTTGGAGGCCACCCACTTGATCTTGTAAAAGTACGGTGATGAAGCAGCCATCAGTGTGCTTGCCGGTGCCCATAGTCAATTTTGTTTCAGGACATGGTGGATAGTAGTGACCCATAATAGAAAGCCCCTCAACAGAGTCCATGTACGCGTCCTTAAGTTGGTTTCGCTTAAGTCCAAGAGCCTCGGAAAGCAACTCAAACAAAGTAAATCCCAAATCCTTCACTAGCTTTGAGTACTCATTCACTATATCTCTGCAACTCGAAGTCATCAAGTTCACTCATCAATTTCATTTACCGAATGATGAAAGTAATGGTAAAACACTAAAAGGTGCAAATTATAAACTAACCATGCAGGGGAAGTCATGTACGTGTTTTAGTTTATGTATAAATGAGGATCAGCTTCCATGAAGTTATGTTTTATAAGGAAATTATTTTTCACAAGACATCTATTATCTTGCATGTAGAGACTGGGTAGACTATGTAACCACGGATTACATATCCATCTCTAAACAATATGGGATGCCAAACGTAAATTTTTTTTACGTACACACCATGTTACCACCACAAAGAAAATTTCTCCAACCCTAAATGCATGGTTAGACTAGAGTGTATTATAATATTACATATATAAAAATTTGTTTGATATGTAGCGCCATGCATACCTGCACACTGAGGGTAATTCGTCTGCTGGTTTGGTTGGATCAGGAGCCATATAGCACACAAACGAATCCCTCGAGTTTCCTTGTGAAGATTTGAAAAAGCGATTGTTGGACATAAACTGCTCCTTGCTCCCAGAATCCGTTGAGTTTGAACTCAACTGTTTCTTAAGCTCATTCTCCTTCTCATGGAACTCACGTATCCCATCCACCATCCTCTCCAAAACTTCAACAGGAATTCCGTTTTGAACTTGAAAGAAACCCCAGTTCTCACATGCATCTCGAATTTTCTCGACAACTTCAGTTCGTAAAACTGAGTTGCTATCGATGCCCTTAAGATCAATGGTTGGGATACTGAGTTTGGCACCACTTCCCAGCCTCTCATCTGCTCTGGTTACCGCCACCATTTTTCTCTCTTTTTTTTTCTTTTTTTTTTTTTGGGATCAAAACAATGTACGTGATTAACAAATAGACTCTTAAGTATAAAACCTTAAAAGCCCTTCGCTAATTAGAAAGTAGAAGCGGAAGAGGAGTATAAGGAGATATATAGGAGGATGATGGGGAACAAAGCTCAAGGAAGTTTGTAGGAGGAGCTAATTAGTGCTTTTGTCCAACAATGTGCAGCAGTATTTATAGGCTCCACAGGAATTCCCGAGAAGATAAGTCATATTCATCCCAAAGTCTGAATTCAATGCCAGGAATGATCAAACATGTATTATAAATTGTTTACAACTCATGCCTTTGAAATCCCTTACATTTAGCTATTCTTTAATCTCTAATAATGGGCATTCAGTTTGATCAGCGATGACAACATTTTCTGACCCCCAAAAATTTTTGTAAATTTACCACATTAACTAAGCAATATATTTTTTGTAATTGTTTAGACTAGTTTAATTAGTGTACCGATAAGTTTGACAAATTTACCTAAATTGTATACGTAAATCATTTACGTATAGTTTTTTTTTTAGGAAGAGACAGACCCATCCATCCTACGAATTTCAACAATTTGTAAGTATACTAATTTACTTGGATTGCATTGGTAAATTCCACCACCCCCGCCGCCGCCCCAAAAAAAGGGGATTGTATAAGTAAATTATTTACCCATATAGTGAGTAAATGTACCTATATATGTTTTTTTAAGAATAATGTACCTATATTTTTATGTAAATTAAGTTACCAAGATTTGCAAAAAATAATCTGTTAAACAAAGCCAGCACAACAAATTAGACAATAAAAAAGTAATAGGGATACTTAAAGAATTTGAAACACATAACATTATTTTATCATCTGGTTCTAGTCAACATCAAAACAAAGAATGAAAAAAAAAAAAAAAAAAAAAAAACGTAAGCCGGATAACATGCATCGCGCGCCCACACTCATTTACTTCAATTATTTATACTTCAATTATTTATATTTTTATAGTAAAATGGTTGAAGATCTAGAATGCAACTGTTAATCAATTCATAATTCAAATAATAACTGCCTAAGTAGTATCGGGTATATAATATTTAATATACAGGAAGATTATTATGTTCAGTCCTGGTCGTACTTACAGAAACTTGAATGGTTGCTTGAAACATCCACCTTAACGTGAAATTGCTTTAGGAAAACTCATGTCATACGCGTAGCGTAGGAATGTAACGATCCCCAAAACATATGAATGCACAAGCATAATGTAATAGAGAACAAACACAAAAGCTTTAACGGGTCTAGCTTAGTTGAAAATAGTATTTATTTGCATACCAGTAATTTTATGTTCAAAACCCTCATGGAGACACAAAAAAGCATACCCAAACTCTCAAGACGCCAGAAATTTTCTCTATCCAACGTGTCGACTCATAACAACAAGGGCAAGCCAAAGCGTATAAGCAGCTTGTTGACTCTTCTTGTATAGGACAATTGACATTTTACCATTTATGTCTTGACAAGAATTCTGCTGCTTTCCTTTTCTGTGAAATGTTATCAAAAGGAACCTATCGTGTGCGGACCAAACTCTTCCTTTGGCGTCGGAAATCTGGGGGCTGTACCTTTTGTCATATTTCATGGAAATAAACGTACCTGGATCATGAAAGATGATAAAATAAATAAAATAAAGAAGGGAAAAACTTTCGAAGACATTCAAACAATGCATGTGTCTCACAGACAATGGTGGAGCCACTCGGCCTCCACTACTTTTCTTTTTAAATTTATAAATTTCAAATTAAAAGAATAATGTTACTTTTACCACATTTATATATCACTTGGTGTAGCATTACTCTTGTTGGTAAAATCCAGATGTTTAATTATTCGTCATTCTCTATATCTTCAAACTTGTAGAATATAAAATTGTAGAGAAAAAATATATATAATATTAGGGTCGAAAACTTGACAAGAATTTATGTCATTCCTAGTCTCATTCTTCCTGGCATAATGATGGTAAGAAGAATGTCCTAAAAATAGAGTAATTTGAAATGTCAGCCATGATGATCACGAATTTGAACACTCCAAGCATAAAAAAAAAAATAGCCCTATCCAATAAAACCTTTTCTGATTGAGGGACTAAATGAAAGAGCCGACTTCTGCAAATTGTTTAGACGATATGCATGAGATAAATACACGTATTAGAAGAATTATTGGTTATAATAATAATATCGACCAAACAAAACCAGCCTGGTACCAAGAAATCTTTTCCCCAGCAATATATTTTCAAACAATCTTATAAAATTATTCATTTATAACATGTGGCAATTGCAATTTCAGCCAGTGACCAGTAACTTTGACCATCAATTCAATTAGAAGGTGCCACTGTGCCAGCAGCCAA
Source organism: Prunus mume (assembly GCF_029339155.1). Taxonomy (NCBI): domain Eukaryota; kingdom Viridiplantae; phylum Streptophyta; class Magnoliopsida; order Rosales; family Rosaceae; genus Prunus; species Prunus mume. Next base: position 28,093,840 of record NC_142699.1, on the reverse strand, counting down.
TTTGTTACTACATGCCACTACTCAAACTTTATGACTTTTCCTTCAGATTAAATGCCAACAAGCTTAGATATTGGACTATAAGAAAACCCGACAGTAAGTTATTGTCAGAGGTGAATTTTCTCTTTGAACCAACTTTCTTTTTATTAGGTAGAGAAAATGGCGATTAATTTTTAATCATATTAGTTGCATAACTTTTTATTATTTATTTTTTACAAGACGATATTCTAAATTACTCTAATGTACAAGGAGATGAATCAAATTCAGGTGCAAAAGAATGTGCACACTACCTTAACCAACTAACCTAACTCACATCTGTTGTTGGTTACATAACATTATTTTTTTTATCCATTTAAAATGAAATGCTTAGTTAAAAAATTTATAAGTATGTTATTACCTATAAAAGGTTATTATGACTTGTATTTCAACCTGCAAATCATATATTTTTTACATTTCAGCTTTCAGAAGATTGTAATGGTATTAGTACTTGCCACATCCTAGGGGTGGAGGTGGCGGGGAGTGTGGATGAGATTATCTAACATACAGGCTCTGTTTGGTGGACCAGACTGAGTTGATTAAGGATTGGACTTTGAGTATTGGATTGGGCTGGACTCCTATGAGTTGTTTGGTATGCCACTAAAGCTGCACTAGACTGGGCTCAATTTTGAGAAACCCAACCTCGAACCTTATTTTTAAGCATCTCTTTCGTTTTCAACTCCGCATTGATTTTTAAAGGGAACCCATCTTCACTTTTTCTCATAGAAGCTTCAAGCTTGTGAAATTTGGTCGCGAAGAAAGTGTCTCTGATGGGTTTGCTTAGGTTGACGTTGTGATTCAGGGCCTCTATTGCCTCTGCCTTTGATCGAAGGCTCTGGTGGGATTGGTGAAGGACTCGAGTTCGGTGCAAAGATTAAGTGAAATTTATGTGTTGGGCAAATTTGGGTTTTTGGGCGTGTCTTCGAAACCCATGATTCCACTTGGGTTTACAAAAACCATTGTCTGATGGATTAGTATTTGGAATAGTCTCAACCAGTCCTAAGCGCATTTTAGACTTATCAAACAACATACATGACTATAATCTATTTTAATTGAAAAAGTCTCATCTAGTTCGGCCCATCTAATATGGTCATATTATATTATTTTACACGACCAAAATATATATTATGTTACATTATTTCAATTAAAAAAGTTTATTTATCAAGTGAACAATAGTTCTTGAAATGTGATTGTAATGCGCTTTTATTAATGTAATTGATGCGACTATTAAATTATAAAAAATTAAAATAAATAATAATAATAAGTGAACAGTCACAGTTTTAGTGACAAATATGACTTAATAGTTAGCAACTCCATAACATCAACTTCACAACTTGAAATGTTCTAATGCGGAGGTCCCTTTTAGACCTCCTGAGAGGTAATGCTTCATATAATCTCTAACATCAGTTTCTCGGTAAATTTGGGGAACATCTTCTGATAGCAATTCCTTGATTGGTCCGTAAACTTTTGAATTCCCTGTCAGAACGTATGGCCTGAAAAAACTTGCCACAGAAACTCTTGGACCTGCATTCTTTACTATAACTCTATGATCCACGCTAATAAACTTGTCATTTGTGATTAGCTGCACAAAAGCAACAGAAGATTTTAAGTTTGTTAAAAGACGTTTAGTGTAGTTCAAGTAGTTAAAGAGTATTTACTCCTGCACTCTGAGGTCTTAGGCTTGATTTCTTCCTCTCCAATACCGCTTGTAAGTTGTATAAAAATATATTTGAAAAAAACATACCTGCATAAGGTCTCCAATGTTGACAACTAGAGATCCTTGCTTGGGAGGAACATTAACCCATTGATTCTCATGTAACACTTGGAGACCGCCCACTTGGTCTTGTAAAAGTATGGTGATGAAGGAGCCATCAGTGTGCTTGCTAGTGCCCATAGTCAATTCTGGTTCAGGGCATGCTGGGTAGTAGTGGCCGAGATGAAGAAGCGCCTCACCGCAATTCATGTCCTCAAGTTGGTTTGGGTTAAGCCCAAGAGCCTCGGAAAGCAGCTCAAACAAAGTAGACCCCAAATCCATCACTTGCTTTGAGTACTCATTCACTAATTCTCTGCATCCCCAAGTCATCAGAGCGCTCATGAATTTCATTTATCAAGTTATGAAAGCATGCCTTTGTAAAAGACTACAAATGCACATAATTAACCCTGCAGGTAAAATTTTGTATGATTTTTTTATTTTATGAGAAAACTGTGGTCATGCTACATTCTCCCATATTCATAACTTTCTTGATTCATAACTTCATTTCTAATAAGTAAACATGATCTCAATATTGTGGGCAATATGCTCGATGAAATGCCTAAGAAGACCAAGGTAGACAAGAAGTTGTATTTTCCCGCCCGTGTGGAAAAATTCATGAGTTTTCCACTAAATAGATAGAATAATGAACATCCCTCATATCCAAGAGATCATACCCCAAGAGATCACCCCTCATATTATATGAGAGTTAAATTTGTAGCATGTTCTATTTAGACGCATGATGATCAATTAAAGCAGATATGGAAAAAGTAAAGGTCTTCTTAAACTAGTGCCATGCTTACCTGCACACGGATGGCAATTCTTCTTGTTTGGGTGGATCAGGAGCCACATAACACACAAACGTATCCCTCCAGTTAGCTTCAGAAGATTGGTACAAATGATAGTTGGACATATAATACACCTTCTTCCCAAAGTCCCTCGAATAGAACTCTTTTTTAACCTCACTGTCCTGCTCATGGAATCTGCGTATGCCATCGATCATCTGATCCAAAATATCAACAGGAACTCCATGATTCACCACCTGAAAGAAACCCCATTTCTCACTTGCATGTCGAACTTTCTCTACGACACGGGCATGTGAAACTGCGTCGTTTTGGATGCCTCTGAGATCAATGATTGGAACACTGAACTGGACATCATCACTTTGCAGCTTCTTTTCGTCGAAGCTTGGTCGTGATGAAGAGTAGAAAATACTTGGGATTTTTGTGAGACCTGTATCGAGCAGTCCCTTGACACCAGCTTTTGCAGCATCAAATGCTTTTAACTCACTCATGCGGTCACTGTTTGCCTCGAGTTCATGATCGTCTTCTGCAAACATTTTCTTAATTTGGTTTAGGATCATAAAAGGTGGTTGAGGATCAAACAGAATATAGAGAAAAAGCAGAAGATTGCGTAGCCTTTAAGATGATAAGAAGATGGATCCAACTCTAAGGATAAGAAGTGGTCCCAAGGCAGCTGATATCAAAGGATAATGCTTTTGTTGAAATTATGTTAATGTCCTTGTTGTAATAGTGTAGATAAGTTTCTGTCAAAAAGGTCTTGAAACATTTTGGACAGAAACTTGTCTTAATTTTAGTTGTATTAATTCTGCTTTATTTTGTAAGGATGAAGCCACATACTCACTTGGCTTTCCTAGTTTTGGCTTAGTGGTATAATCAGTCTTTACTTGTCATATTTAGCATTCTAAGACAGTAGAGAAAGTGTGCTCAAGAAGCTAGAGGGAACAAGTTTTCTCCCATATCAAATTTCTGGATTTTCTAGCTTGAGATTGATTTCACAGATATTTCTTCCTTGTTTATCTGCTCTCTTTTATCTTGCGTGTGTGCTCTCTTTTTTTTTTTTTTTTTTAAGTTGCATTAATTCGGAAAGTGTAGATTGAATTGATCTTGGGTGTCTCTTTTTTTCCTTCTCCCACTGGAAACAGAGAAAACAGAGAGATTGTACAGACGGATAGCTGGTAAAAAAAAAGCAGAGAGTTGTAAACCAAGAGATGGAAGAACGTGTAGCTTCATCTGAAAAATGAACAACTCAGTGAACTTGCAGGTTTTCTAAGATTGGCTTACGTTGTATTAAATCTGGTTATGGTTGAAACTCTGCTTTTGTTGGCAAACAAGATTTTACAAGAGAATATCATAAAAATCTGAGAAGCCATCTTATTCCGCAACAGATTATACTTGCATTATGCATGTACAAACAATAACCTTACAGTATCATGCATTCAAGTTATTTAGTAGAGATCATTTGTTCATTGTGCTCCTCCTCTGTGTCCAAGTTCAGAGCTTGAAATGATTCAAGGCAGAGGTTCCATCAAGGCCTTTGATATTGACGTGGGCATTATAGTCCTTCACAGTTGTCTCCCTGTACTTTGGAGGATTGTCCTCTGATAATAGCTCCTTGATGGGTCCATAGAGTTTTTTCAATGGTAACATTCCTGTGGTGAAGAAGCTCGCAACAGATACTCTTGGACCTACACGGTTTGCCAGTACCCTGTGCTCTACGCTCTTGAATCTTTCATTTGATATAAGCTGCAACCCGAAATGAGTTCATCATCTTTAAAAAAAAAACCCAAGGTAGGAAACTAAATAGAAGCATTCGACACATATTCTCTGACAATAATACTATATGCACCACCAAAAAATTTCTTCAATTTTAATCACTAGATGGTGAAATAAGCCAAAAGTAACAAATGATTTTTGTGATTTACAATAATTGTTACTATAGCTACTGTAGTTTCAACTTTGTTAAGATGATGAAAATAATTGTTCTACTTGCCTGTAAAAGATCTCCAACGTTAACCACTAATGCCCCAGGCATTGGGGGCACATCAATCCACTTGTTCTTGTGAAGAACTTGGAGGCCACCAATATGATCTTGCAGAAGGACTGTGAGGAAGTCACTGTCAGCATGTTTGCTTGTGCCCAAAGTTAATTCTGGCTGTGGACAAGCAGGATAGTAATGGCACAGAAGCACAAGGCCCTCACTACAATCTATGTCATTCAAGTGACTTGGTGTCAGCCCAAGAGCCTCCGACAACAACTCCAACAACAACTTCCCCAACCTCATTATTTGCTTGGAGTACTCAATAAGAATGTCTCTACAAAGTTTAAACACATATGAAGCTGTCAAGCTAATTAATATCATCAAATAAACTTACAAATTCTAGCAGAGAATTATATAAGCTTTGTTGTGACATATACCTGCATACTTCAGGCAAGTCTTCTGGCTTCTTTGCGTAAGGAGCCATGTAACAGATAAAAGTATCCCTCCAGTTAGTCGCCGGTGCTTTATATAGATCAAAGTTGCTATTATAGATCACAGGTCTGAAGTAATCACGAGTGTAAACCTTTTTCTTCACCTCAGTGTCTTGCTCAAAAAAACCACGCACCCCATCCTTTATCTCCTCCAGAACACTAATAGGAATTCCATGATTGGCAATTTGGAAAAAGCCCCAAGTCTTTGATGACTCTCCAACTTTTGCAACAATCTCCTTTCGTTTCGTCGGACTATCAAGTGCAAGGCCTTCAAGGTCTATGACTGGAATGCTAAATTGGGTTTGGGTGGCTTCTGAATCAGAAGTGTTGTCAATGAAGTGCTCATGTGGTGGTTGATGAAAAATCCTAGGAACCTCAGTTATACCAGCATCAACAAGGCCTTTAACACCTTCCTTGGTGTCATCAAAAGCTTTTAGGTCACTTTGTCTGTCATAATTTGTTTGAACCTCATTTGTGTTGGTAGCTACCATTTTGGTCTAATGGATATCAGATTAGATTTGATTCAGACCAGAAGTGCATATTTTTGCAAAGAAGATCACTTTATTATAAAGATCATATAGCAAAGTTGAAAATGCCAAAAATATATTCATTCTTTGACTTATGTGTATTTTCTGGTTTAAACTAAAGCATGTCATAACACATCCTCCAAGCTAATCTTATAAAAATGAACTCCTCGTTGAACTTGCTGGTTTTGAAGAGTGCAGAGCAAGACAAAAGGGTCCGGATATTCAAGTAGGTAAAATTTGTTAGCGAGATTCTAGCTTAATTATGATATTTATTTCCTAATTTATTATGATTATATTTCTTTCCTTTTTGTACAGATATTGTGTAATTAGGTTTTTATCTTGTTTCCTAGTTTGACCCTACTAGGGTTACATCCTTATACTATAAATACCTTCTTTTGGAGAAGGAAATATAACCTAAAAATATTCTACTCATATTGTTTGACTTGGCATCAGAGCCAACTTTTTTGGTAACCTGTGTATTGTGCCCACCCGTATTCTATCCCCATGTTTTTTTCTCTACCTGTGCCGTGTGCACCCTCCCGGGTTTTTGTGTTGTGTTGTCGTGTTCGTGCCTTTACTGTGTTCGTGCCATTCTTGTGTTCGTGCATCTGCCGTATTTGTGCCCTTGTTGTGTTCCGTTGTGTACTCTGCTGTATTCGTGCATGTCTTCTTGCATCTGCCATATTTGTGCCTCTGCTGTGTTCCGTTGTATACTCTGCCTTGATCTGTTAAGTTTCTGCTGCAATCATGGGTGATAACTCCATTGTTGGTGTTGTTGCTACTGCCTATGCAAATTTGTGTGTTTCTGATTCTATTCCAGGTACTGGTTTTAATACTTGGATAATTGACACTGGTGCTTCTGATCATATGACTTATGATGCTAAATTTTTTGATGAGTTGTCTAGTAACACCCGTGACCCATACATAACTACTGATAATGACTTGCCCTCTCTAATTACTGGTGAGGGCACAATCTCTATCACTCCTACTTTGTTCTTGTCTCGTGCGCTACTAGTTCCCGATATCCATTGTAACTTGTTATCTGTTGGTTGATTACTTGATACACTTAATGCTTCTGCTACTTTCTATCTTACGCATTGCTCTTTTCAGGATCTCAAGACTCATGAGACGATTGGGCATGGTAAACGGATAGGGGGGTTATATTATTTGACATTGCCTTCTACACCAAGTCGTGCTCATGTCGTTAATACTGTTCAAAGTTGCAGTGTCAGAGAGAAACAACAAATTTGGTTATGGCATCGTTGCTTGGGACACCCGTCATTTGGCTACCTTAAGCGTCTGTTTCCATCTTTATTCCGCTCTTGTGATGAGTCCAGTTTTAAGTGTGAGACATGTATTTTGGCCAATAGTCATCTCACTGTGTTTCCTTTGAGTGACAGTAAAGCTGCAAAGCCTTTTGATCTAGTGCATTCTAATGTGTGAGGTCCGGCTCGCGTTACTTCGAATAGATTTCGTTGGTTCGTTATATTTATTAATGATTGTACCCGACTCACTTGGGTTTTCTTGCTGAAAAATAAACATGATATTGCTTCCATCCTTCCAGAGTTCTGTACTATAGTGTCTACTCAGTTTCATGCTCAGGTCAAAGTATTTCGGACTAATAACATAGGCGAATATGTGAATAACACTTTGGCATCTTTCTTCCTTGCTCAAGGTATTATTCACCAAACGACAACCCTATTTACTCCTCAGCAGAATGGTGTGTCTGAATGCAAGAATCGTCAGTTACTTGAAGTTGTCCGCTCCCTTATGTTGGACATGTATGTTCCCCATCATCTTTGGGGCATGTTGTTTTATCTGCTGCATATTTGATTAATCGTGATTTCAAGACTCCACGTGATGTGTTTGGTGACTATGTTTCCCCTGTTTCAGTCTCCAAGTTGCCCCTAAAGTTTTTAGGTGTATTGCCTATGTTCATGTCTACTCTCATCAACGAAGTAAACTTGATCCTTGTGCTCTGCGATGTGTTTTTATTGGTTACTCTTCTACTCAGAAAGGTTATAAGTGTTATCATCCACCTACCCAGAAGGTACACATTAGTTTGGACTTGACTTTCTATGAAGAAGTACCCCATTATGTCTCTCATTCCTCTCCAATTCATAGGGAGAGGGGGAGCGAGGGGGAGCGAATTGGAAAGTCTTGGATTGGAGAATGATGTGTTTGAAGATACTGCTTTCAGGAAGGAAACGACTTGTCGCACTAAAGTAAGTGATCGGTCGCCCATATATGAAGATAAAACTTGTGGTCCCTGCGAAGAAATGACTGATCGCCCTTTGGAACTCGACCAGTCGCCCATATCCGGAGAAGAAGCAGGTGCTCTCGGTGTCGAAACTACCGTCACACAAGTAAGTGACCATCGCTCAGATCTGAAAATAATGACAGTGATTCTTATATGGATGAGTTTGATGGAATACCCCCCTCTGCCATGCCAGTGCCCCAATCTACTCATGATAGTGAATCAAGTCATGTAATTTATAATGATCTATTTATGTCAACTTATCAGTTACCTCTACGAACCACTCATGGGAAACCTAAAGTACAATATTCTCCTGATATATATGCCAAGTCTAAATATCTCATTAGTCATTGTGTGTCAACTCATCGTTTGTCTAAGTCATATGCATCATATTTGTATCAATTATCTAGTGTATGTGTGTCAACTAAGCTGCATGATGCTTTATCTAACCCCAAATGGATGGATGCCATAAATGTTGAAATGGATGCCTTGAACAAGAATAAAACATGGGAATTAGTTCATTTGCCACGAGGGAAGAAAGCTGTTGGATGCAGATGGGTGTTTACTTTGAAGCATAAAGCTGATGGTTCCATTGACCGTTACAAGGCTAGATTGGTAGCAAAAGGTTATACTCGGACCTATGGAGTTGATTATTTGGAGACCTTTGCTCCAGTAGCAAAGCTCAATACTATGTGTGTACTATTGTCCCTGGCTGCTAACCACGACTGACCCTTATTACAATTCGATGTCAAAAATGCGTTTCTACATGGTGACCTTAATGAGGAGATTACATGGATCTCCCTCCTGGTATCCCTATAACCTCAAAGGAGGGTGTTGTGTGTAAGCTGCAGAAGTCTTTATATGGATTGAAGCAGTCTCCAAGAGCGTGGTTTGGGAGATTTGCAGCATCTATGAAGAAATTTGGGTATGTGCAGAGTAACTCAGATCATTCTTTGTTTCTAAAGCGTCATAAAGGTAAATTGACAGCTTTAATTATTTATGTTAATGATATGATTATGACTGAAGATGATCAGGCAGAAATGCAGAATCTTCAGAAGTATCTGGCTTCTGAGTTTGAGATGAAGTCATTTGGTGATTTGAAGTACGTTCTTGGGATTGAAGTTGCCATATCTAAACATGGTATCTTTTTATCTCAAATAAAGTATATTTTGGATTTACGTGCAGAGACTAGAATGTTAGATTGTAAACCAATTGATACCCCTATTGAATAGAATCATAAGTTGGGGTTGTATCTTGATCAAGTCCCTATAGATAAAGAGCGTTATCAACGACTTGTGGGGAAATTGATTTATTTATCTCATACACGTCCTAATATTATATATACAGTGAGTGTAGTGAGTCAGTTTATGCATTCTCCTTGTGAAGATCATATGGGTGTTGTGATGCGCATATTGAGGTGTCTGAAAGTAACTCCTGGAAAGGGGTTAATCTTTTGCAAGTATGGTCATACATATGTGGAAGGGTATACGGATGTTGATTTGGCTGGTTCAATCACTAATAGACGTTTTACGTCTGGGTATTTCACATTTGTTGGTGGTAATCTTATTACTTGGAGGAGTAAAAAGCAAAAAGTGGTGTCTATGTCTAGTGCCGAGGGCGAGTACTGTGGGATGGCTCAAGGTGTGTGTGAGTTACTATGGTTGAGAAGATTGTTGAGAGATCTTGGGTTTGGACCCTAGAAACCCATGGATTTGTATTGTCATAATAAAGCTGCAATTGCAATTGCACATAATCCTGTGCAACATGATCGTACAAAGCACGTGGAGGTTGATCGACATTTTGTTAAAGAAAAGTTGGATGCTGAAATTATTTCTTTTCCGTTTATATCATCCGAGTATCAACTGGCAGATGTTCTTACGAAAGCTGTGTCTACTACGGTCTTTCTCAACTCACTTGACAAGTTGGCATTTGTGACATCTTTGCTCCAACTTGAGGGGGAGTGTTAGCGAGATCCTAGCTTAATTATGATATTTATTTTCTAATTTATTAGGATTATATTTCTTTCCTTTTTGTACAAATATTATGTAATTAGGTTTTTATCTTGTTTCCTAGTTTGACTCTACTAGGGTTACATCCTTGTATTATAAATACCTTCTTTTGGAGAATGAAATATAACCTGAAAAATATTCTATCCATATTGTTTGACTAAATTTGTTTAAAAGTAATCTGTTGAAAATTGAAATAGAACAAAAGTAATTTTAATAAATTATGACATTAATATATTCATTTTGGGTTAACTATATTTAGTGTTTGCGTACCGACATGTGATATTGATTATAAAATTTTATTAAGTTCAAGACTTTTCAATATATCATCATAGTTGAAAAATTCTGCTTTTGTAACAGGATTCCATCTAATCTGTTCACAAACATGATTTGCAGGATTCTATCAAACCACAGTAACAGATAAATATCTTATTTTATAACTTTGACATATGTCCTGCATCAGGCATATAACTCTTAAAAACCTGCTTTTGCTGGCAAGCATGATTTTACAAGTGCATGAAGGTTATTAGCAAACCACAACAGAGACAGTTTATGAAATTTTAAAAAAGAAATTGGAGCAGCTACAATAAACAAATGGTGTCTGCTAAATATTTTGTTCAGGGCTGCACTGCTCCTCTATCTCCAAGTTCAAAGCTTAAAATGAGTTAAGGCAGAGGTGCCATCAAGGCCTTTGTCATTGAAGTGGGCAGTATATTCCCTTACAGTTGTCTCCCTGTACTTTGGAGGGTTTTCTTCTGATAATAACTCTTTGATGGGTCCATAGAGTCTTTCCAATGGTAGCATACCTGTGGTAAAGAAGCATGGAACTGATACTCTTGGACCTACGCGGTTTGCCAATACCCTGTGCTCTACGCTCTTGAATCTATCATTTGATAAAAGCTGCAAACCCAAAAGAACTCAACCATAAATTTTATTTATTTATTTATTAAAAATAAAACCAAACTAGGAAACCAGATGGAAGAATATGAGTCATGTTCTAATACAATACTAGTAAGAGATGAAGAAGAAGAAAAGTTGTACTTGCCTGTAGAAGATTTCCTATGTTAACCACCAGAGCCCCAGGCATTGGGGGCACATCAATCCACTTGTTCTGATGAAGAACTTGGAGACCACCAATATGATCTTGCAGAAGGACTGTGAGGAAGACATTGTCAGCATGCTTGCTTGCCCCCATAGTTAACTCAGGCTGTGGACATGAGGGATAGTAATGCCCTCCAAGCCAAAGCCCTAAACCACAATCTATGTCATTCAAGTAACTTGGCTTTAGCCCAAGAGCCTCGGACAGCAACTCGAACAACAACTTCCCCAATTTCATTACTTGCTTGGAGTACTCAATGACTATGTCTCTACAAAAGATGTCATATATACATAATTCAATTAAACATTCTAGTGAGGGGCATTTAACCAAAATGGTAAGCTCAGCTGAATGGCTTTTGTTTTATGTTTAGAAAAGGAAAATGGCCTACTGTTGGAGGCTGAGTTTTTTCCTACTTACTCATGTATAAAGCTCACATCAAACTCATTCTTATTCAATATGGGATTCTTGTTTGGGACATTTTACCCCGTCCCAGACACGCAATAGACTTGTCACTGGCGATAGAAGACAAGGAATTAGGCCTGCTTTAATACCAATTGACTTAATCCAAAAGACCAACTAGTTTGGTGATGCTTTTAACCCATCCATATAAACCTCAGATGGGTGGTTCGTATCCAATTCCGAAGCAAGATCAGTGTACATTAAACTTAAAATTAAGCTGGGCAAAGTATACCATATCATCTAATTAACTCATCAAAATTCAGGGATGGAATTTAAATCAAATAATTGATATCATCATAAACTGACCAATTATAGCAGAGAATTATAAGTTTCCTTGTCACATACCTGAATACTTCTGGCATGTCTTCTGGCTTAGTAGGATTGGGAGCCATGTGGCACCTAAAAGTATCCCTCCAATCAGTCGCCCGTGCTCGGTATAGATCAAAGTTGCTATTGTAGCCCACAGGTTTGAGCGGATCACGATTGTAAAACTGTTTCTTCACTTGAGTGTCTTGCTCAAAAAACCCACGCACACTATCCTTCATCTCCTCTAGAACACCAACTGGTATTCCATGGTTAGAAATTTGAAAGAAGCCCCAAGTCTCTGATGCCTCTCCAACTTTTGCAACAATCTCGTTTCGTTTCGTTGGACTATCAAACTCAAGGCCTTCAAGGTCAATGAGTGGAATGCTAAACTGCGTAGCTTCTGAATCAAAGTTGCTGTTGATGATGTACTGATCTGGTGGTTGATGAAAAATTCTAGGAACCTCAGTTACCCCAGCATCAACAAGGCCTTTCACACCTTCCTTTGTGTCATCAAAAGCCTTCAGCTCACTTTGTCTGTCGTAATTTGTATTGTTGGTAGCTACCATCTTGGCTTAATGGATATCAGATTAGATTTGATTCAGGCCACAAGTGTATATTTTATCCAAGAAGATCACTTAATTATATAACGAGGAGAGTGGGAAGAGACAACGCTCTTGCAAAGATCAAGCACGTTGAAAATGCCAAAAATTCATTGTTCACTTTCTTTTTTATTTTTTAAAGAAATTTTAAAATTGCATTCACGAAAAATTCATTGGTTGACTTGATTATTGGCAATAAAAAATAGTCATACTCATGTGTATTTTATTGTTTAAACAACGAAAGGATGCCGTAACATATCCGCATAGCTGCTTTTATATATTATATATATAAATTAACAACTTGTGCATTTGTAGCTTTCGAATAGTCCAGGCCAAGACAAAAGGGTCCAAATATTCCCTAGTAAGTAATAATTGTTTAATAGTAATTTGGTGATAGTTGAATTAAAACGCGGTGTCAGTTGGATTAATTCAGATATTTGGTGTTCTGAGTTTTCCTCCTTTCTTTTTTAACTTTGGCAAAAAATAAAAAATAAAAAATAACAGAAGCAATTTTATATTGGGTTAAAAACCTTTTTAGTCACTGAGTTTTACACAAAAATCCAATTTGATCATTTAAAAAATAATTTAGCTAAATTAATCACTGCATTTTGCAGAGTTTACAGTTTATATTTCTAGACATAAGTGGCTTTGGATTTTTCAACCAATAAATAAATAAATTGGTCTCATGTTCAAGGAAAATTTCTCTCACAAACCAAGGACACTCAGATTCCCTAACCCACGAGCAAGAGCAACCAATAATAACCTTATGAAAATGCCCTGAACACGTGAATCAATCAATTTTCTATTTAAAAGTTGGGTAAATAACTTTGCCCCTTTCTAAAAGAACCTTAAAAGTTGTCTATTAAAAAGCCAAATAAAAAACCCAAACCAAATTTAAACGAAATCAACAGCTTACCAATATATTTTGGTGCTCTGATTACGTATATTTGGATATTTCACATGGGACTGGCTAAAGCACTAAAAATCCATAGTTGAAACTTTAAAGGTCGACAATGTGCATGAAAAATCCATATTTGGATGTCTCACATGCAGGATATGAAAGCAAGGATAAAAATGCATGAAAGGTCAACATGGGTTGGCAATGGTGCAATGGGAATTATTTCTTGGGAGACTTATAAATAAACCCAAAACGAGTACAATATTTATAAAGAAGGACAAAATTAAAGTGGTTGGACAATAATGCCCTTATTCATATCTAGATTGCCTAGGGAATCCTTCTGCTTCTGCTAGCCGGATGAAACCAAAATGTTTCTTCTTTTCATATGTTGCTTTGTACTGACCGTATGGAGCCAAACAGTTTGGCGACTATTCTGCTGGATGGATTCTTCACGTGGTCTTCATGCATCCATCATGTTATCTATGTTGTGTAGCTCTTCTTCTCCTAAGCTATTCCAGTATGAGTTGTCATTATCTTCTGCTGTAATCTATTCTGCTATCTGATAGTAGATTTCATCAAAAACTTTTGCTCCTGTAGTGCTGATCCTGTATTCATATATATCATCTGGTCTCCTGGATGTGGATTCTGAATACACCTTGATAAATTTAGACTGGTATAGGAGGGTCAGACGATCATCATTAAATAACTGTTGCTCGGCTATTATTGCTCCTCTGTATTGTTGGATGTCTTGCTTAGTAGGCATTCCTGTTTGTGCTGATTCTCCCGGATTAAGTAATTCATCAAAAGAAATAATAATCCTATGTTGTGCTAAATCTGGGTAAATGCTATCTTTAAACCACTCTGGGGGTATACTAGTGAAATCTAATTTCACATTTTTCCAGAGAGGTAGATAAAAACTTATAATTTCTCTAAAATTTTCGGGGAATGAATCTAAATGCTTACTACTTTCAACATAAAGTTGATCTAGATAACCAAATTTTGCTAAAAATGCTGGAGTAATTATGATTGTTTTTTGTTTATGCTCTAAATGCAATTCTCTATATTCAATCATGTTAATCCTTGCTAAGTAAATAGTGCAATGGGAACAGTTTTTGGTAATAATGGTGATGCCAGGATGTGGATTACTTTTTAAATTGAAAAGAAAAGATTTACAAGGAGGATTTTTATATACACCTCCAGACATTACATTTTTTAAGAAAAGTATAACTACAACTGATCAAAGTAATATATTAGAGTCTTACAATAGTATTAACATAGAAGAACAAAATTTTAAATATAATACGGAAGAATTAGTAGAAATAAGTAAAGAAAAAATAGATGAACAATATAATCTAGAATATGATGACATGATATTTGATCATGAGTATCCACTTATAGGAAACCTAGAACCTTTAGAAACTATGCAAATAGATAGACCAAAAAATTTAGAAGAATTGTTACAATTAGCTGAACAAACTAGAATTATAGGAGAAGATCCCCAATTACATTGGAATAAGAATAAGATATTGGCAAAATTAGACATTATCAATCCAGACTTAACAATTAAAACAGCAGATATGCCTTGTAACTTGTTAGATAAGCAAGAATTTGAACAACAAATAAAAGAACTTTTAAACTTAAAAGTAAATAGACCTTCAAAATCTAGACATTGATCAGCAGCCTTTGTAGTTAGAAAACATTCAGAACATAAGAGAGGTAAAGCTAGAATAGTATATAATTATAGGAGATTAAATGATAATACTTATGAAGATAGTTATAAATTACCAAATAAAGATGAGCTTATGAATAAAATTCAAGAAAGTAAATATTTTAGTAAGTTTGATTGTAAATCAGGATGAAAAGAAAAGAAGCTAAGGATGAGAAGAAGAGTTCTTCTCTATCTGAAACTTTCTATCTCTCTTACTCTCTGAAGTTTCATATGAACTTCACATGCTCACTCTATACAAGCCAACGGATTCACATGATTATTTCAGATTCAAATGTACAAACAAATAAAAGCTCTTAAAAGTATGTTCTGATATACTGTTGGTGCTGCTGCTGGAAAAAGGACAAGGCTTCACATGTTGCTTTGGTTTTGACAGAGGAGAGAGAGGCTAAGGATATGCATGTCTTTGGTGCTTAAGATAAGGGTTTTTCTGCCATTTTGGAAATATTTTGGGTGTTTTTGAGAGCTGGCTGCTTCTTTTGGGTTTTTTCCGAAATTTCGCTTATTTCTTTGTGTTTGAACAAGAAGCCCAAGAAAGAAAAAAGAATTGTTTATTTGGGCTCAGTCATGAGCCCATCATGACATCATGCGCTCAATCTGAAGGAATCCTAAATCCCACTTAAATTATTTTTCCCTCTCCACCCGCGAAGTGTGTAGAGAGGAAAAAATAGGGGCAATGTGGGGACCAAATCTCACGTGTCATGGCTTAACCCATATGCTATGACTAAAAGACGTGGGATGATCAAACTTTCCTCCCACTAGAGAAGTGCGGAGTGAAGGAGACACAACCTGATCATCTGAACCCCATTACCATGAAGTGGAGGATGGAATGCGCAAAGCTAAGGAATTGGCTCTAAACCCAAGGACTCGAAGCACTATAAAAACCCGATTAGACCTCCAGCAAAAGTACGAGAAATTCAATTGAGCACTAAGAGTCCTCTACACAAACACTGACTTAAGCATCGGAGTGGCTTTTGCAGATACTCACCCTATTTTCATCGTCTGTTCTCGGGAACGAAATCAGGAGTTCTTTTTCAAATAAGTAAGTGTGCAGACTTCAATCAAGAACTCGTGGATGTAGCATCCCACATCGACCAACGGAGAGGGAGTGATGTGCCTTATATGTACATGCCCATCTCCATCTAACATGAGGCCTTTTGGGAGCCTACTGACTTCGGAGTCATGAGAACTAAGTTAAGCAAGTTGGAGATAGAGCAATCCCAGGATGGGTGACTCATTGGGAAGTTGCTCGTGAGTTCCCAAAAACAAGACTGTGAGGGCAGAGAGGGGAGCCCAAAGCGGACAATATCGTGCTACGACGGAGCCGATCTCGAAATGTGATAGTGGAGGTATTTCTTCCTGAAAGAAATCCTGCTCCAACATAACCTCATTTGGATTGGAAGCTACCATTTTTGTTCCTGGTAAAGCTTAAATTTCTAGTGGATATCAGACTAAATACATATGATTCAGATCAGAAGTGTATATTTTTGCAAAGAATATAACTTTGCAATGAGCACAAGACATAAAAAAGAGTCCAAATATTCCCAATACACTTTTACAATGAGCAGGCCGAGACAGATATCTATGTTAATTACTTTGACATATGTCCTGCATCAGGCATGTACAAACAATCCACTTTTGTTGGCAAACATGATTTAACAACTGCATGAACATTATTATCTAACCACAACAGAGAGATTTTACGAAAATTTAAAGAAGAGGCTGATAAATATTTGTTCAGGGCTGTACTGCTCCTCTATCTCCTGGTTCAAAGCTCAAAATGGGTCAAGGCAGAGGTCCCATCAAGGCCTTTGTCAATGAAGTAGGCATTATATTCCCTTATAGTTGTCTCCCTGTACTTTGGGGGGTTGTCTTCTGATAATAGTTCTTTGATAGGTCCATAGAGTCTCCCCAATGGTAGCATACCTGTGCTAAAGAAACTTGCAACCGATACTCTTGGACCTACACGGTTCGCTAGTACCCTGTGCTCTACGCTCTTGAATCTTTCATTTGATATAAGCTGCAACCCCAAAAGAACTCAACCATTAAAAAAAATTAAAAAGAACAAGAAAAAAACCCAAAGTAGGAAACCAGATAGAAGAATTTGAGACATATTCAGGTACTATCATATACTACTACAGCCTAATCCCTTTTAAGAAGTATAAATAACATCTCCCTTTCAATTAAAGAAAAAAACAATGAAGAAGAAGAAGAATAGTTGTACTCGCCTGTAGAAGATCTCCAATGTTAACTACTAGAGCCCCAGGAACAGGAGGTACATCAATCCACTTGTTTTGATGAAGAACCTGGAGACCGCCAATATGATCTTGCAGAAGGACTGTGATAAAGTCATTGTCAGCGTGCTTGCTTGTCCCCAGAGTTAACTCTGGCTGGGGACATGAGGGATAGTAATGGCCTACATGCACAAGCCCTAAACTACAATCTATGTCATTCAAGTGACTTGGCTTTAGCCCAAGAGCCTCCGACCGCAACTCGAACAACAACTTCCCCAATTTCATTACTTGCTTGGAGTACTCAATAAGTATGTCTCTACAAAAGTTGAAACACAGAAAAGCACATGAAGTTGTCATATATATATGATTCAATTAAAAATTGTAGAGCCAGGCATTTAACCAAAATGGTGAGCTGAACGGCTCTTGATTTATGTTTAGAAAAGGCAAATGGCCTACTGTCAGATGTCACCTACTTACTCATGTATAAACCTTGGATTAAGCTCATTCTTATTTAAAGTATGGGATTCTTGTTTGGGACATTCTACCCCTCCCGGACACGATACAGCTTCGTCACAGGCCATAACAGATAAGGAACCAGGCCTGCTCTAATACCACTTGTCATGGGCTAGCTAGGTGCATGCCACTCAGCACAAGAATACCATTTGTTTGGTGATGCGATCTACCCATATATATAAAACCTAGATGGGTGATTCGTATCTGAATCAAATTAACTAATACCATCATGAACTTTCTAATGATAGCAGAGAATTATAAGTTTCCATGTCACATACCTGAATACTTCTGGCATGTCTTCTGGCTCAGTAGGATTAGGAGCCATGTAGCACATAAAAGAATCCCTCCAATTAGTCGCTGGTGCTCTGTGTAGATCAAAGTTGCTATTGTAGACCACAGGTTTGAAGTGATCTCGAGTATAAAACTGTTTCTTCACTTGAGTGTCTTGTTCATAAAACCCACGTACCCCATCCTTTAACTCCCCCAAAACATCAATAGGTATTCCGTGATTCACAATTTGAAAAAATCCCCAAGTCTCTGATGCCTCTCCAACTTTTGTAACAATCTCCTTGCGTTTCATTGGCCTATCGAACTCAAGGCCTTCAAGGTCTATGACTGGAACGCTAAACTGGGTGGCTTCTGAATCAAAGTTGTTGTTGGTGGAGTACTGATCTGGTGGTTGATGAAAAATTATAGGAACCACAGTTATCCCAGCATCAACAAGGCCTTTAACACCTTCCTTGGTGTCATCAAAAGCTCTTAGTTCACGTTTTCTGTCATAATTGATTGGAACCTCATTTGTATTGGTACCTGCCATCTTGGTTGCTGCTAAAGCTTAATGTTCTAGCGGATACAATATTTTTGCGAACACCATAGGCCAAGGATAATGCCAAATTTAAATTATTATGATTCAAAGTACTTTATAATATATTAGCAGAGTTGTTTTTTTCACATTAATATATTCATTTTGGGTTAACAATTCAAAGTACAGACAGATAATATTATACAATTCAACTTTCTATATGGAAATATGATATTGATTATAAAATTTTAATAACATATCTATGTTTGATCCTAATAACTTTAAGACTTTTTGCCAATGGGTTCTACCACAGTGGTGGTGACTTCCCCCTTCCCCACATGGCACCCCCATTCGAAATGTGTGCACATTGGTGCTTGAGCACCCCCTCCCTTTAGAGTAGTCTATCGTTGTATCAATAAAAAAACAAAATAAAATCTTCAAGACTTCAAGTTGGTCAATAGTAGTAAAGCACTCGTATTCGTATATTATAAACAGGTATAGACAAATAATGCTCAGAATTCTGCTTTTGTTAAAGAAAAAATTCTGCTTCAGTTGACAAGCATGAAGGTTTATATCCAGAAGAGAGAGATTTTAAGGAAGTTTGTAAACCTTCGCAACTTTTATTGGAAAGCCATAATATTTCACAACAGATTATAAACAACCAATGTACTATAACCATACAATTATCTAACTTTATAACTTTGACTTTATGTCCTGCATCAGGCATGAACAAACAATCAACCTAGTATTGTGTATGAAGAGATATTTTCATGCCAGTTATTCAGAGCTTGAAATGAGTCAAGGCAGAGGTCCCATCAAGGCCTTTGTTATAGAAGTGAGCATTATATTCCTTCACAGATGTTTCTCTGTACTTTGGAAGACTGTCTTCTGATAGCAACTCCTTAATGGGGCCATAGATTTGTGGCAATGCTAAAAAACCTGTGGTAAAGAAACTCGCAACAGATACTCTTGGACCAGCACGATTTGCCAATACCCTGTGTTCTACACTCCTGAATCTATCATTTGATATAAGCTGGAAGTCCAAAAGAATTCAATATCAGAAAACGTAAACTAGGAAACTAAATTGAAGAATTTGAGCCATATTCTAATGACTATAACAGAGGGACGGTGGGAAGCCCTATGCAAAAACTAAAGTGAGGCCATGCTACTACACTGCCGAAACTTTTCTCAAATTTTAAACAACAAGACAATATAAAATAGATTCAAAAAATTCCCTATTCCCGGGATATATCCTGGTTTATGAAAGTTTTCCTCACATTCTGGACAACCTAATACATGTGTGCAATCATAATGTAATAGTACCTTTTAATTAAAAAAGAACCCAACTGTATCTCCTACAAAATATAAAAGAGGAATAACAATTAAGGTTTTTTAGGTTTTAGACATAAAAAAAATTTCACTTTTGGAAAAAGCCAAAACTTTTTCAAAAAAGACAAAAAAACCACTTAACTTTCAAATCAAAGACATACAAATGTATTGAATTCCTTAGGAAATCTAAAAATAAATAAGGGCATTTTTGTCCATTTTTGCTTCTTTTAAAATTTTTCTCTCTCCTTTTGCTTTTTCCAAAATGTCCCTAAGAATTATAGTTATACTTGCCTGTAGAAGATCTCCAATGTTAACCACTAGAGCCCCAGGCACAGGAAGTACATCAATCCACTTGTTCTGATGAAGAACTTGAAGACCACCAATATGATCTTGCAGAACGACTGTGATAAAGTCATCGTCAGTGTGCTTGCTTGCGCCCAAAGTTAACTCTGGCTGTGGACAGGGGGGATAGTAATTGCATAGAACCTGAAGCCCTAAACTACAATCCATGTCATTCAAGTGACTTGGCTTCAGCCCAAGCGCCTCAGACAGCAACTGGAACAACAACTTCCCCAACTTCATTACTTGCTTGGAGTACTCAACAAGTATGTCTCTACAATGTTTGGATGGAGGGATTTGAAAGAAGGGATTTAGATTTGACAACAAAGCTAAATTTGCTTAAAAAAAACAAGAACCACATTAGGTTGAATGTATTCTAAATAACTAGACATTTGAAATTACTATATGGAAGGAATCATTTGAAATCCATTTATTTTCTTCCTTTCTTTCTTGTTCAAATCTTGGCATATATGGATTGTAATAGTCTATACAAACAATTTTACCTTATAATGTCATATAAATTCATAGATTCGGAATCCCTCCATGGAAATGGAGCCTAATATCATATTAAACCAGAAAATTATAAGCTTCCTTGTCACATACCTGCATACTTGTGGCAAGTCTTCTGGCTTAGGAGGATTAGGAGCCATATTACACAAAAAAGAGTCCCTCCAATTAGTCGCCGGTGCACTATAAAGATCGAAGTTGCTGTTGTAGATCACAGGGCTGAAGTAATCACGAGTGTAAAGCTCTTTCTTCACCTCAGTGTCTTGCTCAAAAAACCCACGTACCCCATTCTTTATCTCTTCCAAAACATCAACAGGTATGCCATGATTGGCAATTTGGAAAAAACCCCAAGTCTCTGATGCCTCTCCAACTTTGGCAACAATCTCCTTGCGTTTGGTTGGATTGTTATCATATTCAAGGCCTTCCAGGTCTATGATTGGAATTTTGAGCTGGGTTTTGGTGGGTTCTGAATCACAAGTGTTGTTGATGGGATACTGATCTACTGGTTGATGAAAAATTCTTGGAACCTGGGTTATCCGAGCATCAACAAGGCCTTTAACACCTTCCTTTGTGTCATCAAAAATTTTTACTTCACTTTTTCTGTCATAATTTGTTATGCTTGGAACCTCATCTGTGCTGGTGGCTACCATTTTCGTTTGTGTATGCAGGATGGTAGAACTAAAGCTTAGCAAACTAGATATGGATTGCCAAAGTTCAGACCACAAATGAGTGAGGCTGGAAGAAACTAAAAGCAAGATATTTGCCAAGAGTCAAGACTGTGGGGGCGGGTTGACGCTATCGACATTTTTGTGGTGGCCAAAGGATATACAATGCCAATTCATTCTTTGGATTGGTAGGCTATCACTGAAACTAGAGGTGAGAAATTTCATGATTGAAAGAAAACTGAAAGACGTCTCGTAACACATATAGCTATTTTATTTTTATTTTTATTTTTAATACAAGCAATAATCTAAACTATGAGGAGAATGGGGATTTCTCACACACTCTACTAAGGTCCCATGGGGGTTTGAACCTGAGAACACTAATCAGCAAGTGAGGCCTTTTTCCACTTAGCTAGACCCTATTCACATGAAATTTCTCAAGCGATAATCTGAACAAGCTTCTCATTTGGGTAGCAGCCACCAATATGCTCTGATACAGGCTTCACATTTGTTTTCTTAATTTTCAGTTCTGCAGGATCAAACATATGGGCTTTTTTTTCATGATATCTCGTACAACCCGAAGAGAGGCATAAAGAGTCGTACTTCCAACTCTCGCCTTTCCCCTCAAACGAATCAGAAAGAAAAGAAAAAGAGTTGCACGAGGATAATACATTTTGCCAAGCTTTATAATTTTTATTAAAATTAGTAGGGTTCTAATTCTGTTAGTTGACTACTTTTTCAAAAAATACATTCCATCTCTTAGTTCCAACTTCTCTTCAGAAACTAGACCCGTTAAAAAACTTTGCAGCTGTTGGAGAGTTTTGTCATAAGGAGGATCGGCTATGCAGAACATCTGCAGGAATGAATGTGTTAAGAAATCTATTAAACAGCAACAGGACATATAACTTTCTTACCAGATATCATGTTACTTGGCAGAAACAAAATATCACGGGGAGTGTTAAAATCATCCTTACCTTGAGAGTATTATGAATTCGATCTAATGCCATGCTTCCAAAGTTTGTGAGCATCCCCAAGATAAATTTCTGCCAAAAACCAAATACCATTTGAAAAGCTGAGAACACAATGGCACCATGCATTTTTATCTGTTTACATATTTGATATTGATACTCAAGACTGGACAAAGTTAACATGGTTATTATAAATGGCAAGCTATCAATTATGCGTTTCCTTTCCCCTCCCCTTAGTGGGAAAAGAAGGGAGTTAAATTTCTACTTCACTTGATTATTTCAGCTATTGAGAATTTGGTAAAATGTGGAAGATAGTGTCATGAGCAGCAATTTTGTTGCCCCCTTTTGGTCTTTATAAAGAAGATCCAGTATGAAAATGAAGATCCAGAGATGGAAAACTAGAACTTAAGGCCGTAATACCTAGAGATGGAAATATACTGAAAGCAAAAGAAGATCCAGTATGAAAATGAAATGGTAGATCCTTCCTAAACAACTCAACCCATTGTGATGGATTTTAAAAGTATACCAAGATGTGGTCAATCTCGCACACATCACATACCTCATACACAGTCATTTCCTTGCGCAGTTGATCCTCCACAGAGGCTACAGAGCTCTCCCCCTCTTCATCAGCAACTATAAGATCCTCGATGCTTCCATTCGTACCACCGTTTTTACCACTGTCAACCATACCTTCCATTAGTGTAAACACGTGGTCTTCAGAGTCTGCCCCAAGTGATTCTGCAAGAATTCCCTTCAATAGGAAAAAAGAGGCAAACATATGAGTTTTCTCTTGACTTCCAAAGCTTAAAACTCCAATAAATAACAAGGACCCATTTGAAAAAAATTTAGCTGGTGCTTGACAGGAAGGGGAACGTTTGACTTTACAATAAAATGACACATCATATCATTCAACTCGAAATTCAAAATGATTAAAGGTAACTAAGAAGAAAAAAAATCTGTAATCAGTAAAAGTAACCACTGCTGCTGAGAAATCCAGAGTTTCTAATACTCTTTACTCTGTCACCAAGACAGATGACCCAAAACTGGGGTTTTTCAAAAGTATGCTAGGGTTTGTGTTCAAAGACAACAAATATATCTGAAACACGAAAGTATTAGTCTATCAAGCATACCTTGCTTATCCAGAAATTTATCCTGCGATTAAGTATGTCTGTTGGAACCCCAATTGCAGCTGCAAGATTCTTAGAGGTCCAGCTGAAAGTATAAGATATCAGTATGGCAAGAAAATAGTAAACAACATAAAATGCATTAAGATATTTCTGACGCTACCTTGTCTGATCTTGAAATTGCATTATAATTGCTGCATGCACAGGAGCAACCACGAATTGCACTGCTCTATCTTCAAATTGCAACTCCAACTAAAACAGCACCAACCATCATAAGTATTGTTAATGTCAATTCAGTGATTCAGGAAATATAGAAAATCTCAGCAAGTCAAAACTCTCCTAATAGAAAGGCATGAAATGACTGTGTAAGCAGCTTACCTTAACTGTACCAAGACTTTTCTTCCATAATAGTTTACGAGGGGTCTTGATTTCATTAAACCTCTTTGAATAATCAGATAGTAGTTGGTCAACAGGTCCAGGTACATTAAGGGACTCATCCTGAAATTTCGTTTAAAGGTTAATCAACCTTTACTGAAATTTTGTTACAAATAGAAAATGTAGTTCTAATGACAATAACAAATGCTAATGAGATGTATATATTATAACGGACAAAACAAAAGACATCAGTTTATGCACAAGGTTCTTGCTAGTCAATTTAGAAAGAGTCAAACATAAGTTGCCTAGATACTCATGCAGAGAATATGTCACCAATTGACTAATAACTTTGGTGAAAGAAACAGTGGGCAAGGAAAATGCTGAAGTTAAGTGAATCAATAGAATAGGAGGGAAATTTTAAAAGAATTAAATTAAATTAAAATGCTTGCAAGAAATCATAACTAATGGGGGCCTCGAGGAGCATTAAGCTATTAAAGCCACTCCTAAATGCAGAAGAAACAACCAAAGTGCAAGCGATTAGGTTTAAACATAATCATGTTCATATGCATGGTATCACTGATTGCAGAGAAGTGTGTCAAGAAGATATTTCAAATTATGAGAATGTAAATCCTCGATCAGTCTTTTCCCTCTAACAGAAATTTCGAAATAAATGACATTACCACTAGCAACAATTCATTACCTGGATTTGGGGCCAGAAATTTGAAGAGATGATTGTTGCATCAAAAACATCCATGGAAACCCCGTTATCTCCCAGCTCAGAACCTAAGACATCCACCCCACGTTAGTGGGATAAAATAAAATAATTAGTCTTCTGGTAATGCTGGAGAGAATGGCCCAAAAACCAATCATCTGCAGGGAAGATGTAAAGTTTGGAAGCTACCTGCTTGAGATGTCTGAGTTATGGTTGCTTTAATATTGCCGTTAGTCCTCTTAGAATCAATCAGATCATTCAGCATAATTTCACATTTCTGCATGCTGCTCTCTCCAAAATGTATCTGAAGAATGATTACAAATTATGAACATTAAGGTAGACAGTTTGAAGACTACATGAACAACCAATACACCCAACTAAACAAAGAATAAAAAAACCACTTGCCTTGAGGAGTTCAAGAGTGCGTATCTCTGTATCGATGTCATAGTCAGATTTGTTGAGAAGCTTTTCAGCCAGCATAACACGATATTCATTAACTAGTTGATCTTTTGAACCAATTATGCCAACAATCATCCCAAGTATGTCAACCTTCCTTCGGTTCCTGCTGCCCTTCAAGGGGTCAGCTTCTACAGGGTCTGGCTCCCAGCTGAAACAGAAGAACTATAAAAATACATCCCCTGAGTATGCAAAGAACAAAAATATAGCATCTGATTGGATTTGAAAGCAACTAAATTACTTTCCATATAACTTGCAAACAACTATAATACACTTTCATCCACGGCCTTGCTTATGCACATACCGTGAAGCATTTATCCATGCCTGCTTGTCATCAGTGTGGAAATCGTCATCAAGACCAGCGTTCTCTTGATTTTCTTCATCTCTGTTTAATTCTTCAAGAAGGCTATCCCCAGTGTTTCCAGATACATTCGGATTCCCACCAGTCCCATCTGTAAGCATGGTCACAATGCACTTTATGGTGTCCTTCCTTCCCCTCAAATAGTCCCTAATTGGTTCTCCAACTGCTTCGAGGAAAACACCTGCTGGATCTATTGTCCGGAGTGCTTTAATTGTTGAAACATATTGATGCAAAATGTCATTGGTTGAGGCACCTGCAGTTAGCAAGCGATATCGTAGTGCAGAGATAAATGACTCGACCAGCTTAGAGTGTTGTCCAGTGTATTCAAGACACTGTTTCAAATCTTCAATTGCAGGAGAGCTGCAAAACCCCAAAAGGAAAACAAACGATCAAGGAAAGCCACAATAAATGAAGGTTATTTAAGTGATTGTAACACACCCCAACCCCCCCAACAACAAAAAAAAATCAATTATATATCATCGTGGATTCCAACAATTGAAACCAATACCTGTCAGGGTAATCCACAATAATCTCAAATAATTTAGTTATTCTTAAATCTTGCAATGTTTCGTATGCAAAATACTCTAGTCGCAACTGCCATCTAACAAGTCCTTCAGATGGGGTGTCAATTCCAGGATAAAATGTAGAAGGACATGAAGCCAAAGGTGACTTGAGACCAGATGAAACACTGTCATAACTAACAGAGTCACCAAGATAAGCAAGAAGGGCATGCAAGAACTGAAGAGGCACAGCCTGCAGAACACACATTCAAATATTAGGAAAACTTTAGCCTTTAAAAACATAAAGCCGTATTGGATAACCAAACCATTTGTGAGGTTATGTGCGGCTTCACAGTTCTCCACAAAAATGGAAATGAAACACAAGCATATGAAAGCCACCTGAATCCACCCCTTGATGGACTCCAAAACAGAAATCCGGTAATCATCACCAGCAAGATCATGAACTTTGGCCTGCCATTCAAACAAGACAAATTAGAAGTTAGCAAGACAAATGAAATGGTGGGATGTTTAACATATAACAGTATACTGAATCCAACAGCAGAGATAATGATCACCTTTAGAAACAAAAAAATAGCAGAAGCATAGGCATCTTCAGTCATAGATGTAAACCCGAGACTTCTAAGATCGCGAACAACCTTCCCTATGTTGTTCACCAATTTATTGTTGTCCAAGAACCTCCCTTGGGGATAGCATTCATCAATCTCCATTTGTCCACTCCTGTATGAGGCTTTGCATTTGTCATCTAAATCCATATCATCTTTATCATCATCATCATCATCATCATCATCATCATCATCATGCGGGAAGTCTCCACCCATTATAGTACTCAGTTCCTCCAACCTTCCCTTAAAATACCAGTGGAGTATCTCTAAGAATTAAGAACATGGAGAGTATTAAAAATAAACGCAAGTAATTACAAATTAAAACAAACAAACAAAAGAACATGTAAATTGAAAGTCAAGATCTTATATTTATTTATTTTTGTACCAGGAAAATGCCGGGGAAGAGTGGCCATAAGAACTGAAGACACTGACATTTGGTACTTAGCAAACAGCTCAACTCTGTAATCATTAGAATCATGGCTTCCATGGTTGTAAGACTGCAAAGCATGAACCAAAATCAACAGACACTTCTCCTGGTACTGCTTTTCCAAAGATATTTCTTCCAAAGCGTTATAGAACACTTCCTCTTCAACCGAAACGTCGTCGTAAGCCTCGAAATGCCGCCAAAATTTCAAGGCGCCATTTTTCTCGAAGGTTCGCTCCAGCGCACCAAGGAAGTGGTCTCGGAGCAGAGACTCGAGCCCGTGCTTGCAGAGGCCGTGAACGTGAGATACGAACTGCGGACCGACGGAGAGGTCGCCGGCGCCGTTTAGAAGGGTGTCCGTAGCAGCACAGAAGCCATTGTAGCTTTCGAGGATTTCTTCGATGGAGCCATCGCTGAGTTTGTCGAGAATCGCTAAATTGCACACTGATGAAATCGAGTCCGCCATTGAAATGCCCTTGAAGCTACCGCATTGCTTAAATTAGGCTAATCTTCAAGAGAGTTTGATAGATTCTATGGCTGAACATTCCCAAATTCTTTACAGAACACACAAATTCAATGAACCAGAGACACAAATTCTAGCCGCAAGCCAGCTACCATAGCCACGAGCTCAACCAAAATTGGTTCTTTGAGCAAATATTGACCCAGCATTCGAGTAGCCACAACACACACCAGCTACAATCAAAAGTGAGAGGAGAGAGAGAGAGAGAGAGATAAGGGTTGGGGTGGGGTAAATCCGGAGAGAGAGGTGGTGGCTGGGATAGAAGAAGGTGGCGAGAGGGTCAGGAGAGAGGTGGGGAGTGTGGCGGTGTAAAGCAGGGGCGGGTTGTGTAAGTTTGGTTTTCAATTTTTTTATGTTATTTTATTTCTTTTCACAATATTAAAATATAACTCATTGTGTAAATTATTCTAAATTGATATAATTTACGAAAATGGTTTTCTAAAATTAAGTGCATAGATATAGACTCACTGTCCTAATTAACTGGCCTAATCTACAACTGAATTAATACCTCATATTTTGCTTTTTTAGGACAATACCTTAGACTTTTTGATGGAGCAACTCCAGAACTTGTGGCCATATGAATTACTAGTTTTTTTTTTTTTTTCTTCTTTAAAAATTCAGTTTTATAACTTTTTTATATAAAAAAATATGTATCCAAAATGCTTTACAGTTTTGGAGGTGTCCCAGTTTTATGGTCAACTACATAACATGTTATTTTTTTTCTCTTTTATTTAATTCGTTTTATACATATTGTGAATGTACTAATGTATCCTTTTGACATTTTCATTAACTAATGACAATCTGTTTGAAGGTCGTCTCCCTTTATATAAATAGATTAACAAGCCCAACTTTTGACTTGGGCTTAGGATGACAAATTATGCAGCCCATTTGTCATTTCATTTCCTGTATGCACAACATCCATGGCATGGGAGTTGAAATAAACCCATTTCTGAGGCATTATTTCACTGTGTCAACAATCAACTACTTTGAGTTTGATTGAATCCTTTTTCCAACGGCATCTATGACAAGAGCAAGAGCAATGAATGATACAGCCAGCTATCGTAACTATGGGATCGTGGGGCTGTGGCTACTGGCTACTGACTACTGACCAGTACTACTACTGATAGTAAGGCCATGCCGGTGAGATGCCAAAATTGAATGGATCAACCTTCCCTACCTAAATCCTTTTTAAGTAAAGGGAACCACCCTCTAGTCGAAACTAGTTTCAAATTTTCAATTAATGTCCCAATATGGTTATTTGGGTTGGCCCATATCGTAGACCCAATGTGAAACAAGGACTGGGGGACCAGCAACGCAGCTACATGAAACCGGCCGGCTGATAAAATTTATTCACCAAATGATGTAGCAATGAGCATATGACACAACCGAGATCTTGCAAGTGCAACGAGCAAGATGGCAAGTAACTAATTGAAGTTCTCAAATCCAAGCATAAGAAAAATTGCAACCGTACATTAACAAGTGATATCACCAGCAGAAATAAATACCAATAATAATGTAATATTTCTTAACGTTAACAAACCAGGTCAGCTAAAATAGAACACCACCGCTCAACATAACCTAAAAACCCTTCTTTCCACTAAAATGTTTCCCTAAATTTTCGAAAAGCGAGACTCAAGTACAGACAGATGCGTGCATACAAAACTAGTTCCTTCGGGAACAGTCAGGTGAAGTCAGAAACTAAACCCTCGCATCATCTAAGGTTCCTCCTCAATCCTCATGTAGTTTTTGCTTTGGGAGCTCTTTTTCTGAGTTGCCTCTTTGGTATCGACGCCTTCATGCTTATGAAAAACAGCAGAGCCCCAAAGAATGCCAAATTCTGCAAATCATAAAATAGGAAATCATTAATAATGATTTTGAAACTTTTTCTTTGGTTTTAGCTTTTTATATAATATGCCTATCTAAGCCCCATACTATTGTCTAAGCATATTGTACACTAGATCCCTAATGTCAATAAAGAAAGGCAGCCTTGTGCAAGCAGCTTCTAAGAATCTAACCTAAGGCTAAGGGAGAATCCAAGTCATAACGGGGCAACCTCACTCTCAGGCCAAGAATCAGCCTCATTAATTTCCAAGAAAAAGAATCACCCTCATTATGTGAAATATCAATATTAGGACTTTTTCCATCTTGAAGTTTGATCCAATTAACCTTCCTCCTGTAGTTTAAAACTTAACAAAAGTAACCATTTTAACCATATCAAACTTGTCTAAATCAGACATTTCATCATTGGTCGAGCATTAGCGAGCCGGCAATTTTTAACAGCAAATTTTCATCCCTATAATTTTTGTTTGATCCCACTTTAATCCATATGGTTTGACCTCGTTGTTGAGTAACTTATACATGTTCTGTCTACAAAATTGACAAAATGTCTAATTTGGACAAAATTGAAATGTTAAGAAAATTAAGAGGGTATGTTTGTTGAGTTCTAAATTATAGGCATGACAGTCAAATTAGGACTAAACTACAAACATTAAAAATGTGTCTGAGAGAGAAAGAGAGCAAGGAATCTTGA
This sequence comes from Prunus mume, assembly GCF_029339155.1. Classification (NCBI taxonomy): domain Eukaryota; kingdom Viridiplantae; phylum Streptophyta; class Magnoliopsida; order Rosales; family Rosaceae; genus Prunus; species Prunus mume. The sequence continues at coordinate 28,063,929 of NC_142699.1, read as the reverse complement.
TTTCCAACCTGGGTAAACTTGAGGAAAAGTTGATTGAATTCGGTCTTCTCAGGATCATAGTTGTAGAAGTCGTACAAGATAGGAGTGGCGATGGCCTGATGCAGAAGCTGCACAAAAATATATTGAAACACGTGTTTCAGAAACTATGTTGATCTACAGGTACAAAACAAAGACAGGCTCAGACGACCAAATCAATTATACAAAATACAAACCAGCAGATAGGCTCCAAGAGAAGAACCAAGGACGAAGAGAAGACCCCCGATGCCCTTCAAGGCTATTGTGGCCGCCAATAAATGTTGGATCTGCCATTAACAAAGTACAAAATTCACTTGGGTTGTATACAAATAAGAAGTTATTGAATTAAAACAAAAAAATTTAAAATTTCTCACTTCAAATTGTTGGGGCTCTTTCAAACCAGTGTGAGTTGATAGATGATTCCAGAAAATATCGAACTTGGGTCTCAGAGACTTGGCTGCGGGTCCGCCATCCACACCAAATTCACTGAACCTATAAATAGAAACAAATATGAACTGTGTCATCAAAATCAAGTAACATATTACAAGCTCATGCTCCATCAAATCAAAACATGTTAAACTCCATCAAAATCAAAGTGCATTCAAAGAATTGAAATATGCATAAATTAGATCATGTCACACAGCTCTTGTTCTTTAAGTTACTTGGATCTAAGCATGCATGCTTCACCATGAAAAATAACCAACTTTTTGAAAGGAAAAAAAAAAGCAAAGCTATCAAAAATACCCACAAACTTGATTTTGCTTCTGTCAATTCAAAAGCTAACAAACAATAAATTACATAAAAATCATGCCTAAAATGAAGTGGGTTCCCTGCATGCAGCAAGATTATGAAACGTAAAACATACATCATCAACTAAAATTCCATTTCAGATTTGCCCAATTCAAACTTCAACTTTAAAGTTCTCTCTTTTTTTCAATAAAACTAGACACAGAGCAGTCACAGAGAGACACAGATCTGGGCTCACTCTTGCCAAGCAGAGAGAAGGAAGACAGAAGCGAAGAGAAGCCTTCCAACGAACGAAATGAAGGCCATGTCTGGTGTCTGTACGGAAATAGACCGAAGCGATGCCGCGGCAGAGACTCGAGACTTTGGGGCCCGACTCTCAGACAAAGTTTCGAATTTTCGATGCAAGAAAAACGAACTCGGACAGGGGCGATAGTGATAAGGGGGGAGTAGATCTAGGAACGGCGTCGTAAAGAGAGGGACAGATGTACGCGTTCGAAAAATTTAAAAGAGTAAAGCGGTCGTTGGATACCATTCGAATCGAACTAATAATACTTGCGCGAGTGATGTACATGTGTGTACTCGCGCGTTATTAGTGACGATTCGGGACCGGCAGGCCTACACGTTAACTCACCAATCATTTGGCTTGTGGTTTCTCGTACTGGAGCCCACCGTGGCGTTCGTGGCGGTTTTGAAAAGCGAGTGTCCGTGATGTCGTAGATCCAGAGAGTATTGAGATTGCTACTTCTGTGATTTTGATTTTGGGCTTGGAATTTTACACTGGTGCCCCTGAGCATGTTCTTGTCCATTTTAATGTTTTTTTGTTTTTGTTTTTTTTTGAACATTTTAAAATTTAAATTAAAGTGCTCTTGCCATGTGGTTTTTTCTATCTTCCTTTACCACTGGGATTTATTTTTTTTCTTTATTAACATTTGGTTCTATCATTTATGTTAGAACAACTTTTGTCACCTAATCTTTAGCCCATCTAGCTGCAATAAATAAATAAAATCATTTTTTCTTAAGATAACTTTGGCAAAAAGACTTGGATAAATGCATGTATTCACGCTCACGGGTCTAGCCACAATAGAAAGGGTCTTGACTTGCATTGTATGTGTGAGAAAACTCTCATTCTCGGTTGTATCACAAAATGCATGTATTGAGAAGTCTTTCCAAATATTTAATAAAATAATTATTTGAAGATGGACAAAATGAGAGAGGTTAGCTAGCACGACCGACGTGACAATATTGTTTCTTTACACCATCTTGCACTCTTCATTTTTCTTTTTCTTTGTTGTTGTTTTAAATATACAATTATGCAAACTGCAGATCTAATATGTTGCCTGCCGCCCACCTCAATGACCTCATGTAGGAGCTATGCAAGTGCACGTGAAGACAACTCAAAGGATCAGTGAAGTTCAAAATGAAAATAAGTAGATCAAGGCAAATCATATGCTACTCAGTGCTCAATATTATTTTCCTTGTCCAACCAACGTGTAGAGACAAAGTCATTTGTAGTCTTTGTAATTTGCTGGATTTTTCATTTTGCTCTTTGTAGTTTTGATTTTGGCGATTTGACTCATGTAGTTTGATATTTATCACAATATAACAACACATTCAAATTTCCATCAAATTCAATCTAAAATGCCCCTCCACGTGAGGGACACGTCCTTACTCATGCACGAAATTAAATGAAATTTTAGGTGTGCCCTTAAATTCCTAGGAATATCAAATTACATGGCTCAAAACACTAGAATTAAAACCACATTGACCAAAATGGGAAATCCAACAAATACTTTTTTCTAACCTTTACTATGTTTTCCATATTATTTCTCCCTTCAAAGATAACATTGACATTTTACATTGTAAAAAGTTTACTATCAACTAATTAATCTCATATGGTCCATTTGCAGTGTATGTGATGTGTTTTTTGGTTGTACAATACAATGAATGTGCTTATATGTGAGTGCGTATTTATATCTATAACTTCAAATATCCCACCAAAAAAAGTTGCAGAGGGAGAACTAACAAAAAGTAAACATGCCGCTAAAGGAAGTATATAATTATCATCTACAGTTAAATTTTGAAAAGAATACTTCTCTTATAACCTACTTCTAGTACCTCTCTTATATTGAGTTTTATCTATAATTATGAATGATTACTGAAACTTAAAAATTATTCTTAGTCCTCATTAAGAATGGCAACATGGCGAGGCAATATCAGATTCAGAAGAATTAAAAAAATTTGAAGTCGTACGACTTCTCGCTGCTTTTTAAGTGGAGATCTAAATTCTTTTATAACACAAACTCCTTTATGTTTTTAAAAATCGAAAAATAAAATTTGTTAAGACCCAATCGAAAAATGTTGTGAAACAAAAATTTGAAAAGTAAATTGATAGAAAAGAAATTAGGGTCACATAAAATGACTTCTTATTTTTTTGTTGGAACATAAAATGACTTCTTACTTGTGAAACACTTCAACTTCGTAAGTGAAAATACCAGGTAGGTGTAGTCGGGTCAAAGTCCACGCCCTTGTCTAGTTCGGATTCAGATTCCATATTGTTTTTGTCAAAACCCAAAAAATAATTAATAAATAAATAAATCGGATTTACTGTCCGGCTACCTAGCCTTATTAAGTCTTATGTCTCAAGTCTCAAGTCTTGGCCCTTCAAAATTGATTCTTTAAATTAAGACCCAACGACTACCCCCTCGGAGGCAAAGCAGACCTACGATTCGAACTCCATCGCTTTCAAGAACTCTCTCTCTCCTTCTTCTTCTCCTTCTCTGCAAAACAATGGGGTTCGTCTCCTTCCTCGGTCGCGTCCTCTTCGCTTCCATCTTCATCCTCTCGGCTTGGCAAGCGTAAGCTCTCTCTCTCTCTCAGATCTGCTCGATTAGGGCTTCCCTCTCAAGTTCACCTCTTTACTCTTTTCCCTTTTTGTCTGAACTCAGATTTACCTTTTACTCTAGCAGATTTGATTTGTTTATACTTCTCTGATCTAGTTTATTATTAAGCATTCTTTTAGTTCATTTGTTTTCAAAATTTTGTACTTTATTTTTTCGCCCTGTATTTCAATTTCCGATTTTTGTGTATAATATGCTTGCGATGTTATATGTGTGTGTGTGTGTGTGTTTGCTTGTTTGAAGTGAGATTTTAGTGACAATAATCTATTGCTTTCTGAAATAAGCGTTGTGAAATTTAATGTTTAGATGATTGTTGCTACTTCCTACTGGCTTTACTGTAAAGAACTGGTTGAGATCCAGTTGTGGGTTGATTTTCCAAATCTCTGCTGTTTCAATTGGTCATGGCACTTCTAAAGTTAGGTGCTTGACTGAATTGTGAAGATCTAATGATCTTTTGAGTGTTTTAATAAGCTGGGTTGAGAATAACTTTTTTCGACATAAAGTGAACTTATTCGCGTATCTTCAAAGGGTGGTGGTTGTCTATTCCTTGTGTGGTCCTTGTTTATGGAACTTTGAAACTTTCTTTCGACGTACAACGAAATGGGTTATGGTCTAATTATTTAGATACTTGTGAAGAATTTTTTTTTCTTTTTCCTAAATGCTAGTTTATTTGAAATGTGTATTTCAAGTGTTTGTTAATGTAAAAAACATCCACGTGTGTATAGGTGGGATCTAGTTTGGCAGTCTCTTTAGTTTTGGATGAAACAATTTCTATTTAGAGCATGGATGAACACTTTGGGTGATAAATTTAATTTAAAAACCTGGTTTCCTTTTTTATTTTTTATTTGTTTTTATTATTATTATTTTTTTCTGTTTAATGGTTGTAGTGATCATTAATATTGTAAAAGGTTTAGTATCTCCTGTTGCTTTGCTCTGTAACATCCGTTTGTGTGCCATCTTTCAAGATTTGTGCATGTCTTGTAGCTTATTGTTTATATTGTAAATAGTCTGTTACCCTTTGGTATGTTTAAAACGATATTGTATTCATTTGTGTTGATGTAACATCTGTATATTCAGGTTCAATGAATTTGGTGTTGATGGTGGACCTGCTGCCAAGGAATTGGTTCCCAAATTTAATGTATTCAAGAAAAATCTGTCTTCGAAACTAGGGGTTGAACTACCACATATAGATGTAAGTCTCTTTATTTCTTTATATGCAGTTTCTTGATTCTATCCTATGATCATGTTGCTCATGCGTTAGTTTGGCTTTTGACATGGGAATATCTTTTACAGGTTAAACATTTAGCTGCTGCTACGGTAGCTCTAAAAGGGGTTGGAGGCATTTTATTCATAATTAACAGTTCTTTTGGAGCTTGTCTCCTGGTTAGGATTCCCTTCTTTCTTGGTTTTTGATCAATTGCTTTCGAAATGTAAAGAAATGGTGATCAAATTTGTGTTTCAGTTGTTGGTTACGTATTCTTGACACATGAAATGTTTCTGTTGCAGCTTCTACAATTGGCGTTTACCACTCCACTTATCTATGACTTCTACAACTACAGTCCTGACAACACCAAATTTGGCATACTCCTGAATGATTTCTTGCAGGTTTGTATATTGTATACACTTGCTTATTGCTTGATATGTTTTTCATCCATGTAATTTAGAGCGTAATTTGATGAGATTGTAATTTTGTTTGCAGCACGCAGCACTTTTTGGTGCCCTGCTTTTCTTTGTAGGGATGAAGAACTCAATTCCAAAGAGGCAACTCAAAAAGAAGGCCCCAAAAACCAAAACTGGTTAGAAGTACATCGAGGGAGTAATAGATTTTCAAAAAGGGTCTAAATTTAGCTTCTTGAAGTGGCTGCTGCTCAGCATCATTACGACGGGGGATGTTAAGCTACTTATCAGTGCTCTTGTAATTTTTTCCAGTGTTCCTTTTTAGGATCCATTACTTTGATTATTCCCTGTTCTGGGGTGAGATATACTGTTACTTCAACACATGAATTGGTTGTTGTGGCCTTTTGTTCTTCGCTGATAAGTCATTATATCTACTTTTACTAAATGAAATTAAGATTTTCGTGATCATAATCGCACACTTTTAGGGAAAGTGATTGTTGTTTCCGAACAACCGAGCCTTCAGTTTTGAAACCTGAAAAATCCCAGTTTGTAAGTACGCTACTTGGCTGATTACATGCAATTCACATTATATGTGCAAAAAAAATTTGATTTGTCCGGGATGAAGAGTGGCTCTTACCAGGCAATGAAACAAAGTATTTTCCTTTTAAGAGAGAGATGATGCTCCCTAAGAAATAAAAGTTACTTTTGATTCCTTTCAACGTTTACTTTCCTTTTTTCTTAAAAAATATAAGTTATATAAGTTTATTGGATCACGCATTACTTTCTATGTCTTGTTCAAATCTCCATCTTTTATGAGAACCTCTAGTAAAATTGCATCAATAAAATGAGATTTATAAAACAAAACAAAAATAAGATAAGAGTGTAAGATAATTGTTTTGAAGTATCAATAACAACATTTTATACAAGGATATTGAGGTTGGGAGCATTTGGACACACTACTCAAGTGCAAGAATAACGGCTCTTAACCACTTGAGTTACAAACCTCTCCTAAAGATGAGGAAATAATTTGAGAGCAGCAATGTGCCATTCTTTACCTTAACTTAAACTTGAGCTTGATATCAAAAATTAGCTTAGAAAAATATATTGGTCCTATTCATGTAAAGAGTGTATTAGGTTTTTTACACCAAAATCTTGTAACTCAAGTGGTTAGATGCGTTTATTCGTACACTCAAGTTGCTGTGTTTATATTCCAAGCCTCATTTGTGTAAAAATAAAATAAAATAAATAAAAAAAAGGAGTAATGTTTTCACATTAAATATTTTTAATTTTGAAAAAAAATAAAATTAACTGGGTTACTGACCAGGCCTGGCAGCCCATGTTGGGTCCTAGACAAGAAAAGAAAGAAGAAAAAGAGAGAAACGCAGGCTCACAGAGAGTCTCACACAAACACCGGAAAAAAAAAAATAATAAAAAATAAAAAATAAAAAAAGCAAAATCAAGCAGGCGAACCGCGATTTCAAGCTCATTCTCGTTCTAGCAACTCCTTTCAGTTTCCATGGTACGAACCCAGAACACGCACTCTCTCTCTCTCTCTCTCTCTCTCTGTATGCAAATTGTAAATTGTTTGTTAATTCACAAAGCTTGTGCTATTTCCCAGGATTACTTGAAAACCGTGGTCCCTTCACAACTGCTCTCCGAGCGAGGCTCCAACCTGGTCGTCATCAACCCAGGTATTTAGTTTCTGAGTTTCCTACAGCTTCATTAGAAATATAAGCACAAACCCATCAAATTTTTCTAAGCAAACACAAAACCCACTTGCCCCACTCAATCTTTTAGTTACTTATTTTGGTCCTTTATTTTGTGTTGTTGGGGACGTTAGGTTCTGCAAATATCAGAATAGGCCTTGCTTCACAGGACACCCCTCTGAATATTGCTCATTGCATTGCAAGGCATACCACACAAGTGCCCAGGAGAAATGTCCAAGATCAGGTTTCTTATACTTTCTTAACTTCAGTTTTATTTATTGCTTTGTATGGTTTAGTCATGATTATTGTTTTTGGCTTTCAGCTGCTCAATTCTCAAGTTTCAACCACGCAGTATATGGAGCGCGAAAAAGCTTATGATACAGTGAGTCTATGTACATTGCTTCCTTTAATGCGTTAAACCATTAAATTTATATTTGGCATTTGAATTGAACCTAAATGTTTGTGCATTTTCAAGATTGCATCATTCTTGAAGATACCTTTTCTGGATGAAGAGGTTGCTAACAATTCTTACCCACGCAAGGTATGTGTGATCATTGATAGAATTTATTTTATGCGTGAAATTAGCACTGTACATACTCAATTTGACAGAGATGGTGTGCTATGCATGTTCATTTTTTTTGGCATTTTGTTTAGAATAAGATGATCTGAACGGATCTCTAACATATTCTATTTTAATGAAAGCTTTTTTAGTGACCGAAAAACTATAGAGACCAATGTAAAATCAGCTTGATGTTTGGTGATGATGTGTTTTGGTCATTGAAATGATGAAGCTAATGTGCAGATGGGACGCGTTGATGGATACAATCCACAGAATAGTAGAAAGGAACCAGCATTTGATTGGACAGATGTATATGAAAAGGACCCTAGTTCGTCTTCATCATTAGGTAATCCAAGAGTGCTTATACAACACACGCTCAAATTGTCTTGATTCTCATGACTGGTTGAAGTACGTTGCTGTGTGTATGGGCATTTAACCTGATGTTTTCTGTTACAATCCATATCATCTGTTTTTGGCGAACATTTCATGTTATATATGCAGAAAGCTCAGAGAACAAGGGCACAAATAGTGAGGCTTTGGGCCAGCTTGAAGATGAAAATACTAAGGAGCTTGGTTCTAGCAACCGCAAATACAAAAAGGTCATTTTTGGTGAGGAAGCACAAAAAATATCCCCCATGGCGCCATATACCTTACGCCGTCCTATACGTAGAGGCCACCTAAATATTTCACAACATTATCCCATGCAGCAGGTACAATTCCCGTTTTTATTAGATTTTTAACATGAGATATGAATGCACTTTAATTAGGTTACCATTATAAAATTTAACTTTATGCGGGGTCTGATTACATCATCTCCTGAGAAGTTTTGGATGACATATGTACGAATCATCATAATAGATTGACAGAATGTATTAATCTAAGCTTCATGCTGTAATGTGTTCTTCAATGCATAAAATTCCTTTGTGTTCCATTATCCATGAAATACTGAATCTCATTTATATTTTGCATTTTTCTTTAGGTACTTGAGGACGTACATGCTATTTGGGATTTTATTTTGACAGAGAAATTGCACATTCCTCTACGTGAAAGAAACATGTATGCTGCTATGCTTGTCGTGCCAGAAACATTTGATAGTCGAGGTACTTCAGATTGCTGTCAGTTCTTTAGATTGAGAAATCACTCATTTTTCTTCACTTTGTTGGTCTTAGTCATAGACCTTCCATGGCTATAAGTTTTTTTTTCTTTCAAAATTTGTGTCCATTATGTCTTTTAGGATTGTTAGAAGTGTTTCTGTTTTTGTGAGTACAATTAATTCAGATATTTTTTAAAAGTGAGTTCCTACTTTATGTAATACCTTTCTTTTTTCTTTTGTTGGAACTCGCAATATATTTTCAATAAATCTGTTATTAAGAACCCGATCTGCCATTATCCTCTATATTATATAAAAACATTGTCTTGGGAAACTGTACTTATTTTCTTTGCCCTTCTGTTATTTTCTCCAAGCAGAAATAAAGGAATTGTTGTCTATAGTCTTGCGTGACTTGCGCTTTAGCTCAGCAGTGGTACACCAGGTGAGGAATTTTTCTTTTAATTTTTGCATTATGAATTTCAATTTAGGTTTTGTGGCAAGCGTCAACTTTTAACAAGAATGAAACGAATTGAGTATCAACTGTTAAACTCGGGTCAATGTTTTATTATCTGTTGGCTAGGTGATACTGACGTGGAAGGCATTTATTTCAAGAAAACTAAAACTACTTCAGCGAAAGAAAATGGAAAAAGTGAAACTACCATTTTCATTATAATTTATCTTTATCTTTTATCTGTGTATTCCAGTGTTTCATGTCCAAAACTTGTGCTTTTTGCATGTGATTAAAATATAATTTTCCTATCACAGATGGGCTGATGGCTATTACCTAGAATATAATGTGTTTGCGAAGCTACATCTTTCCATAAGAAATATACCACAATTAATGTTGTAGTTTGATTTTTGTTTTTCTATATGCTCTCAATGCTGTTGACAGTCTTCTTACTTGTTTGATGATTTCCTATATTTGCAGCAAATGGTGTTTTGTGCCAGTTAATCTTCAGGGTTTTTCTTTTTTATATGATGATCTTTTTTGTCTGTTGGTTACTTCAGGAAGGTCTAGCTGCAGCTTTTGGGAATGGATTATCAACAGCATGTGTGGTTAAAATGGGTGCTCAGGTGACATCAGTTATTTGCATTGAGGTAACTGCCAATTCTATACTTTCTTTATGCTTCTTTTTAACATCTAGAAAACAACTGTAAATGCGTGTAAAGATATGATTCCATACAGTCACTGCATCTCTCTTCATTCTTTCAAAATCAACTTGAAAAAAATGCATGCTTAGTTACTGAACTGGAGTTACTTCCTAAATTTTTACTTTTTTTTTGGTGTAAGCAAAAATATTTCTTTTTGTTTATTTTAAAGACAAAAAGCTATCTAATGTTTTTTCTTGCATTACTCGTTACCATGGTCACCAATACATTGCTGTCATTTGCCTTCCTTAAACTCCATTATCAACACTATCCCAAGTTTTACCAAAATCCTCACCTTGATCACCATATGTCCATCACTAATGGAACTTGCGATAACACTACCACTGCAATTGCTGCTACCACCATGTATCCATTCTTCTCTCAGCTTTAGAACAGGAATTGTATTTAACAATTGCCTCCCTCACCATTAATTCCTATGTTGGTGGAGAAACCAATTTCACCACCTCAACAACTGACATTGTTTCTCCATAGAAACTTTTATCATTACAGCCATCCTCCTTTTTCTTTATGTGCTGTTTTGCAGGGAGGGGGTGGGGGTTGGGGTGGGTTTGAGTGTTGAGGGAACTACTTATGTTGCACTGTCACTGCCAACCATCTTTTCTTTGGATGTATATCATGCAGCAAAAAGAAAAGCATAATTTACTTCCTTTTTAGTTTTTTGGCGGTATATCAGTTGCATGACTGTATTATATTTATACCTAAATTGATAGATTTGGTCTTTTTCACTTATGATAATGTACCACTCGTCTCTTCTGTTGTCCAGGATGGAGTAGCTTTACCTACTACAGAGAAAACTTTACCTTTCGGCGGAGAGGTGAGCTTTGCTTTTCAATTGTACTGAAGTTTTGACTAGCTAGTAGCAATAACAATGAAAGAAATATTATACCCTTGTTTCTGTAGCTCTCCTTCATCCATGTTAACTATCTCTATCAGTCTAATAGGATATGTTCACCCTCAGTAATTGTTTCTTGATGATGTAAAGCTGTAAGCCTTTCTTTTCATGATTCATCATACTTACTTGTCATCTTAGCTCTGCAGGCATGCCCAACCTTTTGTGCACAAATGACTTCATCCTATTTGTTATGCCAGTGATACAAATTTGAATATATCTATCATCTTTTCCTTTTCATAACTGCGCCTCAAATTAATTTTTTCTTATGGTGACTCATATCATGTTTGATTATTTTCAATTGGTCTGTCTTTCAAGCTCCTTCAACTTGTTCTATGCGATGTGATGGTGCATCAGTTGTTGTTTTAGCATATGAGCACTGAACTAATTCTGTCATCACCTATTTGTCCCACTGCATGGCGTTTTAATTTCATCTGGGTTACTTACTCTCATCTTGTAACCTCTTTCTCTACCTTTTAAACTTCCATGAATTAAATGAATTGTTTGTTTCTGTTTCTGCTAACCTAGATTTTGGATGTTAAATAATTGCTA